>NW_026623424.1:558605-656055 GCF_030028575.1 Malurus melanocephalus
GTCCCGGGCGGGCGCGCGCTGTCCGGGCAGCGATGGCGGACGATGGGCAGGGGAGGCTCAGGACTGAGGGCGGCCGGGCGGGCGGCGCGGCCGTGGCGGGCGGCGAGATCCTGCTAGGCCTGGGGCTGCTGGCGCTGGCGCTGCTGGCGGCCTACCGGCTGTACCTGCGCTGGGGAAGGCGGAATGGGCCGGGGGGCGCGGCCCAGCAGGGCGAGGCCGCCGCGCTGCCGCGCATGAAGCGCCGGGATTTCTCCCTGGAGCAGCTGCGCGAGTTCGACGGCGCTCGCAACCCTCGCATCCTTTTGGCTGTCAACGGCAAAGTCTTCGACGTGACCAAAGGCAGCAAGTTCTACGGGCCCGGTGAGACRGCGGGGGGATGGGGGGAGTCCCGGCCTGGGACCCACCGGCGGTGTTACATTGGTGGTGCACAGCGGGGCTGAGTTCTCCTCAGGCACCCGTCATTGCTCCCGATGCCTTGATTTGGATGTGCCATGGTTAATTCTATTTTTTTTTTCCTTCTGTCTCTTTTAGTAGGTTTCCCAAGTGCAGCTGAGCAGTGCTTTCTTCGTTCTAGCGCTTACGGCTCAGGAGAGGAAACCAACCAGCTGGTTATTTGTTTAGGTGTAAATGCCATATTGAGTATGGGTTTTGGTCGGGATAGAGACAGGCAAGCAGAGCTCTGGGACTAGTATGTTGCTAATGTTGGGAACAGTGCAGGTATCAAGCCAGTCTCTCAGACAGAAAGACAGACAACATTCCTCTTCGGAGAGGAAATGTGTATTTCAAAGGTTCAGAAAAATAATTTGTATTCATCTTGTACATTGTGAAACTGCAGCCTATTTTCTCATGATAAACAGTGTTAATAACGAGGTGGGTAAACTTACTGGTGAGCACTGAGTTCACGTCTGATGCCAAAGGAAATGAAGGTTATGACTGCTGATAATTTTCTTCTTTAAACAATGGTGGTTTGGAAAACCTGATCTAATCAAACTATGCAGGAGTTTTCATAGTAGGCATGGCAGTCTTCCTTGTGAGAGGGGTGGAGGGGAGAGAGGATACCTCCCACTCCTCCAGGATATAGTTCAAGTTAAGTAATCATTATTATTTAATTATTGAGGTTACAAAAAGAAAAATACAGAGCTGGCATGTTACAGGTCTATGGTTCCTGGGGGGGAAAGGACAAGCAGCTGTGTGATTGAACTGGGCTAGAATTTTGTAACTCGTTACACTCAAAGTTTAAAATACCAGTTGCAGAAATTGAAACTGCTGTAATTGAATGAAAATGCTTTTTTTTGGCTGGGTACTGTAAAGGTTCACGATGGAATCTGAAGTACCTTGCCATGCTTTATGCTGTTTATTAACTAGTAAAGCAGAGAAAATGCAGCCTGGTGAGCTGCAGCTTTCGTGACACTTAATCAGGCCAGTTCTTTTGTTTCTCTTATTTAGGGGTTTTTAAACTGAGACCTGTGTGCTGACRTAAAATGCAGGTAATACACATTCTGCATGAGATTTAAAACACCAGTAAGCTGACAGAGTACTCCATGAAATGATACTGAACCATGATCCTAAATGTTCACTTTCTCTCTTTTGTGTATCAAACTTCAGTYAAATGTTAGGCCCTCCACTGTAGATACCATCAGTGGTTCACACTGTCAACKTTTGGAGGCCTGTTATTGTGAGGAAGCTAAAACTTAATGTTCTAGGACATCAATCTGCTTTTTGATAACTCGTAGCAGCTGGTTTCCTTAAAAGCAGTGCTTCTAGCCTTTTGTGGAGAGGGACAAAGAGGCTTTTTTATTTTTTTTTGTCCCTGTAGTGAAAGATTGCCTTTTTCCGACAGAAGTGACATSGTTTTTGTCTATCAGATCTGTAACTTGGACTGTTGCATATAAAGCTCAACCAGTGCATCATCAGCTCTGTTCTCTGCCAAACRTGTTGATTTTTGGATCATGCTGACGTGGTTTCTCTCTTTGGATGCATAATCAGGGAGTTTTTTTCTTGCAAGTGTTTTGTGGCTGAAAAGAAAAATACTAGTAGGTAGTTTGMAGGCTTTACAGACCTGAGAAGGGTTTAGGTGAAAGAGTCTCCTACAGCTGATWGAGAGCTTTTCAGAAAGGCTTCAGSCAGAGTAGCCAGATGTCCACAGCAGTTCTCATGGTGATTTTATGTCTYATAGCTGGAGTGTGGCAAGGGAAGTGCAAAGCATGGCTGAATTTTAACAGAAGAAGGAGCTGAGGACACTGGCTTTGCTGATATTTCAGGCACTGTCTGGGAGCCTTTAATAGTTTGTTGAGGTACTGATGTGAAGAAAGAGTGCTTCAGCTTTGAAGGCAGCAGAAAGCAGTGGCTGAAGGGTCGCTGTCCATCTTCAGCATGTCTGGAGTGCTGGGTTAATGTTGAATAACGTGGCTGTCTCGTGGCTTCTCACATCTTGATAGTAAGGTCAGGTTTTTCTCTTTCCGTGTAGTTTGGATGCCAAGGTGTTCCTTATTTTTCTGCTTAGAGCAGGAAGTGTAAAATGCACAAAATTGTCAGCTAGTCCAGATTTGTGTCCAACAATTGAGATTCCATTAAAGTTTCCAGCAAACTTCTGATTTTATTCCAGGCTCTCCTGGTTTTAAGTTTTTATCCAGTGAATCCAGCTATACTTTGGTCCATTTCATTGAAGATCCCTTTAYATACATACAGTTAAGGTATTTTTAAATATTGATAGACTGTTGAAGCCATCCTTTCAAACAGCYGTGACTGAAAATTACATTTTCTTGAACATTTAATCCAAATATTTCCCATTTTTTTTTGTTTTTCTCATGTAGTCTTCTTTAAGCCCTCCACCGTTTATCCAATTGGTATCCGGTTAGTCTTTGGTATGTCTTAATGTATTTAAGCTGAGAGCAAAGAAAGGTTACACTGCACAAATAGCAATCTGTGCCTCCAAAAACCACTTTGCTTATATTGAACTCTTAATTTAAAACTTTACTTGCCAAGTTATTTTCCAAAATGCTGCTCTATCCTGCAAATACACCTTTGTTTCAAGACTTCACTTAGGTGTGTCAAATGCCACTTCTTCTTGTGCCCAGATGAGTAAGTGACCTAGAATGCTTTGACTGATTATTAACTCTAATTAATTGCCTTTAGCTTTATCATCCACAAACTCAAAAGAAATAAAGTAAACAATTAGTGGTTCACTATGAGAAATAACACATAACCAGACTGTTGGAGAACCTCTATTGGGACAATATCCCATCTGTAATCACATCTCATGACTTAGGGTCTAATCATTAATACCTTTTGTGTGTGCTTTGTTGGTTTTTTATCTTATAATGAGACAGTTTTAACTTTTCATTTATTGTAGCATTCAGTTTTGTTGGTTTGTATCAAGATTTCTGATTGTATATTTGTCAAAGGAAGAGCATTGTAAGAGTTAAAGGACTTGATGTCAGCAAATCTTAATATTTAGCATTTGCACTGGCATGCTAAGGTAGTGCTGTAAACAGGTTTTTATTAACTTAGCAAATACTTGTGCATTTATGAAAATAGGCATCTTTGAGCATGACAAAGCAAGATTGTGTGCAACCCTGAGTATGCAACTGTTCACGTCACTTCTTGGTTCTTAATGTTTCATGATCTTAAAA
This sequence comes from Malurus melanocephalus, assembly GCF_030028575.1. Taxonomy (NCBI): domain Eukaryota; kingdom Metazoa; phylum Chordata; class Aves; order Passeriformes; family Maluridae; genus Malurus; species Malurus melanocephalus. Next base: position 562,238 of record NW_026623424.1, read on the forward strand.
AAATCAATTTGCTGACTTTCCTTCGTTGCAGTATGTTGTCACCRTCARCTCATTTCTCATCCCATGCTTGTCTTCCAAGATGCCATGAAGATTTCTGATCTTCCAAGTTTGCCAAGAGGAATAGATTAGATAGTGGTAGTTCCTTCTACAAAAAAATTCCATCATAGTTCATTTCTTGTGAAAGGAAAACTGCCTTTATTTCATTGCAGTAAACAGCTGACATTTTTTCTGATAATTTATATAAAAATAATCTGATGTTGTTAGACTTCCTTCAGAATTGKGTGCTGTACATCTCACTGTGTCCCTGTTGACCACATGGCAATGTTGCTTTTCTATACATCCTTTCCAAGAATATGGTTGGAGTGAAATGTTGCAGGAGGGGCACCACCTATGTTGTATTTGGAGAATACTGTTAAGGGTGGCCTTATCTCAAGAATACAACAGGCTGAGGGGTTACTGATAAGTACAGAGGATAAGACTGGGGAAAAGAAATGCCTTCTGTAAAGTGTGTAAAGTCTTCTCTGTGGTTCTGATGTTTGTCAGCAATTTGGTGTCTATATAGTGGAAGTGTTTCTCKCCCTGGGATTCAGCTTTTCAGAGAAGTGGTATTTCTGGATAAAGAGGTGGAGTTCCAGCCAGGAGCAGCAAAACTAAAAGGTGTATACCTGCATATTGGTGAGAGATARTTTCCATGCTTTTGGTTAAAGGGGGTAGTGCCTTTGCTACCAGCATGGAGGTTGTTCTGAGCCTCYRGGCAATGTTCATGGAGAGCAGTAAAGTGGTTTTGTGCAGGAAGATCAGCATTCTATCCCTCCTCTGCTTCTGCTTTGTGTGTCTGTCAACTCACTGTCTTTTCTTAAATTTCTTTTTCCTTTTTTCATAACCTCAGTACATTCCTTAAAACTTGAACGACTGTGTATTTGATAAGAGGTCTGTGTAAATTGCTAGTTCCTATTTAAACCAGTCATATTCCAGTCACAGAATTGGTTAGGCTGGAAAAAACCTCTGAGATCATTGAGTCACCTGATATTTGAGGGGCCTGATGAAGCAGTTGTGCTCAAAGCAGGATATATTAGATATGATAGTGACATCATTGGTAGTGACACGTTGATGTAAAGTCCAGTACACAGCAGCATCGCACTCGCTGAACAAAAAAACCTGGTCAGCATTGCTTGTCTTATTGTGAAATAAACTAGTGGTCAGTGGAACCAAGATGGGGAATCTAGGCCCTTCTGAGGAATGGAATTATCTTCCAGAAACCTGACTGCTGGACTACAGGCTCTCAGCAGTGCTTGTTGTCTGCCCCTTTAGTTGAAATTGGGTCATTGATTCTTGCACTTTTCTTYTTTTYYTTTTTTTTCACAGAGTTAAAAAGCAAGTAAGCAAAAGAGAGAGTGAGGCTCTCTGGCCTTGTGCCTGAGGAGTCAGGTTTAGACCCCTGTTTCTAAGCAGTTCCCATCTTAGCATGTAGACWTCCCATCTGTAGAATTCCCATTTTAGCATTTGGATTGGTCTCCTAAGAACACATACTTTCCATGCAAGTTGTAACTTAAAATTGACCCACATCTTTCCTTTCATGTAAATCTGGAGCAGTAAAGTTAAAATTATGTCACCTTGAATTCCCAGTGATAAATGTTATTAGAAGCCACCTGCTTTCAAGCTGCATCTCCACATGGCTTAGTCTAACTTTCAACTTCTTTATTCTCTCATGAAAGATGCTACACTGAGCAAATACATGTCAGGATTCAGATAGAAAATTTGAAATAGTGGAGTTTTCACTTTGATTTGGAGTGGAAAAGGTTGGCAAACTTACAGAGTAATGCAATTGTTAATAATTTTGTGGCCTGTCTCCCTTGTTCTTTTAACTCACATTAAAGGAGAGACTAATCCTTGTCTGCAAATTAACAAGTGTTGTCCATGAGTATTTGAGCTTCAGGCAAGACTGGGGTCTRTTTCCARTAGCTKTATGGAGCCCACAGATGAATATTTRGTGATTGCTTTGAAGTGYTTTYTGACTCATTGAAGAAACCAAAGCTGCTGGTTTAAAACTGAACCTTGTTGTTGACCTGTGCAGTTTCTTTAGAAAAATCACATGGACCCTGTGAAAATGGATACAATTCTTAGCTTACYTATCACTTCATTAGCTATAAAGTCCACATGTAGTGTATTCTTCGTGCTGCCCCTTGGAGCAATCCAAAGGTCAGTGTGCAACGTTCACCTTCRTTGCTGGTGTTGGAGTAACAGTCTGGGATGTTCCACAAAGCTGCTGCTGAGCTGAAAGGGTCAGGGAGCCTCTTTGGCAGCCAGAGATATACCCTTGAAGTTGGATGCCAGCATAGGTTTTGCTGGGGGAACTGTTGGCCACAGTGGCTGAAAATTGAAATGTGCTGTTCCAAAATCCAGTTTAGCCTGTTTTGGAGGAAGTGACTAGAAACAGTGCTTCCAAACAAAAACTTCATGGTTCAGAATTTTTTATATGGTGCTTTAGATTGAATAGCCTTTTCCTTTTCTGCATAGGAGAAATTAAATTTTCATTAGAGATTCAAAACAGGGCTGGGAGATGCATAAATCCCAAGTGGATTTTTATTGTCTGGAGAGACTTTGACTTTATGAATTCTCTACCCAGTTTATTGTGAATAAAGACAAATATCAGGCTGGAATAGGATGTCAGATTCCTCAAGGCTGCTAGATTCTTAACTGTATGTACTCTGCATGGAAGACAAGCTGCAGGTGGTGGGTAGCAACRTTTTGCATGTGTTGTAGCTTAGGGAAGGGTGTACTTTATACAAGGTGGAGTTGTGAGGTGGATGAGGACTTTATACAGGGGAAATGCAGTGGAGGTTAGATGTGCAGATAGGCAGGCAAATATGTGGGCTTGACAACTGGTCTGGGGCTAAAGTAAACAAAGGCTCTAAAACAGAGTGCTTTAATATGTGAAAGCCATAATGGGATGAAAAACGTTTTTCAAGGAACAGTTTTCCTTTATGGAAGACCTGTACCTCCATATAGCCAAGTAACATGTAGCAGATGTGTTTTAATTGGTTTTGACACTTTCCTGACTCCTGTTGTTGTGGTGTGCCAAATAGGAATGGGAGAAGAATTTTTTAAAGACATATTTGACTGTGATATAACAAATTTGGGGATACAGCAAAAAAAAAAAAAAAAAAAAACACTGAAATTTTGTGATACGGTGTCAGAAACTTGTTTTGGGTTACATACCTGTGTTACAAACCCTCTCTTCAGCATGTCTTTCATGTCATGCTGCAGTCAATTATTTACAGCAGGAGCCAGGCTAAATAAGTGGGCAGACAAAAGGAAAGGAAAGAAGGACCGTGGGTAGGGCTTGCAGACTAAAATTGCATCAGGCCATGAAAGAACTCCATGGGAGTGAGTGTGTGTAGGATTGCACTAATGTCTGTCAGAATCCTGTTCCTGAAGGGGTTTTCGTGTGCTCATATTTTCCTGGACACTTCTCCAAGTGCAGTGAAATCTGTTGTGCAAAATACATTTTAAGACTGTTGCACCAGTATTTTATATAAAAGTGAAYAACAGACATGGGCTTAGAGCAGAACCTGAAACCTCTATGTTTTGTATTAATATAAAATATTGTGTTTAAACTCGATGTAGAAGCACCTGAATGGAAGCTTTAAATCTTGAAGTAGATGGCACATACTGGGATTTCTGAACTTCTGCTTTAGCAACTAGGGTGAAGCCAAGCTTGCACCATTTAATAATAATCACAATTCAATATTTRCTTTTTAGTGTAGGATTAAAGAATAAGACACATTTCTAAGTTAGGTTTGCAGAGCTGGAATTTAAAGTGCTGTCTACTGAGTCCAAAGGTTGGTTTTTACAAGTTAGCATTCCACTGASTGCTTGGACCTGGCTTGATGATTCCTCTGTGACTTCTGACTACTTTTATAATAAACATTCTGGAATGTTAACATTCAAAATCAGTTTTAGAAAAGAAAAAAGAGAGTGGTGTAATAGCATCTGAGATTACAAGATACTTGCAGAAATTTTGCATGCATTAATCTTAATGCAAGCTGATACAGTCTAAAAGCTTTCAGGCTTTTAATTAAGTGTACTATTGAGATTTAAGAGTGTTCAGTGCTTGATACTGATAAATACGATGTCATCTCTTTTTAATATAAGTAATTGGAATCAAGCTGGTGGACCAAGAGGTGACATCTCAGCAGGTGCTGTGAAACTCCATAGATCCCTAAATGTAGGGTGGAAGGGAAGGGGAGCGGGGTGCTACTTTCTGATTAGCCCGAGTTTGAAAAATACCTTGTGCAGATAGTAGGATTTATGGACATATTTGCTCAAAACACTTYAGAGAAAGGAAAAACTGGGGACAGAATACTGTTGGTGGGATCATTAAGGAACAATTTATAATTGCTTTTTAGGATTTACTACTTGTGGTGTTTGTAAGAGCTGTTTAYAGCTCCCATGGTTTTCATTCAGAACATCAAAAAGAAGATCACTTGAATGATTGCTGTTTTGAATGAAGCAAGACTTTTTGTTTGAAAAACTCTGTGTTGTGTTGCAGATGATGCTCAGCACTGCCTCTTACCCTGTTCTGTGAAAGTGACTGAGCACGCAGAGTGCATTGGTATAGGATTGATTTTATCTCTAAATCCTGTTTTTCAGAAAATTACTTAATTCAGAGTGAAAATAGGAAAGATAGCCCTCTTGACTTTGTTTCTCTGAAGTACTGTAACTGTAGTCCCTGATCCCTGAGGCAGTTCTTGTGAACGCTGCTCCTGGAGCTAAATACCTGAAAGAATGGGCACAGAGATGCTGTTCATTATTATGTTCAGACTGGTACAGTGCAAACTTCCAGCTCATAGTTAATTTTCTGAYATCTCCTTCTTGTGAAACTGTGCTTTGAAATCAATTGGTTTATTTCCAGAGAGACAAGGGAATTGTCTTTGGCACACAGGACAACCTTCTGTTCTCAGGTTTGACTGTAAGCRGCTTACAATGCCCAGCACTCTGGGCTGGAAAGACGACAGCAGTTCTGGTGAGGACGTAGTTTCTTCTAATCCTTAGGGTACTCGGGTTCCCCGCTTCAGGAATTGTTGCTGCCGCGTTCAGCTCTGTCTCAACCCTGGAGTCAATGCCCGGCAAGAGCAGATAGGTGTGGTGGCTGGACCAGCGGCCTGGGAGGAACCAGCCTTTCGGAATGATTCCCCATGGCTCGTCCTGGTGCAGAAGAGCTCTGAGCTGCTCCAGCAGGCAATAGAGGGGGTGAAGGACAGTGTGTTGCCACTTGCTTGTGTTCATTCTTGCCCATGGGTGCTGCCTTTTCTTCAGGCTGACGGCCACTGTTGAGAGGTAAGCCAGAGAAGGGTTCTGGCCTGTTTACCATCAAGCAGGGACCACTCTGTAGCAGGCCTTGGGTATCTCTGTGGTGCTAGGCTGCTGCAGTTAATGCAGAAAAATTTAAAGTGGGTTTTTTTGTATTGGTTTGGTTTTTTTTAATTGATCTGAATTTAAGGTATTTGGTTTTAGGTCAAGAAAATCTAAGATAACAACGTGCTTGGAGTTTTTTCAGTTAAGTAAAATTTGGGAAAGCCAGTTACCAACTTTATTCTGCAAATTGTTGGTTTGCAAATCATCCATTTCTCTTGGTAATAATATTTATTTCACAGTCATTGCTCAAAATTTTATTGGGATATTTGTGCTGCWTTGCATTGGCCAAAAAGCACAGAGGAAGCAGTTGCTTTATATTCTTAACGTGACAATTTGTGCTTTTTCAAGAGCATTACAGGCTAAGGGTATGGGAGATCTGCTGCCCAAAATAAGAGAGGTGATTTCCTCAGAAGTAAGAAATGTCACAAAAGATTCAAAAAGTTGTGATTCTGTAAGTGAAGTGAAATCATTAATTAGTYCTCTTTAAAAAGTTTTATTTATTTATAATAATGGATTTCTGATTAAGATGTCAATGCAATTTGCTTCTGTTCCTGCCCGACTTGTAAATATTCAATGTGTTGCTTAATAGAAGTATATTTCTTTTGAATTCCAGCCTCTGGTCTCGTTGGAATTTGCATCAACTGGCTTGCATCAACTGACAGGGATTTTTCCAGATACCCCTTCAAAGCTATTTTCCTGGTTCTGCTTCTCTCAGCAGACTTTATCTCCTAGTGATATTAAAGATTGAATTGCAGTGCTGTTGAATGTCAAACAGCCATGGCATTGAAACTGCTGCTGTTCCCATCACTGCAGAAGTTTAATGTTTGGCTTTGGCAGACTGCGTAAAGAACTGAGATTTGCTCACAATAAACAAAGACGTGAAGGTATCAATTTTGTCTTTTTGTTTTCAGAGGGTCCATATGGAATATTTGCTGGCAGAGATGCCTCCAGGGGACTAGCAACTTTCTGTCTAGATAAAGATGCACTCAGAGATGAATATGATGACCTATCGGACTTAAATGCTGTACAGATGGAAAGTGTAAGAGAGTGGGAAATGCAATTTAAAGGTAAATTCTCAAATTATCAGCCTAAGGAAATGCTTTTAATAAAAATGACTGATTTGAGCTTGGGGAAGCTGTTAAAGAGATGTTGACAGTAATATTATCACAGACTGTGCTGAGTCAGAAGGGACCCCCAAAGATCATCCATTTCAACTCAGCCCTGCACAGAACCATCCCCAAGAATCCCACCAATGTGCCCGACAGTACTGTTCAAATGCTTCTTGAATTMTGTCAGGCTTGTGCTGTGTGACACTGGGAAGCCTCTTCTAGTGCCCAGCCAGCCTCTGGATGAAGAACCTTTTTCTAATATCCAACCTAACCCTCCCCGATGCAGAGAAGTGTCTGGCCCTCTTTGCCCCCTCATGAAGAAGTTGTAGACTGCAGTGAGGTCCCCCTTAATGTGTGTGCAGTGTAACTTTGTTAAGAAAAGACATGGGATTTCAGGCCTTTCTTCCACAGAGAGGCTTTTGCTATATCTTACTACGGCTTTTTTAAACTTTTCATTTTGTACAAGAAAACTCTTCTCTCAGCTCTTCAGCACAGCATTTCACTCTCAAATCTCATCAGCTTAGCTGGTGGAACTCCAGCTCAAGGTTGTTGGCTTTGGATGCTATGGAATTGTCCTTAGGACTAAGAGTGGTTTTAATGTAAAGGGTTGAATGAGTTTGTCTTGAAATAATTTCTGACAAATGTGGAAGTATGCCTCTGGAGGGAGGGGGAATCATTTTTCATGCTGAAGGATTGAAGAGCAGCTTCTAGGCCTTGGGTGATAAATTTTGCCTGATCAGCTGGAGGAGAATGGAAACAAAGTACAGTCAGAGAAAGTAATGGTAGAAAGATTGCTTTAGGAGGCTGAGCTTGCTGCTAAATTACCATCWATTTCAGTGATTGAGATTTAGAACCATAGTGTGTAGGAGAAAAAGTGAATTTGCAGTAGTATGGCTAGCAAGCAAATGCAGCTGTGTTTAATTGTAATGGAATCATAAATCTTTTTCAGAAAAATATGACTACGTAGGTAGACTCCTAAAACCAGGGGAAGAACCAGCAGAATACACAGATGAGGAAGATACCAAGGATCACACTAAACAGGAATGAACTTTGTAAACAACCAAAGTCAGGGGCCTTCGGAACTGCAACCTCTTTATTCCCCATCACAGAATGTCCTGCATCTTTGGGTACAGTTCATCTGCTGCGAAAAAACATTCAACAGGTTTTGTACAAGGAAAATTATATACTCACAAATGAAGATTTGAATACTAGACATTCTTTGTGCTGCCAAATTTTTTGTTGCAGTTTATTTGTAATGTCTGGTTAGGCTTCGTTAGTGAAGAGGGGCCAGGGATTTAAAGGCAAAAATGCTATTCCTTTTTATCAGTAAGCTGAAGCCTTCAACTAGTGTATCTTACAAGCTCTCTATAAGATGTGAGTCTTCAAGCTCAGAGGAAGGTTTGAATCTTGTTTCGTGTGTGTCTTCTCCTTCAGCATTAAAGAGAGATGTACTCATCCACATCAGCAGCAGTAGGTTAGACTACTGAAACTGGTGTTAAAATGTGAATTTCCAATTTTGTTTTGTAKGTGGGCGTTAGTAGCCTGGCAGAATACTTCAGTTCTCTAAGAGAAGTCCGTGTAGATTAGGATGGGGATAAAATTCATCCTTTTCTCAAAAGGATTGGGTAAAAATGTTTCTTCTGCAACAACTATTATCTGAAGCCTGCCTCTCCCCCTTTTTCCCATCCTCTAAATCAAATGGAATATTAATTGTGCCTTATTTCGCTTACTTAGACTTGAATTGTTTTAAGGGACAGCCCCCAAATTGCGGTTTCATAGTCACTACGAGCAGCAGTGAGACTGAATTGGAATGTTCTGTTGACTGGAAAACCTTGATGTCATTCTGTGTATAGAATGTAAAAGAGGAGTACTCAGTGTTACTGCCATATGTTAATACTACATATACTTAAATTAGCATTGTGATGGCCAAATGCATACTCCCATGCTTCTTTTTAATGAATTACAAACACACAAAAAAGTCTCCCTTCCTCCTCTTCCAGAAGCTGCCTAACTTTTGGGAGCATAGCCTTCACACCCCCATAGAGTGAAGGGGCGTTGCGCGCGTGTGTCTGTGTGTGTGTCTGTCTGAATGCAAGACTTGGGAGGGATTGTTTCTGCAGATATTGTAAATAYGAGTACCATTTTAATAAAGCATGTACAATACCACATGTGCTGTCAGACTCTGTGTAGAAGCTGTTAAGCAGAGCTGGAATATGCTGGGATGTCTTGGATAGATGAAGCAGCCACTGCTATTAATACTGCTCCTTGTCCCGGTGGAGTTATTTTCCCTTTCAAGTCCCAGCTGTTGAGGAATCTTGAAGACTTACTCAGGTAAGCTGTATTTAAGAGACTGAACCTGTGCCAGTGAATTTATGGTGGGGGGAGGAAAGCAATATAAATCAAGCATTTTAGGAATGTAGAGTATAAGGAATATACTCTACATATAGAGCAGCTTCATGGCTTACATTTGTACCTCTGGTTGCAGATTTCACCTGTKTAATTGTTACCTACAGTAACAATTTACATATATACATTCTGTTGAACTGGAAACTCTGAAATTCCAGGGGTGACTACTTTTTTATTCCTATTTGACTRAAAGAGATTCATATTGATGTAAATGAAATGAAACTCCTTTGAGGAATCGTGTGTAACTCACGTGTCCTCGAAGGCAGGTTGAATTCTCTTTCTTGCATCTCCAGCGTTGGAAGAGAATTATTTTAGCAAGGAAGAAGTAACAGAAATGGAGCAGTTTCTCCACAGAAGTGGTGTTTGCAGGCTCCTGTACAGGCTGGACACTCCAGGGAGGTGTGAAKTCAGCAGGCACTGACTTCTGCTTGGGTCACGTCCTTATAAGCTGAGCAAYGGTGCAGTGTCCAGGCTTGGGCTGAGTGTCTGCTACTCATCTAACTCTACTGAAATGCTGAGCATGCTGCTGTAACTAACCACAGAAATATGTGGTTTAGATGGAACAGTGGGAGCTAACGGGATAAATAAAAGCCTCCTTGCACAGGACAGGGGCTGGGMGTAATTAAACACCAGTTCTATATCTGGATGCTTCACCAGGGAATTTTTTTCTTTTGAGTCTCACTAAAGAGGTTTTACACTACATTTACAGTATGCCTTTCACTTTTAGCTATTGCACAGCTGTTGCACCTCTTCATGGCACCCAGCTTGTCTGGCTGTGGAACAAGAAAAAGCAGCTTGCCCAACTCTCCCTTAGGACAATTGGATAAGGCTTTTTCCCTTCAGGCTTCYACATGAAAATACATGTATGTGTATATAGGTTCTGCTATACAGGGTCCTAGCCGGAGGTTCTTGACACATACTGTGAGTTTCTCTGCTCTTCACTCAGCTCTTGGTGTTGCTACATCAGGCACATCTGTAGCTTGAGCTGTGCCTCATGCTWGTATGAGCTTGATGGATTAACTTCCTGCTGGAGGAAGAAAGGTAACTTGAAAGAAGGGTTGTTTTGCATCTGCTGTGACTTACCAGCTCAAGTGCAGCCTTTTCCCTTGCTATCAGAAAGGCAATGAAGCTTAATCACCATGAAGTTACRTGTAGTTCTGTTRGTTTTTAAAWATTGTTTYAGAAGGACARTGCTTAAATTTTAACTTTTATGATTAGCTGATTAAGAAGATAGGTAGAGGGTGAGTTTTGCTTTGAAGCATCTTAATTATAACTAGGAAGAATACAAAACTTACCCTGTGCCAGCAGAATGTTGCATAGACTTAATCCTTAATTTTGATGTTTGGTGGATTTAAATTAACTTCATCCATCCTACGTACAAAGTCACTAGTGATCTAAAGCTGACAACCTAAAAAAAGGGCTTTAAAACACACTGTAGCTTTCATATTTATAAAAAGTTGACACACACACAGCATAATTTAGCATAACATCAGATCCATCCAAACTCAGTGCAATTATTATAATAATTTGATGGAGGCGTTCAACCTTGGAACATTTGTGTCAATCACTTGGTCAAAATTCACTGTTAAATAAAATGATAGGTTGGTACTGTGTTAAATTTTGTTTAWGCAACATGAGGGTCTTGATGGAAGAACTTCCCATCTTTAGAAACGAAATACATTTCCAGTTTAATATATGATTTGTTTTCCTGAGCTACACTTGGTGTTAAATGAGTTTTAGTCATCATTTGTTTTGACACTTCTGCCTCATTTTGTACACCACTTCCCAAAAATGCTTCATTTTGGCAGCAGATATATTTTCAATCCTGCTTAGTTACAAAAAAAAAAAAAAAGGTACCATGTTGTTACTTGATCTGAACATTTTGAATTTCCAGTGAGGACTACAGAATGATCTCACATACTTGCACTTTTTTGTATCTTTTTATTGAGCTAGATCTATTTTTCCTTGMCTGTAGTTTAAATTTTCTATCATTCAGAGTTGGGCACGGCCTATAAAATCAGTTTGGCACTCTGCTACTGATGTTTAACTACCTCAGTTCTAAGCTATTTTCTAACCTTTTTTTCTTTCTGCAAAATTAGTTTGATTTTACTGTCTTCCCTGTAAATGCAGGGAGCAGTTAAACCTTTCACAGCCTTTGAGTGTCTTTGACAATACAKTAAGAGTTTGTGGGGTTTCACTTCCTATAGGAAGAGATACTATTCCTCTGGAATAGTACAAAAGATCTGGCTCTTTATTCCTTTCCTCCTTAACATGAGTAATARTGTAACTCTGCCCTTCTATATGGGAAGCAAATCCTCCTGCCTTGTAATTTATGGTTAAAGATAAAAGTTTCCTAATAGGTGCTCACAGATTGGGTTGAGCTTGCTTTGACAGAACCTGTGTGCCAGGGCTGGCTGAAATGCAGGTGAAGGGTTGTTCAYTGAAATCCCAAAAGCACCGAGGCTGAAGACAGCAGGGAAGAAAGCTCTTGAGGTGACAGATTGAGCCTGGTGGAGCTGTGGAATTTGTGGGGAAGAGATCCTCAGCTACTCTGAAGTGTCCTCTCTGCCTGGAGCCGAGGGAGTGTCATTTGTCACCTCAGCAGTGCCTGAAGCAAAGGCTGCAGGGTGGAGGCTGCTGTGAATACAAATTCTTTTCCATCCATTCTAATGCACTGTCTCCCAGAGAAATCCAAAATCCCTGTTCAAACACAGACAGGCCACTGCTGCTCAGTGTAGGAAAACATCATCTGGCCTCCACCAGGAACAAGAGCCAGCTTCAGTCTCCCCTTTTAATAAGCCATTAGAATCCAGGATTCTGACCATGACAAAAACCTTGCTGCTTTTAAGCAGGGTAATTTTTGAAATGTTTGAATGATTATTTGTCAACAAGAAATGAAGACAAACCTAGATTTTTTTTAACAAGCACATGGGAGATTTTTAAGACAASGTCCCAGACTTGCAAAGTGGTCAGGCATCAACCACTGTTAGAACACAACCAATCTTAAGACACTGAAGATTAAATGGACCGAAAAGGCAAGGGAAGGAGGTAAGGTTGGATTAAATTGAACTAAAAGGCATGGGAAGGGATGTTGGATACACATCTATGCATGTTCAGAGTTATGGCCCTGCACCCTGATGAACCACTTGAAACCAGACAGTGAAATGAGCAGCAGTRCAAGAATTATTTTTCCCACCTATCTGCAAGGGAAGAGAGGGAAGATTCAAGCCTGTGGGAAGTGAAAGGGGCATTCCTGAGAGGCAGCCAGAGCTGTGGATGGACTGTCACTCCTTGCTTTCTGCCACATTTATCATTCACCTGTCATATTTTCAAYAGATACCCAATCATAGGACAAGAATAAATCAATATTGAACTCGAAAAAAGCTGGCTCACATTCTAAGAAGCCCTTTCCCCTTTGACAGGCTGGGTTTCCCTGATACCTCAGTGCAGCAGGAATTCCCATGCAAATCTACAGYCTTACACTCTTTCAAGTTGTTTTTCTTCACACTTCGGGGTGGAAAAAAAAGTTGATGTACAACATTGTTGGGGGTTTTTGTTGTTTTTATAAAATTTTTCAAGATATCACAAAAGTACACACACTAAAAGCTTAATCTGCACATTTTCCAATGAAAAATTGAAATATCTTAAATTTATTACTTGTATATACAATTTCAATCCAAATTTACATTCACATCATTTTCATGGGTAGCAAAAGGCATGGATCAAACACAGGATTGAGATGTGTCACTTCAGCTTGTTTATAGGATATTTTCTTCAAATCTTGGTATGTGTTCATTTAAATTTATTTAGAACAGGCCACTGACAAAAGGCTGGATTTTGTGCTGAAATGGTATAAACTGTGGGGAAGGTCACTGCTCCCATCCACTCCTTTCAATACAAACAATAATTTGTTTCATTGAGATTCACAAGACAATGACTGAAAAATTAACGGATTCATTATCACCTTTGAGAGCTGATAGTTTAAAACTCCATCCATGGCTGTGCAGTCAGTTTAAGGCATCTGTGCTGGACATCAATTTTTGACCTTAAAAGTTAACTGAAGTCATTCTGCAGTTAACTACCAAAAARCTGGAATTCCTCYCACCTACCCCTGGAAGAGAAGTTAYTCACTTGGATCTTCTTCAGTCTTCAAAAACAAAGAATGAAGTTAATAAGACATGACAGGTTATAAACATCCCCATCTTTCAGCTACAAAAATCAATTTGTGTTTGAATAATTTACATTCAGTGAAATTGTCTTTAGACCTGTTTGAAATCATTTAGGCTTAGTGAGCACAATTTAAGCAGAACTTCATTCAGATATTGCAAAATAAAGCGAATAAAAATTAAAATTTACAAGGAATACTTYGTTTTCCTCCAAACTAATTATTACTTGAAATATGGAGAAAAAAAATTTCAAAATTATGCCTCTCCTGCTAGAGTTCATGATCATAAGAGAATTCAAATGAAGACACCTCTCAAGCCCAGAATAATCTGAATAGCTGGCTATTTTAACAACCTGCACAAACTGTAGATACTGAATGTTAATTTAAGACACTATGAAATCAAAAGCTCAATTTTCCCCTGTAGTTTTCTGTTGCTTGAGTTATTAAAGAACCAGTACTGAAGGAAATATCTGCAAAACTATCCCAGTTACATCCACTCAAACTCCATACTTAATAAAATACTAACTATGGAGACCCTGAAAAAAAWATAGAAACTATGTCTTTAAATAGAATCCAGAAATGCAGTTTCATATACAGCTGCATGTTCTTGAGTGTGCTTTTTGCAGAAAAACATACTTTTTGATAGCTAGCTTTGAAAGCAAACCAATCACATAGATCCTTCCTTTCCATTTAATATTCTACAAATAAAGTAATCTCTTTTTTGCTTTGGTAAAATACAAATAATGGGGGAATATGGGTAAGGAAAGCACAGTAAATAACATGGGTATATCATACCTTTTTTAAGAAATTTGAGCTGAAATGTAAGGCATCCCTCGAAGTATTTTTTTGCATATGCAAGGAATGCAGTTCTTTGTAAACAAAAGCTTGAGGAAAGCAATACTGAAGCCAAAGAACCTTCCCTAGGATCCTTCCAGTGATCCCATAACCAAGAGCAACTCTCCTAGGGCAAGTGTTTTGGAACTAAATCCYGTGAAAAAGAGAATCCCATCCTTCCTCTTTCCATACATTTCTAATCACGTGGTAGAGATTGCCTGGCCTTGAAGAGCTCCAGATTAGGARGGTGATGTCAAAGCTGGTTCTCCAGGGCACGAGCTCCTCCAAAGTCTATTTTTCTGGTACATCACTTTCTATAGATTTTGTGGCAGAGACTTGCAGGGTGTTCCCACAGGAAAGGCTTCCCAGCGGCCGGGACTGACAGGGGACAGAGGGTTTGGTGCTGGGAAGTGTTTTAGAGGAGTTACACTGATGTCTGCGATGACCTGAATCCTCAGCTGCTCTCCTCCTGCCAGAATCTTCACCAATAGGAGGCTGCAAATAAACATAGAAAACCTGTTACATCTTTTGCCATAAAGGTATTTTTACCTTCCCACGGGAGTGAAAGGATTAGACCCTTAGGATTTATCAAACTGCCTTTTTGTGAAAGCAAACACTGCTCTCAGATAACGTTGCAGTGAAAAAATACCAATACAACAAATATTATTTAAAACAGGCATTGAAACTTACATCCACCCTGAAGTCCTCCAGTCTCTTAAATTTGCTCAGGTATTCTTGCAGTTTGGGGTCAACAGCTGGAGTCTTGTGCTGAGAGTATTTTAGGTAAGCCCAAAATTTTTCCAGTCCATACAGCTGACCTAGTAACAGAAAAASATAATTTTACCACTTGACAGAGGTCAAATTTAATTAAAAAATTAATTATTCACCGGTAACTATATTTTTAAGAGAACTGAAGATAAAAAAATATTAATAAAAGCTCTTCTTGGTTAGTTAATAAGTCAGTGCCAAGGAATTGGGATGATCTTCAACTAATGTTACTACAGTGTGAGCAATAACAGGCCTGTGATAATTACCAGCTTCRTAGTCCCTCTTTGTTTCTTGTTGAAAATCCTCGAATATTTCTTTCCTGAATTTCTTTTCTAGGCCATAGCTGTAAAATCTGAACAAGCATTCCAAGCCGTACCTGGAATAGAACAGAGAGRTATGAAAATSCATCTTTGRCTCACAGAAATTGAGGTGGGGGAATTGGGTGAAAGGAAGGGAATTATATCCAAGAGCTGAAGGGCAGTGACAATGTCCTTTGTGCTCATTTTCCTGGTATTTTTGTAWGGCAAGAACCAGTCTGAACAAGCTGAATGAGGCTGAGAATGTCTTCACCTACRGAAGGAAGAATCTTAGGAGTGTTAGCACACAACTGACTTGTCATGGTCAACAAGTTGGAGGATTTTATAGAATTCAGAACTGATCACAGGTCAGGGAATGCTGCATTTAGCTATCATCTGCAAAGCACAAATATATACTGATTTTTGCTATTAAAACAACTTACACACACTGCTATTTTAAAGAGCTACAAAAAGTCAAAGGCAGTACTAAAAACGCTCCCTGAAGATCTGTGTGAACTTCACAGTCATTCAAAGGAATGGTAAGGTCTCAGGAAAAAAATACCTGTAGTGTTCTTTTGCATCCTCTAGAGCAAGCTGTTTAAATTCTTCATACATTTTCTTGTTGAAGTGATCTCTCAGAAAAAAGGACCAGAAACGAAAAAGTGTGTTCATTTCTTGGGACTGGCCAATTCCCAACCGTTTCCTCTCTGGAAGGAAAAAAAAAGGGCGAATAACAAAATCACTATTTTAACTTTTCACCACAATATTTTTAAGTGCCTTGCCTTTAGTGAAAACACACCAGGATCTTCTGGTAATGTCAGTTTAAATTTGAGGGTGATTTTTTTGGTCAGGGAATGTAAAGTTAAATGGAAAGCAGAGTTCCTAAAACAGAAGCATCAAATAAATTTTGCTGGCCTTTCCCGAGAAAAAAAAAATTAAGGAATCATGTCAAGAAAACTTGTATCAGACAACATCTAGAAACTTTTACCTAAAACTTTAGGAAGTGCACAGAGGAGCTTACCCGTTAAACACCTTCGCCGGTATTTGTGGTACACCTGCTGAGTAAAGCCATTCTCCTTTAACAGTTCATGAGATGGGTGCTGGAATTTGGGAAGAGAATTTGGAGTACAGCCAAACCCTGCTAGTGGAGTTCCTTCTGAAGGYGAGGCATTGGAGCTGCTGGAGAAAAAAAAAAAAAACCAACGTATTTCTGATTTGTAAACAGCTTTTCTGCAGAATCAGTTTTTTTACCCACCCTGAYCTATGCAAGAGCTGTAGTAGTGACTGCTGCAGTGCATCTGGGTTTGGGGGCACCTCAAGAAAATCAGGTTTTGTGCTAATATGTAAAAAACAGARGCAGTTTTGGACAATGATAATTAAACATTATTACTGTCACACCTGATTTTAAATGACCATGAAGTGGACATCAGTGCATCAAGTACTGCTGCCATATCATGGATTAAAAAACGTCGTGAACACCAGTCTGCCTAGCTTGTTTCCAAACATCCTTGTATTCCATACTTTTATCTTTCTTGGTTATTCTTTTCTTGCTTCCACTGTATTTMTAAATTGCCTTTCATAGCCTGTTTCTCCATCAGCAGTGAGAACTACCTGCAAATAAATTTTGAATGACAGCAACAAAATTTACCTCACAGAGGAAGTTCTTGGCCTGTGGYCTCTGGAATCCATCACCCAACCAACGTGGCATTCTAAGGGAGGATTTGTACTGTGGCGTGTTTTTCTTTTTCTWGGAGTCTAGGAAAGAAAATGAAGGATTTATTTCCCTAATTTGACTTCATTCATTCTCGCTCTCTTAAAACAGAGATCTAAACATTTTCTATTTTGTTATCTAACACATCATAAAGTCACAAGATTGCAGTTTCATAACCTGAAGATTAGTATTATGTAACTAACAACAAATCTTAAACACTACACTTGTTTTAGTAAGGATTTCCAAGGAAGAAGACTCAAAAAGCATTTAATAGGAAAAAAAAGTAAATATAATAAATATTTTGGAGATTAACAATAGGAATAAAAGCATCTACTTTTTCGCCTTTTAATTCTTGTTAAACTGTATGCACAAACATGAGTTTTATAAGCTTTTTCAGGGTGTTTTTTTTTTTAGTATGTTTTTCCACTTACCTTTACATCAAAGGATCGTGCTTCTTTAACAACAGGGTAAAACCTGGGTGTTTTGTTGGGATCCTGGAGCCTTGGGGTGCGAGGTGTCCGTGGGATGAAGCCGGGGCGGAAACGGGGGGAATCCGGGACTGCTGTTGGCAGGGACCGAGCCACTGCTGCTGTTGGAGGTGCTTCAGCACTCAGGAAATTGCAAGGCAGCTCCTCTGCTAAATGTGGAGGTAGGAAGGAGAAAATAAGGTGGTTTTATTGAGCTGCTGTAGAGATGCTATTATGCGTAACCCAAAAAATGTTAACAGTGTTGTTATATCAGAAATACCTAAAGAGATAAGATTTGGATGTTGTGACTGCTCAGTAATGTTATCGTACAAGTAGTAAATTCTTCTAATCCCATTTCCTTCCATCCCTGTATCCCCTGCAAATGCTGGTTTCTATAAAATGCTTCAGTTTAACTTTAACTCGGAATTTACAATGTGTAAACAAAAAGCACCCGATGCTGGTGGCCAGTGACAACAGAACAGAACAAGTGCCAGTTTCTTGTCATTCAGCTGAAACCATGCTACCCATGAACAGTTGGTAATWTGGAAAATTAGCAAAGAAAAAGCCCCTCAGACTCTGACTGAACCAAAACTAAAATATTGCACAGGCAGAAGGAGTTAAAACACCTACAAGAGTTGATCTTTATTACAGAGATTCTGAAAGAAAAATACTTTTATACTTACCTTTCTGTAACCTTGGAGCAACTTCTTGGGTTGAATCAGCAGTTTCTGGTGCAAGACTAACAAATTCATCCTTACTAATGAGGTTTAGCTTCTTAAAGTTCTCAATCTCTTGCTRAATTAGAGAAAGCAAATTGTAAATGCAAAGCAGGGTAATGGATAYCATCCTGAGAAACAGATGCATTTCATGAAGAGAAAATAAGCCAGAACTGACACACAAATACCCACACTCCTGTCTCAGGTGGGACATGTGCATGTTGAGAGTGAAAAATCTTGACAAATCTCCAAGTTCGTAACAACAACAAAAAAGAAAATATTTTCTCTTGCAGTTTGCTATTTCTCACTGCCCTCTTCATGTCTGCTGATTTTATTGGTCCATTTTAACTCATATTCTAAATTCTAACTTTATTTCTTGATCTTATTCTCAACATCCATTTCCATCTTCGTCAGCCTGCTTTTGTACAGACACGCTCCATTTTTTCATGAAGCTGCTTCCCCTCTTTGTGCAAGGACAAAACCCCTTTCCCTCACCCCTCAGTGTTTAGGTAACTTCATTCTAACTAATTTGTTCTAACAAATTACAAAGCAAACAGAACCTTAATATAAAAGTACTTGAAAATGACTGAATTACTTTCCTCTCATTATCTCAGACATGTGCCCCCTTCCCCTCTGGGTAGGGGTGTGCAGTTGTTATGAAACAAACTATTCACAGAACAAGAAAACACTGGAAAACTTGAACCATCTCCAAAATATTAGAAAAAGTATTCATTCAGTGTTTTTGGTCAAGTCCGTGGCATGAAAAATTTGGGTTTGCTTTCAACTGTAAAGGTAATTCAGCAGACCTGCAAATTACTGTCACTTCTCTGWAGCAATTTACAACTACATAGCAGATGGCTGAATTAATTTAGGAACTGTTTGGTAGGCATGGTTTTCAGTTCAAAAATTAAAGAGAATTACCTTCATCATGGCTTCATTTTCACTCTGATCCATCCACAAATCCTGTTCATAGTAGTACAAGCCATCATTAATGACTTTAGCAAGTTCTGATGTGATTTTTGCATGGCACACACGGTTGCCAGCACGGTCTCCACAAGGATGTTTTTTCACATATGGTGGTGTCTGTGTTACAATCAAAATCTTGTTTACATCCTGATCATCAATTTCATAATCGGAATCACTATCTGACCAATCAGTAAATTTATTCTTCCGACACTGATTTTGTTCCATCTCTTCATCAAACAAAAATTCAAGTTCTTCCTGTTCTTGTTCCTCTGGAGGTGGGGGTGGCTGTTGTTGATCTGGTGTTTGATCAGGTACAGGAGCAGTTTCCTAAATTAGAAAAGGTTTTACATTTGAATTGGATAATGATTTTCCAAACTGTATTGCATTAATAAACATCATACATGTTGTTTAAAACCTTGGTTTRCAAAAGTTGGTTTTGCATTTGTTAATTTAAATATAACTTAAATTTGATTTWACTTTAATTTACTTTACCTTTAGCTTGACAGTGGATGCACGATGCCTCTTCTTCACTTCTATCCAAGGTTCAGAGTCCAAATCAGGCAAACTTGTAGACAGTCCTTTAGACATTGTCTGAAAATTACTCGTTTCAGCATTTTCCTTTGGACTCAGCGGGCTTCCTACTCTTGGRGAACTTGGTGCAGACTCTAGCAGTAGAAAACAGTAGTTCAGTTGCTGTTTTGGATTGGTTTGGTTTTATTTTGTTTGTTTTTCAGTGATTTCACTGGTCTTTCTTTTAACCATTTTTCTACCTCTCTGGATAAATATAATGCTGATCAAAGAATTTTTCATTTTTAAGAGACAGCTTTTCACATGTCACTCAACATTTCAGAATAAAATTAATTCTAAGAACTCATTTCCATGGAAAGTTTGTTCACAGTCTGTGAGTCATTATGTGTTGTTCAGAAACAAAAAGAGCAGCATCATTAAGATCATGTTTTCTCCACATCATTCTCTAGCTCTGTGGATGGATGCCTAACTCCATCTTCATTCTTCCCATTTGATTTCAGCCAACATTTTAGTAAAAGATTTCCTTGCCAAGGGTTGTCAGCAAACAAAGCCATCTCCCTATTAATAATGTGAATGAGTTTCCCATCCAWAACAAGGATGCACCAAATAAAAGMGTRAACTTCCAGCTGCCACAAGRATTAAGYAGATTTTAGGACWGGTTTAAGATTAAAATTACKAATTCCACAGTATTTTAGCCCACCRTTCTATATTCTGGGGAATRGTCACAGCCATAAYACACAAGAGACATTTTTATCTACTTCWCATCAGCCATGTGACTTGGCAAGTGCCCGGCTGGCAGGCGGAGTGGCTGAATAAACCGTTACCAAATGTACAACTTCTATTATGAAATCACTACCAGAGGCAAATTTCCTAAGCTARGCAGASAGCACTAAACTTATGTTTCTGTAAAATAAATCCTTTACCAGTATGTGAGCCAAAAAYCTGGCCTGGGATGAATTCTGGACAATTGATGAGCTGAGAAAAGTCAGTCGGAGGCAGGTTGCACGGAGGAGGACCTGGAATTGGCCACTTTTCGGGATCAACCCTTTTTCTCAGTTTCTGATCCACAGTTTCAACCTCTGTGCTGTCCTTCAGAGCCTGTGTGACAAGCATACTAGAGCATTAAAAACTATCAAGAAAAAAGAAATAAAAAAACCAACTTGGCCACTTACAACCTCTTCATAGAATCCTTGTCATTACATAGAGATTTTTTTTTAACTTCATAGCACTGACTTTAAATGATGGCACAGAATGAAGCAGGCAACTTTTCAAGCAAGAAACTTTTCAAGCAACTTTTCAATCCCTGTGAGTGRTTTTACCTCCAAAATGAGCGCAGCATTCGTGGTCAGAGCTTGCATCCGACGGAAACTGGCGATCAGCGACACCGGCAGAAATCCCTGTTGGTCCATCTTTCTCCTCAGAAAGAAGTCTCTCTCCAAATTTTCTGTGCTGAAATAATATTCACTGCAGGACAAAACATACAGACCTGAGCTTATTCTACAGTTAAAGAAAATCCTAAAGTAGCAACCTAGATGCCTTGTTAAAGTCTTCCATTAAAAACCAGAACATCTTGACATCGACAAAATCGTTCTTCAGCAGAAGACTCACAGAGCAGCAAGCATGCTCGACAGGTTAAGACAGGCTTAGGACTCAGTACAGCACAGAGGGGTAAAAACCAAAGCCTTGTCATGTTTGCACAACCAAAACTACGCTCCAGTTTTCTTTCACCCACTCCCTGCATCATTAGGTGCATGGACAGAAGGGAACAGCACTGCCTTGGCCTCCACACAGATGAAGGACAAGCACTGCTTACAGTCAGRGCATAAGTTCTGTCCCCATCCTGAACTGCATCTTTTATTGTCCCARTGCATTAGAAGGTTTAGGTATCCTATCTGAGTGTGGCAGTACAGATATGTATTCTGAATCACCAAGCATGCTTGTGGGAAGATGAAAAAACAAAACCAGTGATGTTGTATTCATCATGAAACTGCACCAAAAAGGCACAACAGCTTGTGGAGAAAAGGAGTCTTAAAGAATAGGTGATGTTTAGTGGATAAAGAAGGACAAGGACGTTTCAGGAATTTGGTGACACCACASAGACGAGGGACAAACAGCAGAAAGACAAATCATCAATAATAGAGCTGCTCTAGGAAATAATCCGGGTGTGCCGAGATGTTTTATACTTAGTGAAGACAAAAATTAAGGAATTTTAATCATGATCTGTCACACAGTGCAAGGGAATGAGAAAATGTCCTATGAAAAAGAATGGAACCCCCTCACCCCAATTTAATCACGATGACTAAAATCTAGGCCTTTTGTAGATCTTACACATCACACCATACTACATCCAAGGAACGTCAACATTCAGAAAAACGGAGGCAGGGAAATACTAAATGAGAAGCAGTTAAAATTCCATGACAAAAAGAGAGGTGGTGCAAAAAGAAAACGAGAGGGTATTAAAATGCYGAGGCAAAAAGCTGCACATGCAAATGTAAATGAAGATCATTCAAGTTTCAACAAAGCATAGGACACTAAATCTCTCCACTGATGCTGGGATCAAGGCCAAAGTCACCAAGAAGAGGGCACTCTGATGCCGTCACTGACCCAAGCAGCATCTTGAGACCATTGCTTCCTCTAATTTTTTTGTGGCAAAAGCTGGCTCTGTGAGACACAGGGAATCACTTTCAGAATATGCTGAGTTGGAAGGGACCCACAAGGATCCCCAAGTCCAACTCCCAAGTGAATGTCCCAAACCRGGATCGACCTCAGCAGCATCAGCACTGCGCTCTGACCAACACTCAGCTCCACACAGAATGAATTTAAAGTCTCAATGCTGGACAAGACAGGACAAATGGAAACACTGCTGTTAAGTCAAAGCAAACACAGAAGAGAATAAGGATTTTGGAGAATCAAGCTCTTACTCAGAGCCAAGTATGATGAGTGAAGCAACTGGGCACAAAGAAAAAAGTTTCTTTCAAGAATATTCTGTCTGCTGTTCTGAGCTGCTGCATTTGTTTTGCCCTCCCAATGTAGAAGATAAGCAAGCACAAATACCAACATTTGACTATTGTTACCTTTACAATCGTACAGTAAAGGTAAAATCTTGTAACGATTCACCTAGTTAAAAAATCCACAAGCAGAAATGGACAATGACTGAACTTGACTCAAACTGCCTCACTTGGTGTCCATCACTCTAGAAAAAGGAATGTGAAAGACCATTAATGATAAATGAAGACAATGCACAAGTTTGCTCCAAGTAGAGGGACAAACCTAAACACATACACACCCTCCAGCTTTTCTCTTCTTCCTTTTCCTCAAAGTCCCATTGCTTATTCTTGAATTAATAGCTGACCTTSTATTTATTTATTTTCTAAAGAAAGAGGACTTTTAAATAAGAGTTCTACTGCATGTTGCAAAATAAGGAGCTCCTAAGAACTGAAACTTTCCAGGCTGACAATTTCAGCCTGTAATTAAAAACAYAGCAGATACTTTTGTATGCAATACAAATATTACTCTATTGTACATCGAGCTGGTTCTTGGGACAAGCATAAACTGCTTGATAGCAGCATGTTCCTTCCTGTTATTACACATCAACTMGGTTGGACAATTTTTAAGATTTTTTCCTATTAAGCAGRTAAGTTTTAAAATTTATTCATTCACTAGGATTCAGTCTCACTTCTTTAATACATCCTGATTTATCCTGGACTCCAGTAGGAACTCTGAGACATAACAATTTTGTGTACTTTTATTCTGTACATTCTTCTTTCTTTGGCATAGACACTTTAATATTTTATAATGAAATTATGAAAGGCAGACAAAGCCACCCCCATTTAGAGGCCAATAATAGGTAATTGATGAATAAAGTCTATTTCCCATCATTTTCAATGTCATAAAAGAGGGAAGAGATTAAAAAAAACACCTTTTTTTGTTTGTTTGTTTGTTTGGTCTAGGGAGAATAAAACCAGGGAARTGATGTTCTAAACCTGCTCAGGAATCTCCCTCTCATGGGAAGTAAAATCCATAACCAAACTGCCTTAGGAGCTCGTACCAGGCAAGCAACCCATGGCTGTGGTTATCCAAGTYTTCTGCCAACACCTGCCAACCTCTCGGTGCCAAAGGAAATACAAATATACCCASAAGTCAGATGGGACCAATGCTGTAACTGACATTTTTCTCAGCAGAGGGGGACATCGTCATGTCCTACCTTAGGAGGTCTGGATTCTACACTGCATGCCCAGAAATCTGGCCAACAGTGGAGTGGCTGTGCTCCTCCCCCACTTGTCTGAGGACAGTGCAGGCCGATTATCCTGACATGGGGGTACATGTCCACTGTCAGGTCTCATAGGGGGCCTGGCAGCAAGAGTAAAAAAAGACTGCAATAGAAGTTTTGAAGTTGATAGCCACATGTCAGATACTTTCTGCCCTTTAAAGAGGCTTTTCTCTTCCTTTTTGCGTCAACTGTAACAAAAGAAGCGAGAATAACATAAGCAAGTTGCCGTACGGAACAGAGGGCAATCAAAAACCACCACAGAGGCGTCGCAGAGAAATGCAAATACTGAGGATGAAATATCTGCCAGTGGTGGGAAGTGTCTCTTTAAAATGAGCTAGTGGTTCCCAGGCCCTTTTTGACTTGTCTCCTGGTGACAATCAGTCTTCCAGATGGTTTCTCATTGCCTAATGGTGTACAYGAGAAAGTAAACATTTCAGATTATTGAAAAATCAAGTATCATTGCAAAACTACTCTCTCTCAGTTACAGGTTTCAGGTGAGACACGCTGAAAACATAGAACTAAACAAGACTTCTCCAGGTGAAATTGAGAGCAAATAGGGGAAACGTCACCCAAGAAGAGCTTTATAGGCAAACAGACCAACAGTACTCAAAAAGCACAAGCTCAGAGACATCCATATCTCAATTACATGACAACATAAAGAGGGCTGTGTACCATAAATAAAGCAGTTCTACGAGTTAGAGTCAGACTACAGCACGAGATGCAGAAACAGCTTCCTWGAAATTCCTCCCCATTACTCAAGTTTTTGCACCCTGCCAGTGAATAAATTCAAGCTGACACTGGTAATGGTGAGAGTTAACTCAAAAAGTTAAGCTGCAGTGCCTTAATGTCCAACTTGAAATGGATTATAAAGATTCAACACTGTTTGAAATTAATTATTTTACCTTAACTAGATCTCTAAAAAGGTTTATACATTAAGCAATCTACTTACATTTGGTGTTTTATGTATTCCTTGAGAAGTGCTTCATCCACAGAATACATCTGCACTCCTGTTCCATCACCATAGTAGTAAATCACACCAGGGTTAAGCTCAGGCTGAAACACTTGGTCAATTCCTTCACCATACAGCTCTTGATAACCAACTGAGTAGTCAAAGTTCACTGCAACAGAAAAGAGTACATAAAAGAACAGCATTAGAAAATGAAAACAACAACATTATAATATAACATGAATATAACATTATTATATTCAATTCTTTTGCCAAGCATCCATTTCTTTTCATACCACTAGGGTTTCCTCTGCCTCGTCCTCTTCCTCTGCTTCTCCCCCTTCCTCTGCCCCTGGAGAACCCTCGGACGCTGCCACCCTCACTCCTGACGCTGCACACCTCGTCATGGTCATCTCTCTTTTCTCTCTCACGCCGCCAACCTGGAGGAGAAAAAAACCACAAAACGCTTGCAATGTCAATGAACCATCGTGGTGCCAGGGAGCCCTCAGAACACCAGAGCTCTCAGTTTCTCCCAGGCAATCCACAGCCTCAGCCACGCTGCCTGGAGCAGGAGGGCAGCACTGAGGAATGGGAAGGTTGGCCAGCCATGCCAGGCAGACAGGAGGGATCAGAACTAAGGGGGCAATCGATTGACTGGCAGTMAATCAATCCCAAATGTTTCTGAAGCACCTGGAGCCTCTGGTGCCAGCTCAGAGGTCACAATACCCACCATCAGCTCGGGGCAGGACCCATACGTGTATGTTCCTATGTTCAAGTCCTCTCAAGATTCAAAATTTGCAGACAATATAAAATCTGTGCGTGCCTCACTGGCGATCTGGACCTTAGCACTTGTCCCCCTCAACCTAAGAGATCCCAAATGCACAGGTATTACCTGAACTGTTTTWCCAGATCAGTTTAAATTTTGCATCCTAAGAGTGCCTACAGCTCAGACTCAGGCAGAAGTCCTACATGTAACACCCTCATGAGACAGTTTATGTTTAGCATGAAAAGAGGGTTTTTATTTAAATCATTATTTTTATTTAAACACAAATGCTCCTGAAAAGAGCAAGAGATATTTTATGTTCTCTCACAATGAATGATCTTTAAATCACTCAAACCTTGAGGGAGAGTTCATGCTCCAAGTTTTCACTCATTTCACCATCCTAAGAAAAAACAGCTGAAGGAAGTGTTAACTGGTAAAAATCCTCCCCCTACCCCTTCAGACATCCAGATCAAACTCTTAATCCATGTTCCTAAAACAACTTCATAAATTCCATGTCGGTAGCATCCAGTACTTTTTATAATAAGCAAACATTCAAACTGTTAACATGCATTGCAATTTTAAAATTTAAACCAAAGCCGGAGATTTCTGCCACCTAACCAGCTCACACCACCTGAGGACCAGAAGCAGCACCAGTTGTGGTSTTAGCACAGCTTTCTGCACAGCCATGCTGAGAAATAGGTCAGGGAGCTGGGGGAATCAGTCCAGCTCACATTTAAAAACAACACCAGCACAACTGCCAAAGCAGAGTTCAAAGTGTAGCTCCACAAGCAGCTGCTCTGGTAGCAACAAGCTGTGGGAATAGCAGCAGAGCAGGACAGAGCAGACACCTTCTGAAGTTTTTTCCAAACTTTCTGCATTGTAAAAGTGTGGCACAGGATTGTGTAGGGAGCCGTGAAGAGGAAAATATATGCTGCTGGTTATTGGCAAAGGTTATTTTATCTACTACAGGTAGAGCTAAATATCAACATAAACTCATATTTGCCACCACTAGCAAGACCTAGAGATTGAGAACTACTTACTTCTTGCCTCATTCCTTCTGTTGTTATGAGGTATTAACTTGTTTGTTTCCAGCACAAATCTGGAGCTYGTTCGAGAGCCTGGTCTGTCTTGACTGTCTGTCCTCACATCGTCCAARTGAAGTGGCACCCATTTCTGCTTGTTACCTTGAAAAGTTAATATATTACTCTCAATTATACTAATACTTGAGGTTCGGGTTCCTGAAAACATTCTACAGAATTCTTCTTGCAAAACTAGCAASAGTTAATTTCAAATTTTAAAACGCAGAAGCTTAACATTGAAATTTTAAGGTATTAGGAGTGACTAAATAATAATTGCAATAAACAAGAATTTCTSAAGCTGAATGGTAACCTTACCTAGGCTTCAAATATAAGAAATAAAGGTGAATTTTTTTATTTAATGGCTTTTTAGATGCACCATGACCAAGAGTTTATAGCTATGYGAGTGTTACAGACAGTAAATTAATTGCTATATAATTTCACAACTTGTACATGAAACTTAGAGGCAAAAATAAAACCATACAAAATTAACTACCACAATAAAGATTTCAATCACAAACCATACAAATTTTCCTGAGAGTTTAGCTGTGGTACTGTATTTTCCCCTTGAGATATTCAGACTAARTTCATTCACATGCATCCAAAATTATTAGCAAAGCTTTGTTTTGTTGCAGGCTGGCTTAAAACACCCACCTACAATTAATTTAACTATAATATTGATCGCTATTGTGGGCTTTTTGTAGCTAAGGAACACAAGCAAATACATAAAATGTATTTACCTACACTGGGGGGAAAAAGAAAAACATGTTGCACCTGCAAAATGCTTTGCTTTAGATTTCCACTTAGACTGAAAAAAAAAGTGGTATAGGTTTTGTTTTTAAATATATGTATAGAGGAAGATTAATAAATCTAAACAGCAAAGGTCTTTAGGATCTGGACAAACACCAGCAGGGAAGAGAGACCAAAAAGCAGCTGATGGCAGCAAGATCTTGAAACTCTTTTTGTTTCTCTTTCTSTTTCTCCAGCCTATTCCAATCTCCTGACCAAATGAGACAGAGGTTTGCTTCCCATTTTTAATGCAACAAATTGGACCAAAAGGAAGCAAATAACTTAGTTTAGTTTTAGTTTTCAAATGATCACTGCAGTGTGTAAATTGACATTAGAACATGAAAGTTGAAATGTCAGTGTACATTCAGTAACACACCAACACATACATTTTATATATAAATATATATATATACACATAAATTAACATAGTGCTATCTACTGAGGGAAATAAAGATATGAGAGACAGTAATRGCTTATACAGCCATGATAAAATGTTCAGAAATTGTCAGAGCTCCAAGCACAGGAGCTGTTTTTCYCCCAAAATTCCTGCTTTGCCAAACAGAACACTGCAAACTCTGAGAGAGGAAGCTGCTTCAGGCTTCCCTGCAGACAGCGATGTATTCTGTATTCACCCAGCAAATGCAAACCATGAAAAGTTTCATCCAGTCACTCAACTGGAACCAATGCAGCTGTATCAACAGTGACTGACTGAATTATACACAGTGCCTAAACTCACCTTTTTTCCTTTGGTTATTYGTTGGAGCTTCATCTTCACTAGTGTTATCTGCTGGACCATCTGGCTTTGCCTCCAGATTGTCCTTGATTCCATTATTGCTTTTTTGATCAGATTTCTCCTCCTTTTCTCTTCTATTTGTTGGCTTCTTACTGTGACTCACAGCCTTACACTGTAAGAGACACAGGTAATTATTTCTGGCAGTACAGCTGCTGATAACAGGAGATGCACATTTCCTTCAGCTATTAAAATTCCTTTTTTATTACCTGCTCTCAACCTCTTCAGCAGGCTGGATTTTAAGAATTGCCTTGTTTTGTGAAGTCTCTTTTTATATAGTTTTATTTTCTGCTAACTTGGCAAGAGTATAAAATGAGTGTTTAGGTCAAGAAACTTTTTGGTTTTTAACAGAAGACGTAAATGGCAGCATGCACAACAATCATGATTCGACCCCTCAGACATGAAAATTTATTTTACAGGAAAGAAATAAATGTTCTCACTAGTATCAACTGTTCCATATACAGTGGATACTGCAGTACTGTGCCATAATTAATCTGAACACAAAGCCTTCCCCTARACAAACTGAGTTTAAATACAAACTAAATGTTATTTTGTTTTACAGACACTACACCAATTTGGACACTTTCAATTACAAAATGAAYGTTGTTGAACCCAAATGTTCAGGTTTCCCTGACCAAAAAAACAGTAAAAACACCCAGGGGTGCTGCTGAAGAGCTACAGCAGAGTGAAATGGTTTCATTTACCTCTGCAYTTGCAATAATCTSTGCTCTCTTCTTGTTTTAAATAGCATCAAAGAAGTCTAAAATACATTATGCACTWATCACCTGAGATAAAGRGAAAGGAAGATAATTTGACAGAAGAGATGTTAACTTAAAACTYAGAAGGGGGAAAATATATCAGAGGAATAAGAGAACTAAGAATAACTGAATTKCATTCAGACAACAGCRCAAAGTGCTCTGAGCCACAGGAGAGGGCAGCCTGCTCACAACTCCATCTCATCTGYGCATAAACAGATGGAAACAGCAGA
Organism: Malurus melanocephalus; assembly: GCF_030028575.1. Taxonomy (NCBI): domain Eukaryota; kingdom Metazoa; phylum Chordata; class Aves; order Passeriformes; family Maluridae; genus Malurus; species Malurus melanocephalus. The sequence goes on from NW_026623424.1 coordinate 591,244, forward strand.
AAAGGTAAATGAAACTTCTTAAACAGCAGAGGAAAAAAATATGGCACATGTTTATGTACATGTCCATGGCACACCATTAATGAATTCCAGTACCAGTGCAAACACACACMAGTACCCTGAATTACTGACAACACTTCTGCTGAAACCGTACAAAACCCAAAGCACATTTTGGGGGGACAGTATTAAATTTATGGTTTAAATTTTAATGTTTTAAAAAATATTTATGGTTTAAAAAAAAAAAAAAACAAAAACCCAAAAAAAAGGATACTTACTTCATTATTTGCTATTTCGCTCGGTGTCGGCCAGTTCGCGATATCGCCCAAATCATCGGCCTGCAAGGGTGACAAACAGTTTATATTCCTCCCTTGATTTCACCCTTTTTAACCCAGGGAAGATGTCAGTCATGGCTCAGAGAGCCAGACTACCTCCTGGAGCTGAACTGCTAGGAGCAGCAATTTGGAAATTTAACAGAAATTTCTAAGTTTTTCAATTTAGAAATACAACAGAAAACAAACACGCAACTTTTGAGAGAGTTCTTAAGACCTCTGAGCACACATCAAACAATTGTCAGATTAAATGATTGTTTTATACATGATTTAAAGGTATCTAATGCTCAAGGCTTTTAGTTTTTGGAAGACCTTGACAGGTATTAACCAACCTAAAAAGGGGTGGCTGTACAAAATTTTAGACACTTAATGTTCCAATAAAGGACTCAGTGTCTTCTGTTGTTTATGCTCATAAAGGATACACATCACATACAATGAAAAAGGATTTCCAAAACCAATCTAGCACTACTTATGCTCAAGTCATGCTATTTCTTTGCAGCCCCTTCAGATTTTTATGCCATCCCACTGAATKTTTAAACAAAAACACCTTTCTTTATTCCTTGTGCATACACGAATTTAGTAATCCTCCAAATTTTAAATTTTCCTTCCTTTTTAATTTGTCTCTGTGTTCAAAATTACCTCTCACCAAGGCATAACATAACACTTCTGGCTGGAACTTCAAAATACCTTCTTTTTTATTAGAGCAACRTCAGCTATTTAGCATATTATTTATGATATTTTTAATTTACAGGCAAATACAAACCTTGCTGCTTTTTCTTGTCCTTGGTTTTCCTGCTTTTATAATTTTAGTGGAATTTTGTAGTTCTGAAAAGGAAGACAAACATTTTCAGGTGAAGAATTCATTTGCACTTCAAATGAGAAAGGAAAGTGTATGGTAACAACTCTGTCATGGCCTATCATACTACGCCACAGTGGTTTTGGGGACTTTGATATTGAAGTCAAGAAATTTTTTTTTTAGTGAATGAAGTCACTAATAGCACATGACATTGAAAACCTCACATTCTTAGTAAGTGTGAATACTCTTACAAACCAGGTATATAAGATACTGCCTAAAACTGTATTTAAGCATTTTCKCAGCTAGGAAGTCAAGACTATATCAAAATGCTGGTATTTTAACCTAACAAATAGCAAAGAAAATGAGTTCCTGATACAAGAAGTTCTCCTAGCAGAAGTTCTATTTAGAAGATAGAATTTATGCAATCTATAATTATGCAAGGGAAAACAAAAAATAAAACCATAGAAACAATTACATATTCCCAAATTCCTAGTAATTTCCTTTTATAAGCAATTACTCAAATCCCAAAATAGGTTTAGCCTTAGCTAAACCTCAAAGTCAAGCCAAAGAAGAAAAAAAAAAAAGAAAAATATGAAAAGAGAAAATTACTATGAAACTATATTAAGACTGATAAATTTTAATGCCCAAAGTCCACAATGTTTATATGTTTATATATGTTATAATAAATGTTTAATAATATAATAAATGTTTAATATGTTTATAATAAACATCAAGCTGACACTCATGCATTTTCAGAATCATCCTAAGTTAAGGCCTAAACATTATATAAATGATCCTATCTGATCTCCTGAGCAAGAGTCCACTATACATCTATCAGAAATTATTGCAATATCTGGAAATAACTCTCTCTTAAGCAATGTTATCAGGCCTGAAAATCTAGACTCAATAACCTACACTGGAAAAAAAGTCTATTTAAACTTTTTAAATCTTAACATATATGCTATTACCTTTAGGTATATAAGATCTGGTTTTCTTATTCTGTGTAATTTTCCCCTACCCTTCTCAATTGCATTCTACTTTTTGCATTGGGAATTCAGGGGAAGAAAACCCTCCAGTATCTGGCATTTTTTCCTGGAGATTGGAAGTGAGAATTAAGGGGAAAAAAATCTCTTAACCTCTTCTGTTAAGCCCTGGTTCTTCCAGTGCCTGTTTTCCTATACAGAAGGGAGTCACAACTGTTCCTCGAAACTCCTTGTTCTGTATTTTATTGCAAGACAAGCTTGAAACACTGAACGTGTCTGAAATCACAAGTGGATTATTTTATAGGGGGATAACATCACCTCYTCAGCCCTTATCTCTTTCACATCCAGTGACTAATCTCCCTTATCAAGGCTCCACACTGGGAACCCCACCCTTGTGCCCCAGTGACTCTGGAAAGCCTCTCTGTCTGCTTCCTGGAATACACRGTGAACGTTAGAAGCACAAATTAATGCTTACTTCACAGTCCGCTCTAAATTTTAATAACATTTATAGTCATATAAATTACGAATTTCAAGTATATGCTATACACAACTGGGACATCTCAGCAGGCAGGAATTCAGTGAATCCTGATCACCATTTACTGGCAGGTTTTTGCCTCTCCTACAGATCTACCTTTTACAACAAAGAAAAAGCACACACCTCAATTAACTTCAGACTGCAAGCTTTAAGAAACACAGTGACCACGTAACCCTAATTTTCACTTGCCATTCAGCAGTAAACTAATTGCCCTTTTACAAAACAAGACAAACGACTGCAGAGGAGGAGCAGCAAACAAATTTGTAATTTTCTCCAAGAGAGYTGCCAATTACCCATGCGGGTAAACYGAGTGGCCACGCTRTAAACACACATCTCTGTCCAATTACCTGACTGAAGCCCTTTTTTCCATCTCACAGCACTTTTACTTAAAATTGCTGCTGAAGGACTGCTCTGCCAGAACTTCTACTCTGTGTGTCACCAGGGCGTAGCGAGGGACTCCAAAGGGTAAGAGTCGGTGGTGCTGCTCTATCTTAGTCATGGGTTATTATTCCAGGCTTCAGGAGAAGCCATCTGAATCGAGCAGAATGAGACCCAACTCGTTTTAAGGAATCTCTCTTATCTGCATGGAGTAATYCAAGACTCGGAAGATGCATTTGCAAGCTAAACAAAAAGGAAAGTATTAAGCAACACAGCGCCTGCTTTATGATGCCCTTTCGGAACTCTAAAGGCTTGAAATCTCATCTCATCTTGCTCTGCACTTCCTTAGCTGACAACACCTCCACAAAGATCTCTGTTCTTCCAAAAAAGCCATGCTCAAAACCAAATTTAACAGGTTTTTCCTGGCCGGTTTACTGGGGCTTATCATATAGGAGCTGGACTCCATGAAAGGGAAGATAAAGGGGAAGGGAAAACCAAAAGGAGGGTGGGAGAGTAAAAACACGTAATATCAGATGACTGAAAGGTTTTACCCAGGTCACACCTGTTCTGTTGTCATGAGCAGGCCCAGAGACACTGTTCAGGGTGTTCAGATAAAAGCTGTGTGTTGAACATCACCCTGGGGTTTGGTTTTAACATCTGGTTTTAACATCATTTGGTTTTAACATTTTAGTAACAGTGTTACTAAACAAATGGCATCTTTAGTACATTGTTTCAGCAGAACTTGACAAGCTCTTCCAAAGAAATTGTTTCACTCCTTAACTCCAACMCAACTATATTAAAATGGTTTGTTCTTCTGTCATGGGCTACAAGGAACCTGCTGTGCTGATAAAAGAATTCACTGATGTTTAATGATTCTACTCGCTGGGTTTTSRATGAGTTTTGGGGGTGTGGGAGAAATAAAGTCAAGGATGAGGCAGTTTAATTGCCAATGATMATCYTTCARTCATTGAACTCCATCCAGTAGAGATGCCATGCACATGAAAAGAGAAATCAGCCTTCGAAGCTGTTTTTGCTATGATTATTCCAAGTCTCTTGATAGCCTACATCCTAAACCAAAGAATTTTCTGCAGGAATACAAGGCTGTACAAACATGCCAAGTGCAGTAATGTAAAGATACATGGAATGACAGATCTGAAAAATGAAAGGTGAWTTTGGGAACCACCARAACAGCAGCAATCCCCTGGAACAAYGGCAACAGAGAAGGAAAAGCAGAGTGGATGGCTGAGGAGCAAATTTTGTGTGTAAAATGTGCCACCAAAGTACCCCTGGTCACAAGACAAATTAGCCTTACAGTGACAGGACTTCAGAATGGATGATTTGAAGCTCTGCAAATAAATAGTCMGCAAGTAATTTTTTTCTGATGGAAAGGGAGGGTTGATGTTGCCAATTTCCTCTGAATGCAAAGTCTGTTAATATAGGTGGAGCATGCTCTAATTTTGATACAAACACTGTTTATGCTGTAAGGCTTTCTAGACAATATTCAGGCTTTCTTTTTACCTGGACTGCACGTGCATTTCCTTTTGTGAAGGAACAGCATCATATAAATATCAGAAGTGCTTCAGGGAGCAGATAAAATCACCCAGGGAGACAGCTCTTCAAAACTTAATTGGAGYCTGTTTGTTGAACTTGTACAATATTTGCTTTTCAATGCTCAGTTTGAAACTTGACAGTATATTCCATTTTTAAACATGGTAAGCTACTCTTAAATCTATTGTTTTAACAGATGAACTATTGCAAATGTTACAAAATAATCCCTTGGAGAATATAATTAATTTAAATCCAGAGCATGGATTTGGAGCTGAGATTCCACAAAACAATTTTTAAAAATCCTAATTATTATCCTAATATTCTGTCCTACAATAGTTCTAGAATTTTGTAGTAAAAACTACTTTACAGTGACCAGCTCCACACTATTTGAACAATTAACCAAGGCAGCAAGTCACACCTCCAGCACCCCTCCACCTATTTATTTTCAAAACCAGTCAATTTCTGAATACAACAGGCAATAGAGGGGAAAAACCACAACACACGATTGATTCACCATTATACTATTTATTTTCCTTATATGTCATTGCTCTACTCRCTTCTTTCTTAGCTTCCTCATAAAAGAACTGCAGCCTGTGAGTCAATTGTTCCCAAGGTTTTCAGTAAAATCTAGCCCATGCTATAGCACAGAGAAATGGCTTTCAGTCTCAGAACAGGTCTCCAGTTTAGAAACAAAAACCSCACATGAAAACCCGTCATGCAAAAGTAGACATGCTGTTTTGTACAACTAAAACACAGGCAGCAGCTTTGTGAGGATAATGTTTTTAATCCCTTTGGGGTTGGGGAAATTGTCAATGCTATAACTTCTGATGATGCTTTGAAGCTGCTATTAAAACACTCTGTAAATTCATAAGAACTAATGAGAACACCTGCCTTAAATACACCCAAAAAATCTGGTATCAGATCATTTATGAATKTACTAATCTAAGGTTTGCAATTCCTAGCAACACAGTATCTCTTTACAAAACTGTACTTTTACAACCTGTTTTGCTATCAGACTACAGCAAATTAATTTATACAGTGGCACTACAGTGAACTGGTTCTGCTGCCAAAATATCAAACAGATAAAATGTATTCTTTGATGCCCAGAAATAAATACAATGAACACAAAAGAATGAAATGTGCACTTATTTTAATTAACTACATCATTCAAGCACACACTGGTAGGCAAACCCACTTCAGCTATTCCAGCAGCACAAGTATTTTGCTTCATTGAGTATTTTCAGAAATTTCATGACCAATTTTTGAATAATCATTTAATAAATCATTAGAGACCCACATGAGCTATACAAGTCACATGAAGACTGCAGGACTTGTCATTCAGATTCCCTTTCTGCAACCTTGCAAAAAGGGCAGTATATAACGTTTCATCAGACAAAAAGGTGGGATAACTTTTGAAATAAAATAATTTCAACAGCTCCATCCTGGACGAATTATTTGTGTGGAGGATAAATAACTCACAGCTTCAACCTAAAGGAGTGAGGACTTAGTACAATATATTGGCAGGGCACTATCAGGGAAGGAGGGAGATCACAGAAACACCTTTCATCACTCTCTAACCACGATCACCAGGGTTTGAACCATGGAATCATTAAGGCTGGAAAGACCTCCAAGCTCATTGAATCCAACCTTTGACCAAACACCACCTCCTCAACTAAACCATGGCACTGAGTGATTTCTTGAAACCCTCCAGGGACTGACACTCCACATTTCCCTGAGCAACGTGTTTCAAAGCTTAACCGCCCTCTCAGAGAAACAATTCTTCCTGAATTTGATGGAAGCCTATTAATTTCATTGGCAATTTTACACTGATACGAGTCTTTCCCCACAAGTTAAAACCAGATGAGGATGTAAAAGCAGCTGTGTAATTCTGAGGTTATTCTGCTTAAAAGCAAAGTTTAATGAAACACTTGGTCAGAAACACTGAGCTGYGATAACAAACACACYATGAAAAGTTTGAATATTGTTTGCATTGGTTGTTTGGCTTACTGTAAAACCTACTAAGGTATCTGAGACAAAAATATAGTAAATTATAATAACAATGCTCTGACCAAATTCTTCTGCCAAAAATTTAACATTTTCCTTGTAGTATTGGGGAACATGAACAGTAACAAGAGCCAGGTTTGCCTCTATCACAAACCAATGCCATGATAAATTGAAAGTCCAAAGATGACAGACTGGAGCCAATTTTCTCAAGTCTGTAACTATCACTGAACATACCATAGGTGCACGTCTCAGGAAACTTTTAACAAATTAAGCCAGGATCAACAAGTCTAACAGGATTCAGTCACTGCTTTGATGTGAGATCCTTTTACATTTTATTATCCTCTTTACGGATAGTCCTRCATTCCATCCCAGTAGCATTTCTGCTCATCCACTTATTATTTCACATGACTAATTTCCATACTACAACATTCATAAGGGCCTAGTGTGACAGATTTTGCTTTGCCAACATGCAATTAGTTCCTTCAAAATACATCCCTTGCTGCGGGTGGAGGCACATGGCAATTCCTTCCTTCAAACAGCCAGGAAGGATCAGCTGGATTGCCTTTTACAAGGGGAAGAACGGTGGCTTCCTCATGGTGCTTTTTGGTGACCAAACCAAAACACACACCCTGGTGCATGTTCTTCATCAGTGCCACTGCCAGCAACGCTGACTCCCTTATTTGCTCCCTTACACACCTGGCCACTGAACATTATATTGTAGTACAACTTTGCAGTTTAATTATTAATTCCATAAATGATAAGCACAACTTTTTGCAGAAGAAAAACAATACAAGGTTCTCCAAAATTATKAAATGAAGCAGACAATATGCACAATGTATGAACACACTGCTTCCTGCCCCCTCCTTCCTTCAACAACTATTTGTGTACTTTATCTCTGCTGGAAAAGTAAACTTTACAGAGGTGAAGCACAAGGTGCTAACGCGACAAAAGCGGCTTTCCCACCGCTTTTGATGTGCCACTGTTGTCATTACTGCCACAGCAGGACAAATGAGTGACAAGCCCCCTTTCATGCATGAAGCAGAGCACAAGCTACTGGCCAGCAAGCCGGACTGTGGAAGCTCGGCATAAATAGKCACTTTGGAGTGCGTCAGTACACATAAACAAAACAGCCCAGATAATAAAGATGGGTACAGATGTTGCCGAAAGCTCTGCTCTTCAGCCAAGTAGAGATTCTGTGGTCTGGAATGTGGTCTCCGTTTGTATGACCTGTATACTTGAAACTGTAAATTATAGATTTCTCTTTGTCAAGGAAGCACATGTTTAATTCAAGGATAAAAGTGACCGTGAGATCACAAAAAAGGTTTGTCAGGTGCCCTCGGGAGCCAGTGCTGAGATTGAAGTTCTCGGGAAGCACTGACTGAAGTATTTATTTTGAGGTCAGCAGTTTACTTGCAGCCAAGAACAATACTCCAAAAAGCTGCAAACTTCTAGGAACTCTTTGCTAGCCTAAGCATAAAACCTGGCAATTTCAAGTCAGGTCTTTGGCGACCAGCTTTGTAAARCCATATGCCTGTTCAGTCAGCGTGGTGCCTACAAAGCAGCTTTATCTCACATGTAGTGATTTAGGGCCAGAAAATTAYACCGCGGCTACTCTCGCTCCCATCTCTTCCCATGTAAACACACCGAATCCCAACAGCGAGCAAACTGTCTGCTTTTGTCAACGTTTACAGCCTCCGCAATCCCATTCTGGAAACCAAACCCGAGTAACGGATCGTTCCGAGGCCCTTGCTACATAATTAGCCAAAAAAGAGCTGCGGCAAAGCGGTCTTTCTGAAGAGAGACGAGACGAGACGAGTGGGTGAGCAGCCCTATCTGCGCGTACCAGGGCCGGCCGGAGGTCAGCGGCGGGCCGGAGTGGCCGCTCGCAAGCCCCGGGACCTGCAGCCAGCCCGGCGCTGCCGGCCCTGGCCGTGTCCCCCGCCCCGTGCGCTCCCTCCTGTGCCCATGTATGTCAAACCCAGCGCGCCCGGCCCGGCTCCCGCCGCGCTGCGCCGCGCACGGGCCCGGCTCCGCGGCCGCCGACAAACACGCGCTTCTCGTTCCTAAAGAAATCCAACCGAAAAAAAAAACAAAATAAAACCAAAACCAAAACCACCCCGATGCCATAAAAGCACGGCGCACACGCGCCCGGCCCCGCACCTGGTTCCTGCGGTCCGAGCCGCCCGTCCGGCCCCGCGGGCGGGGAAGGGCTGTCCCGCCGGGCTCTGCGCCGCGTCCACGCGTTCTCCTTGGGCGCCGGGGCTTCCCTGCTTCGGCCGCCCTCCTCCGCCACCTCCTCCCCGCGGGGCGAGCCTGGCTCGGGCTGCCGGGGCTCCTGGGCCGCCCCCCAGCCCCGCCGCTCCGACACCTGCGCCGCGGACATGCCCGGCCGTGCGCCCGCCGGAGGGGCCGCAGCCGGGGCGGCCGAGGCGAGGAGCCCGCGGCGGGGGAAGGGGAACCCGCCTCCTCTCCTCGCCGCCCCGCCCCGCAGCCGCTGTCAGCGCCCCCCGGCCGGGCCGAGCGCCACCGGCTCCCTGCTGCCCTGCGGCCGCTCGGGGCGACGCACGGAGCGAGGGACAGGGACAGCGACCGCGACCCGCCGGGGCCGCCGCCGCCTGCGGAGGGACGGGCGGCGCTCCGGGCGCGCTGCCTCGGCCGGCCCGGCCCCGCCCGCGCGGGGGAGGGACCCGGGGCTCTCCCGTGCGCCGTGACCTCATGCGGCCGGGAGGCTTTCCAGGGCCTTTCGGACATTTCGGTCCTGCAGGCCTCGGCCGCACCTGTACCAYGCGAGAAGGGTCTCGGTATGGCGAGCAGGAGGAGCGCGTTTCGCCGGTGCGGAGGGAACTTCCCGGGGCACAGCCTCGAGAACGTGTTCAACAGGCGCATGAGAACATACTTGAGGTGCCGGCAGCGAGGGAATCCTGTATCGTTTAAACATTCCAACAGACAGGTACCGCTGCCATCACACCATCTGTCCYCTGCCTTTCTACTTTCTAACAAAAATCTGCCAAAAAAAACATCTCACAGTAGCACGCTTGTACCACACTCACTGGTTATACCCACACTTCTGCCACTGCGTTATCCCAGAACTACAGTCAGAGATGAGGAAAGCCACCACARCAGGACATCAATCACCCCTTTCCCTCCTTGCCAGCTCCTAGTGCTCCCACAGTTCTCCCTGATTACACTTTTAGAGACCTGTTCCTCTCCCATTTCATTCASTCTCTCAGCCATGTTTTACTCCCTTTCTTACAAAAGGTCTTAAAAAAAAAGCCAACACTTCTTTAATATATTAAGCAAATTCCCAAATTATATAAAGCTAGTGAAATATTTTTGAAATAGTGGCACAAGTAACTAAATTTCCTGGGTTTTGCAGAAATAAAATATGTTCTCTTTGAGGTAATGTTATTCTCTGCTCTAATAAGATTATGCGGAGTTGTGCCCCTTCATCAGACTAAAAAACTCCAGAAATCAACCAAAAACCCAACAAATTCCCACCACAGCTGGCACTTCAGGCACTGAAACATTTTTTATGATTTTTCTGGAACTGTGGGTCCAGTAGCAGATCAGATGACCTGGTGGAAGTCCARGCCTACCTCAAAGAAAACCCTGGGTGCCTGCTGCTTTGTTCAAGCTATTTGGAAATTAATGACCTGGTRTGGTAAAGGCTTGGAATTAAAACATCTGCTACAATTGTTATGTGAACAAGGAGCAAACCACATAGATATGTTAATACATATTCCTGTCATTAAAGATTTCAGCTCCAAACATTAGAAGAATTTTCATAAATAGAGAAAAAACACTACTGCTTTGGAGCACTTTTTGTGCAGAAAGTGACACGTATTCTTTCTTTTAAAATTTATATCAAAAGAAAGAGTAAAAATTACAGCAAATCTTCAAACCCTTAGAGGCATTTTTCTTTGACACCAAGAACTCTACTTTTTCAGATGCTGTAGATTTACTAATCAAGGAGATGCCGATTTGCACACATTCCTGAAAACAGGAGTATCAGTCACACTAAAACAATTTCCACATCTTTTACTTGGTTTCCCAAACTCAGRAGTTAAGCAGAGGTAAAAGTGATATGAAAATAAAGAAGCCCTACCTAAGTCACTGGTAAGAAGGGGATGAACCTGGTTTCCTCTTTTTTCCATACAAGTGTTAGAAGATGAGGAAGCAGAGGAGTAGGCCAGCTGGGACTTCAKGAATACTACAGTGCAGCAACCTAAACAAATTCAGGAAAGAAGCAGGAAACTAATTAACAGCTAATTATGTGGGGGGCAAAAAAAACATTGATGTTGACCAATAATCTGGCACTTGAGAAGTTTTTGTCCATACTTGTTTTGCTGACTCTGGTAGGATGAAACTTCCTTCAGACTTTCTTGGATGGACTGGGACGGAAGAGGATGTAAAAAACTTCTACAGTTGCAAAGACTCGTCCTTCACATTTGCATCATCCTCCTTGCTACTTTCTAGCAGTGYAAGCCAGACTTYCTTGGCAAAACCTTCTTTCCTTGAGGAAGACRGTACTTAAAATGCTCGTGTWTGGAAAAGGGGCTGATTTACACCAAATGAAACCAGGAGAACAACAATTCTTATGAGTGACTTTAYCTTTTAATGCTCRTGTTTTAACTTCTGTGGAGGCATCCAGGTGTTTCAGGGAACACTGCAAATTCCAGGATTGCATGGAATATCAGCATTTTACTMAGATGGGGTAAAAATTCACAAGGAATTACAGACCACCCCAAACCTCCTTTCCATACCATATAACTTATCATTACAGCCCAGCTGACAGAAAACCTGACRGTCTGAGATAAAGAAACTTCCCTGCCCATCCAACAGCAATTCAGGTCAACATTTAAAAGAAAAAACAACACAAGACAGAAACAATTAAGATAAATTTAAAAATACCTGCCTCAAAATGTTAGCAGCTATCAAGCAAAAATAGTATTCCAAGGATTTTCACTTTTCTACTGTTTAGAGTATTTCCATTACAGGCATATAACATTCCAGTAAGAAGCAGGACTCCATTCTTTCATATAATGTTTCCTTTCTGCAGACTTTCTAGAGCAATAAAATACAAGACATTTATCCTTGTTAAAAAAAAAAAAAATCCTGAGCAGTCCCCCTTTTGTGTTGTTTGGGGGTTTTTTTCAGCCTTGGGGGAAAAAATTACAAAAAGCTCCATTTGACAATTACTAGRTGTGTCCTGCACTGGCAAGTGTAAAATTGGAATCACAATGGTATCTTAATTAGCTGATATAAGCTTATTTTTTTTACTAGGTACTGCATGTAGAAAAACATCAAAGCACTACCAATGTTTGTTATGTGAAGCTTTTATCATGTCCTGTAGATTACCTGCTCTCCTCATGCTACAGCACTAGTAGGAACAGAAAGGATTATAGGATGACAGTGAAATGCATTTTGAACACATGTTAACAAGAAAGAAAGAAATCCCGCACATCTAAATGGGTTTTTTAGRACTTTTATTGAAAAAATTTAAAACCAAAAAATTACCAAGGCCAGTTTTACAATAAATTTAAGACATACAGATTGGCTTACCTGCTACATGGAAGAAACCTTATTACAATATTTCTCTCATGCAACTTCTGGATTAAAACCACATTCTCATTTAACATCAAAATGGATTATTTATAATTTCTTAGGATTTAATCTTAAAATATTATTTAAAAAGTCGATTTTYCAAGAGTTAAAAACATGTACATAGCAAGATTCCCCCCTTCACAGACCAGCTCCCCATGTCTGATAACTGGCAGAAATAGACCACTGAGCTAGTTTTTCCTTTTTTGTTTTTCTAACCTGAGAAAWTTCTTCAATAATGCTTACTGGGCTTTCATATTTGGCAACACGACTTTAGTTACAGAACAAAGTGTGATTCCTTATTCTTGTCAGAATCCAGTCTTCTTCTGCTTGTCCCAAAAGACCTTCTCACACCCAGGAGTAGCATTTGTCCCTAAAGACACTCTCACAAGCAGGAGTGGCATTAGCCTAAATCTCCTTCTGTGGACAGTATGCCCTTTTGGTAAGTTAAACCTTGTTAGTAATACCATGGGGACACTAACCTCAGGATGCAGAGTTCCCATCAGTTGTGTAATTCCCAGTATTGTGCGCTTTGAAAATATTTACTTTGGCATGTTATACTTTGTAGCAKAGTTGATTTTTTTTGTGCTTACTCCTGGCCTTTACAAAATCTGTCTTTTCTCTCTTGCATTTATTCAAGCCCTTTCCCTTGCCACCAGTTATCTCCCTTTCTCACAGCTGCAACAGAAACAGGACATAAAGCACACAATTACATTTAAAATGTGAGAGCTACAAAAGCTGCTGAACAGTGACAGTGCTCTTGTGAAGCACTCTTGGTTGATGAATATGCTTGTAAACCCTGTGAATCTTTTAGTACACTATTCAAGACTTTAATTTTAAATTTGTAAACGTCCTAATGTTTTATTTCAAACCCTCCAAACATTTGGCGCTTTACTCTATTTAAATGTGCTAGTCACTTCACACTTGCTCCCCAAATATAAAACCAACACTGTCCAAAAGTTGATGAAAACCACTTGAAACAAGCAATTTAATTTCCAACAGATTAGAACCCCTGCATTTTCAGTAAATTTGTATGTTACATAATTTGTGTTTTKAAACATTGTTGCTCTTCAGTTTCATCTGAGCACACCTGATTTACAAATGAACCATGATTCCTTCACAGTTACTAGTCCCATCAACCTGACTAAAATTCAAGAGAAYATATAAACTGAGCTTTTTTTGCTGTATACTCTGTCTACTAAAAACCTTTACAGCAACCATGGAGATCAAAAGTGCTTGACTGGGAAGGTGCAGAAGTCACACATCCTGAGAAATGGYTGGATTTTCCTGTTGGTTTCAGTGCAATCCTGGTCGTGACTGCACTAYATATTGAAGTGTTTCAGTTTTCAACTTCTCTGCAAACTGGCTTTAAAAGAATGTTATAGGAGATTACCACAAAATAATAAAAAAAAAAATATGTGGAGAGATATCCATACAGTTGCTACATGACAACTGTTTATTCTACTGTAATTTGTTGGCATTCTTGATCCCAAAAGAGGAAACAACAGACTTTGGAATTTCTTAAATGTGTTCAAAATCCGATTTTTTTATTTTCCATTCAATTAAAAAAGACAAGTGTTGAAAAATGAGGAGCAAACCTAACTGTTTGAATAACCTTTAGTATCACATATTTTTTAAATTATAGAGTGCAAATGCATTTTGCATATCAGCRCTGAGTGCACTTTAGAGAGGACATCTGTTGAAGTATTTCCAACAGGTCTTTATAGCACCATATAATCTGCTGTCAATTTAACTGCTTAAAATCAGCCAGTGCTTAGAAAGTAAAATGATTAAGTTTCTATTTCATCTATTATTTCAAAATATGGAAGCTTATGTTATCCAACTGAATTAATGTAAACAATTAATTATCAGACACTTGATTTTCACTTACTCGATTTTCTTGAACCTGACTGAAGAATTGCTACATTATCCTTCTGTAATGGCACAGTTTAATTCAGTGGCAGGAAACTTCACGGATGCATTGAGTAGTGTCTCTCACTTTTCCTTGAATTGTCAAAGTCTCTTTTTGCAAGATTTGGTGCTGAGCCTTSTACTAAGACTCATTTTCAATTCAGYGTTGAAGAGAAAAACAGTGACAAACACAAGTGCTGGCAGAGCCACAGTACAACACAACAGGAACAGCAAGGCCATGAGGAAGCAAGAGGTAACCGAGGTACTTTGAACAAACCAAAACTACTAAGAGAGCAGCTTAGCCCCACAGCACAGTTTACATTCTTTCAATACTTGATTGGTCTGTTTTCTACTGACACACAATTCAGAACTTACTCAGAATTAAAGGAATACACAATCTGATTCAACATGAAGTACATGAACAATTCATGCACTGACAAATGCTGCTGCTGTTGTTTTTTTCACAGGTAACACTGAAGCAGCCGTGTCAGAATGGCACTGGGTTGAAATGAAAGTAATGCTGGTACTTTACCACTTCTGATAATTGTTACCTACAACAGTCAGTGACCATCTGCTCAATATTGCAACATGTTTTCCAAACATGAGTTCCAGTAAGCTGAATTACAAATGAGATCCGTCTGAATGCATTAGAAAGATCACATGGTGTATTTCTGGAGAAAGCGGTCAAACGCGTCRTAAATCGCTTGTCTGAAACAAGTTAAAGAGAAGAGAATTTGTATAATTTGGGAAAGGGCAGACATAAGTAACGTCTTTCATATATTTACAAATACATTTACAAAGCTATCATCACAATTTCAAAACAGTGTTYAATAAAAATGTGGTATCAAGGGGTATTTTCTCCTTCCTTTATTTCTGAGATCTCTCACTTCAATCCAGTAATATATTTATGTTTCAGGAATGAGTGGGATGATTTTCCAATTTTAATGTAAGTGCAAATGTTGCTGGATTAGGAGCTTWCTACTCAAACACATCAGAAAATGGGTCAGAGACATGCATAACTTAAAAGTTTTGTGCAGCTATCATAAAAATAAGGCTGATGTTTTAAATAGCAATAAACTAGTCRTTAGCATACATTGTCCCAACATAGWGCTATCCTTTTTCATTGT
Source organism: Malurus melanocephalus (assembly GCF_030028575.1). Taxonomy (NCBI): domain Eukaryota; kingdom Metazoa; phylum Chordata; class Aves; order Passeriformes; family Maluridae; genus Malurus; species Malurus melanocephalus. The sequence goes on from NW_026623424.1 coordinate 606,453, forward strand.
TGCTTACACTTCCTAAATGGTGTGAACAGTCTTACCAATTCCTTATATATTAAAATTAACAGCACAAGTATTTAACTTTGGAAACTGCAGAACTGCACCCATATAACTGATTTACATAACTGTATTCAGAAAATCAATACCTAATATTACTAAAGCACAAATTCATGCAAGTATGACTTATCTGCAGTCAAGCTGACATTTTAATTARATCTGAAATTTAATTTTAAACTTTTCTCTCTCCCTTACCTAAAGAGTCCTTGTTTGAAGAGGTAGGCACTGACATGACCTCCTTCCAGATACCTGATTTCACACCCTGGCCAGATCTCTTGGAGGCTGCGCACCCCAGTTCGAGGAATGTACGCATCCTCCTTGGCTTGTACAACTATGATTAAACTTGGGTCAACTGGAACTAAAAAAAAAACAAAGCAAAACTGAATTAATCTGTGGTAAGAAGTTACAACAGTTGAGATTTCTGTTGTAAAAATGCAATTCTATGTCTAAAGTTTCCAGCAGAATTTATCTGGGTTTTGATGTTACAGTATCGAGGCGATCAGCCTAAAAACAAACTAACTCTTCCTGCCCCTGAAGTCTTTGAGGAATGACAGAATTGTCTTTCCTCTTATCAACAAAATTCTATAGTACTCATGTCAACTCTTTGAGATCCCATTTTTTAGCAAAAAGGACTATGAAATTTGAYAGAGTGGAAGTTGGGGGTTTTTTTCCCTCAAAGAGGGAAAAACACAGCACAAGAGATCAGAAAGCGCAGCCTGTGCTCACTTTCTTTTCTGTTTCYTACATGGTTTTCTTGCAACATAAAAACACCRACATATTGTTATACATATTTATTATTCATAACCAAAATTGCATCAGTCAGATTACTAGCAGGAATAACACCAATATGATGTTGAGAAAAATAACACCAAAATTATGTTGAACACASAACATTTCTCTCTTCAAAAAGAAAATATGTGATATATTAAARAAAGACCAGCCACGGTGTTTGGCAGTGGGGTGTCACCAATAATTCAAACCCTTCTTTCTTTCATACTAAATCATATATGGAGAATATGCAATTCTAGKATAAATCCAAGTCTTCCATTCAATTTTCCATGAAATCTGAGTGTTAGGTAGATTTTCTGAAGCTTCTCTCTGGCCTCACTCCAAGGATACCCTGGCAGGAGATGCTAAGTCTCCAAGTGAATGAGGAGACCTGGGAGACTACTGACATGATGGACTCAATCACTTTGCATTAGGATCACAGATGGTTTTAAGTTCCAGGAAAGGTCAYTGCTTTAGCTAAGTGGTACCTGGATAAGTCTAGGTAAACAAGAATGTCTGCACTTAGAATAAAGCTCACAGGGCTCTTTCTGACTACTGAAAAAACTTGGAAAGCTTTAAGGAAAGCATTTCACTGGGTATTGGTCAAAAAACATCCCTGGCTTGCAATGAAGGAATCTACATTAGTGTAGATTCCTTTGATTGTGTGTTTCCTTTTATTTAATTTTAACATTTATTCAAAATTAAATAGTTGTAGCAATGGAGTACTGAATTAAAAAATGAGGTGGCACTGGTGCTCAGTATCAAGAAAGTTTTGACATAAAAAGACAACTTTGTCTGAAGTCAAAGCACGTAGCAGGCGACACCTTCAGCAGGTACATGCACAGCTGAATCATGGACTTCCACAACAGCAATTCCAAGCCCCCATTCCACCAGAACCTTATATGGCTACCCTAGGAAGCAATCATTTGTTTGCATTGCTGAAAAGGATTTGCCCTGTATGCCAAGGAATGCTGGACTACAGCTCCCTCTATATGCTATGCCTGTCCTGGGGAAACTGCATTCACCAGACTGCACCACCCAACAGRGACCTCCTTTCTYTCTGAAGTCAATATGAGATTTCTGYTTTATGACATCTACCTGAATCTGATTGAAAAACCTTATTAGCAGATAATTTATATCAAGGTATGACATCACACAGGTGTTTTCTTCCTTCAGATAATATAAATTTGCATTAACTCGYATCTGAAATGAGCCACAGCAAGGCAGAGGAGAAATGAGCAAAGATACTGAGGGGCAAATTTTTAATTCACTTTGTCACTAGTTGGCCATCAAGAAGGAACGGAGAAATCATTAGAAAATGGAGTAGTAAATAGATGGTAATGAGTAATGCTCACAATATTTCTGTATTTCAGCAAAAGTGCCAGCAGATTTACACATGSAGAGTGATGAAGATACCTTTCCCTTCCCTGTATTTTATTCAGCTTTCCAAAGTGCATGTTGAAACAAAGAGATACATACCTGGGAAATTAGCTACATGGGTACATTCATCCATTACTCCCTTCATGAACATTAAGGACTCTCTCTGTAAAGTGTCGCTCCTTCTTCTTGGATTTATCCTGTCTCCTTGTGGGCTGGTTAAGTTTTTATTGCTACTGCTACTAGTTGAAAATGTTTGATTCATGCACTGCACTTTAGGAGCATCTTGCATTAAGAGTCTTTCTGAAGAGGCACTTAGAGCACTTCCATTCGTGSTAAAGCTGTGAACAGCTTCCTTAGACACAGTATCATTCAAGGAATCAAAGCTGAATATTCTGGAAGCCACGTCCATATCCTCCAGACTGTCCACACTGTCAGGGAAGTTTTTAACAAAGTCTTGTCCCATCTTGAAAGAATCCGTCTAAACAAAGACAACAGGTCATTTAATAAGTGTTTCTCCCTTAAACTAGTTGGCTAATCTTAGGATGATCTCATTATTAAAAAAAAATAATTAAAATATATAAACAGCCCTGCTCACTTGTTATTTTCAGCTTGCAGGTCTCTCAGTTAARTCCTGATCATCAAAACCTCTTGATAATTTCATTCTATATTTCTGTCAGCTAAAAAAAAATGCAGGAAGTACCCATATATACAGAAGCTTATGATACAAGCAATAGTTTTTCTTTCTATATTAAACTCTGAATTTATAATTAGTCATTTAAGCTTCAATGACCTAATTACAATAATAATAGAAAAATGMAAATATGTGACCAGGTGTAATGTTAGGTTTAGAACTGAGAAATCAACTGTCTCTAAATACTAGGCAGACACAAGCTGAACATCTTGAAATGTTTCTTCTTTTCATTTTGGCTTCTCCATCAGTGTTGCTGGAGTGTATTTGACTTAAAAATGGCAAGTGCCCAAGTAACAACTATCTGCACCCCCCAGGTCCTCCTCTCCTGCTGTAAGGTATTAGAAAAAGAACTATCACAAAGCAAAGAACTTTAGGGGAAAAAAAAAAAGGCATTTATCAGAATTTTGATTGAATACATTTTAGGTTTTACATACACTAAGTGCCATCAAAGGAAAAACTTGTAGCAAGAGCTACACTTAACACTCGTTATACAAMCAAAATATTAGTTTTGTTTTTCATGTTTTCCCTTCAAAACTAAATTTATCAAAAACACAAAGAAAGAACATGCAAGTATGTTCTAGCTAGTGACTGTCTACGTTTAGTGGAAGTAAAAAGAAGTTACATTATTGGTTAGATTTGCACACATAAATATTAGTGGCTAAGGCAAATAAACCATACTTACTCCACAATATTCAAGCATTTGAATGATTTCTTCTTCATAAACAGTTTGTGTAAAATACTGCTTCTCCAGCTCTCTCCAGTTCACTGCCTTGCTCAACACACCCTGAGATGATAAACAAAAGCATTCAGTGYACAGGTAAAACCCAGAGGTCATTCTAAAATAATGATACATGCAGAAAATTGACCTGTTCCTCTCCTGACTTTTTCAGTGGAACTCTGTTCCCAGATAGCCCTCAGAATTATTGCAAAGTATAAGCACATATTATAACGCAGGACATGGAATCCCACCTCCCTTGGGGCCAACCCAAATCTTTTGACTTACATTTCTGATTACAATCTRATATATCAACCAAAATGTATTTTGTAATTTGTTAATTACCGTAGTGAAGACTGCAGAGGCTGTTGACCAGGAAAGACATGGAATCAATGGCAATGGTTTAGGCCAGTTTGTCACTGCTAGTGAAGCCATCTAGAATCAAAGGCATTTATTAAACATTTTAATATTGAATTCACAATATGGTAAAAAGAACTCTTCCACCTTCAGTGTCTTTGTTTATATGGTATCTGTGAAATATGTGGTGCCAAAGAGTTAAGGACTGTGGCAGCTGGATATACTTTCACCTCTTTAGAAGTTATTCTCCAATGATTTTTTTAAAATAAACATTGCTCTGGAAAGGACTCATTTCAAGGCTTAATGGGATTTGGTTATAAGAATTCTCAATGAAATATTTACTAAATATTCCATTAATTATAATTTTAATTCAACCAAATATCTTTTTTTTGTAATTCCATTAATTATCCTTACAATTATAAAAACTGATGCAACTATTTTGTTTAAAACCATAAAAAAYTTCTATAAAGCTTTTCATCAAGTTCTTGCAAGTTTATTTCAAGGCAAACAAAGGCAATCTATGAGAAGGACTATTTAAAATGCTATACTTTTAAAATTTTTGAAATTTGTATACTGGAAACAAAATGTGAAGGAGAAGTACTTCAACATGTTAAGTGCACTCTTTTTCTATCATTTAAGATTGAATTATTACTTTTACATCAGTTCTCAGAACATATTTTTGTAACTATTCTGCTTATYCCAGAAAAAGCAAATAARTTCAATGTACAGAAGTTCCCTATAYGGTATGTTCTTGACAAGTCTTATTTTATTATTGCTTTAAAACAAACCCTTTAATATAAAACACCTCATGTCTGTGACAGATATTCTAATATGAGGATTTATACAACTGAACTATAACTCTATTCTAATTATTTTTGAATAAAACATTACAAGAACACCATATATTTATGATTCTCTCTAGTAGTACAACTCTCTTCCCTTTAGTAGAACTGCATCAATGCTTGCAACCTTCTGTTGTAAAACACATTCTGTAGAGGATCAACATCAAATATTATTTATTTCACAGAAGCTGCTGATTCAGCAGGGTGATGCTGACATAAATTAAAGGTGCTTTCTACATTTATGACATTTAGAGTTATCAAACTGTGCTTTAGGGGAATATTTTCCTTTCAGTAAACACTACCATTACCAGCATTATTTACTGAGCTCCTAACAACAAACAAAGGTATGTTGTTTTAATAAACAGGTATGTATGTTTGCACCTGTGTCTCACAGACCCATGATAATCTGTAGAGACACAAACAGTAACATTAAATTTAAACAGTAAATTTTAAATGTGCATCAGTCTTTGAAGCACCTTAATAACACACTGCTGTTTCAGCTCAAATGTGCACAGTGTCACACAGAAAAYGTTATTCACCTCAGCACAGAAATCTCTGATCAGTACCAATGATCAGGGGAAAAAGATGAGTTGAGAATAGAACTGACACCAAAAATCACCTCAATTACAACATGCTTGCAAAGAGGGGGCATTTCACACAATGCATTAAAACACAACAGTTTAAGCAAGCAGAAAGGAGGAAAAGAGGGAGAATTAGCAATCGAKCAGTGCAGACTTTCTTTCAGCAAACATTTCTGCCCCCCCATCCTTGTGGAAAAAAAAAAMCAATTATGTGAGAAGTTTATATTCTTATTAAGCCTGCTGGGAGATGGCTGACAAAGGGCTCTATGATTTGTCAGTACATATTAAGGATTATACTAATTCAGCACCACAGAACATGAGAATTGCCAACAATTTGTTTCCCATGACTCTAAGTGTTTATTTTAAAGTACTTCTGAGATCAACACTGTAAAACAAATTATTTCCATATGCTACATGATCAAATCAGAAGATAAAACAAAAATTACTGAACAGGAGATATAAAAGCTTACATGTCCTCCCATGGATATTCCAGTCATCCCTAGTGGTCCATAGCCTTCTCTCTCTAGCCAGTGCAAAAGAGCTGCCGATTCTAGAATTAGAGCTCCTCCCATCACAAACAGGTCCGAGACATTTTTTAAACATGACCGTCTTTTCTCCCCAGAAAAGGAAAATAAAGGGTTTATTTTCCAAGATTAGACTCTGACAGTTCTTATCGTTCTATACATTTATACACAGCTTAATCACAATCCCAGAGAATCTGGGAGCTGAACTCCTGTTGATTCAACAGGAGGAAAAAGTGAGCCCAGATTTTCTGTCACTTGTAATTTTTCATCTAAATGAGAACTAGAAATAGATACCTGCCTCTGTTTTTAATATAATATCATTGACAACTTGATCTTTTGGAAACAGTTATTGCCAACATTAGCATTGCATTATCAGTAATGTTCTGTCCTGTGAAGTTGTAACAGATATTTTAGAAATAGAACCAAAGTGCTACAGTCCTAGGCGTACTCAATCTCATTTGCAGAAATAATTATTTTCTTTTTTCTTATTTATCTGATTTATATCACTGAAAAATTGCACACAACATTTGAAGAGCAATCAGTATGTCAGCTTTGGAAGCACTCATCAGTGTCACTGTAAGACTGAAACTGTAAAGTGGSAAGTTTGTCACGGTACTGAGAAATTCAGGCAGTGTACTGCAAAGCATTGAAACACAGAAGACACAGAAAAAAAAGTAGGAATCTATTTGGCTGAGCCATCAGAGGGACTCTAAAAATAACAGACCTCTAACGTGGGGAGGGGGACAGAGTATTTTCAGTATCACAGCCAGGTTGCAAAGGGCTCCTGGCCTGTCCTGCCAGCATGCCACCATCACATTTGCGACACTCTGAAGCACAAGGACAAAGCTCACTGTGAAGTCACACAGAAATGAACATAGCTGCTGCAGACCAGCATTTACAGGCCAATGCAATTCTTTCCTACAGCTTTGTTATGAGATTCCTCAGCTCTCTGCAGCTGCTGTATTTACTGAACACTTACCACCATATTAATTAAACCCACTGGCACTGTGTAACCCTGGATTGGACAGTGACAATTACCTGTTGGGGTATTGAAACAATCCTTCTCTACATAATACATGATCTACTAAGCTGGCATGCTGGACAACTGTGAACAGAGTTCTTTCATTTATTCTTCTGCATCAGATCACTCATGACTGGAAATAAATCTACCAATGGATGTATTCCAGCACACACTTTCCCCTGTCACTTTCCTGTAATCTTACATAAATAACCTTCTCTGTGTCTTTTAGTCACGCTAAATGTCCAAGTTAGGATTAAAAAAGATTAAAACACCAACTCATATTTGGACTTGCAGAATTATTGGGAGACTAAAWGCACAGCTTTGCTTCAGACACATATCCTGTTGCATTCTGATAATCCTTCTGTGGTTTGGAAAATGTAAAATAACTAGACTGCCTAATTAGGCTTCTAAATTCACATTTAAGAAACTGAAGGAATAAATCCTGTAAAATACTGAATATTGCATAGCCTGCACTGACTAACAACTGAGCAACAGTAGATTTATTCACATTGACTATAAATCCTTAAAAGATCTTGGAAAAGCAAAATCCTAGCAATTTTAAAGGAAATACACTATCTGAGCAAAGATTATTCATAGCTGACTGAATTATAACTGCAGCACTTGTACAGTTGTGAATCAGGAAAATAAAATGACCCTTGCTTGTACTCACACAAGATGTTTGCATCTCACTCCATACTGCAAGTTCAACTTGTACAAAATTCCCTGATCCTTGTGATCTCCTAACACAACACCCAAAGTAGTTTAGCAAAGAGCAGACAATTTCACATTAGCAGGTTTTTTGTGGTTTTTTGAGTATTTTTTTTCTTAATAAGCTATCAAAGTTTAGACAACTTTTGTCTCGAAAGAGAAAAAAAGCAGTCTTTTAAAAAGATGGTATCCATAAATGTAACAGAAATACTTACAATTGATCCTTAGGTTTTCTACAGCCATGTAAAAGACTCCAGTTAAAGAAAGTAAAATAGGCATTCTAAAAACTTGTCATTGAAACAAAATAAATAAGTAAAATAAATAACATACATAAATAGAACAGATTAGTTGAAATTTGGAACTTAAATTCCCAATGTTTAACTGTCACTACATYGAATTCAATCTATTTTGATGATGCAATTTGTGACATACTACTGTTGTCATATATATGGGTAGGAAAAAAGTGTAACCTGAGATCCTATTTAATGGAACAGAATAATACTGTTATGCAAGATGACAGAACAGACCTCAACTGTTTTTTAAAAAAAACCACCCAAATCTTAAGTGGTAGTAGCAAATGTCTCAAAAGTTACCTGAGGTACACAGAACTGTGTTTCATGTAATGGTCATGCTTTCTTTGCTTCTACCCACTGGGAATGGAACCAAAAAGTAGGTATTTTTCAAGAGTGGTAAGTCTTCTACCTTCCAGAGAGGACATCAGGAATAACTATTGTGTTTTCCACAAAAGGATATAATAAGGATTTTCTAGCAAAAGGGAAGCCATACAGGCTTCTTTAATCATTGGCCGTGCCATTAATGTGCGTCTCCTCCAGAAGTGCTAAAGACAAGATATACAAACAATATAGATTAGACAAAATACRATAATTCAATTTCTGAGTAACAATCAATTTTACACTTCACACACTCACATGATCTCCAGTGCCAGCTAAATGAATGCATACAGGTCTGTGCTTGCTATTCCATCTTCTGGGTATGATGAACTGAAATCTGTGAGAAACAAACACCTATTTTAGCAAAGTATATTTACAAGCTGCATCGAGAGAAACTGATTAAAAAAAAAACAAAACAAACAACATAATAAAGTATTTGTAACCCACACAGGCAAACTGCCAGCAATTCAGCAACATCATTTTTCATCAACACATTCAGCAAACAAAGGAATCTGAAAGTAGGACAGAAGAAAGGCCAAACAAGAAAAGGAGCCAAGATGAAAGATCATGTTCCTAAAAAAARCTACTACCTCATCATCACAATTTAAATTTTGTAGAGTGGAGAAATGCAACTTCACATAAAGAGCAGCCTAAACAAGCATGTCCAGCTCTCCTAGACATCATTGCTACTTTTCTCCTGAAGGCACAACAGCTGAAATTGAAGATTAAGATGAGCAATAATTAAAAAAAAAAATCAAAAACATACAAACCATGAAACTCTTCTAAATACACAACATAAATCAATGAATGTCTTCTGCTGCTTACTTATTTACARTCTGAACTACTGCAAAGAGAATCCCTTCTGAGTCATCAGTATTTTCCCCACAAGATGGAGCACTATTACCGACAACAACGTTACACTTCAGGAAAAAACATTCACACAATGTACAAGCATCTTGAAGGAAATTTGTACAGCTTTTCAAAACTGTCACAATACTGGCCAAAGTAACAATTACACAACACAASAGAATATAGATAAGGAAACAACAAGCATATTGTATTTTCAAATATGGTACTAATTAGTTTGATAATGTTAACAGACAGTTTCTTTCTCTAACCAATGGAGAGAAGGAATGGAACTGATACCTGGACTATCAACCTTTTTCTCATATTCATTAATGTTACATGCTTAAGCACACATTTACAAACACCAGCCAGTASTGACAAAATTTACAACATCAGTATCAACTTGAGATGACAAACTTTTATGTTTATGTTATTAAACAAACAAAATCTGGGAAGAAAAATTGATCGTGACAGTTTAGCTCAGAACTAAAAGCAAACAGAAATTATGYACCCTTTGCAAACCCACTCCTCATCTGCAAAGCAGTGTTATTGTAAAACCAGCACTGTGGAAACTCACAGCATCCAGCTTTCTGTGAGAATGCTTTTTTTTGGTGTTTGCCAAGAAAGGCACCAGATTCTCTTGCWGCAATTAAATGAACTTGCTACTTCATCACACATACAATATTTTTGTATTCAATGTAAATGGAAAACTGGAATGACTCCTTCAAATATATATAATACACTTTCATATAAACAGCTTCTCCTGTTACCTATAAAACAATAATACTATTCTTAATTTCCAGCATCCCACTCGTGGAAAAAAAAAGAAACAAATAATTCAAAAAACCTAGGCTATTCCACAGCTTTGTGTAATATGATTTCTACACTCCAAAATACCCCCAGTTTGAAATATTTTACAGATAATATATATTACAATCAATTAGTTGCACAATAAAACTACTTACAGACCATTATTTCTCTGYAGCACTAATTTCAGAAAGAAATAACTCTTGGTTTCTCTTACCTTGCTACAAGAGATTCAACTGGCAGGATTCCTGGGACACAATGAGCCAAGGGGGAAATGAAGTGCCCCTCAAGGATTTTACAGTCGGATTGCCCCTCAACCTGCAGAGAGAATGGGGCAACAGCAATAAATATTACATCAGTAATATTTATATCTGACAGCAAATGTCTTRAAGTAGAATTTGTTATAGGATAAAAACTTGCTTAGAAAACCCCAAATCTGAGGTCTACTCCTCAAACATAGGGATATACATTATCAACAGGATCAAAACACTTGTTTCCAACTTTGCTTTTATTGAACTTTTTACAGGAATCAGARGAAGGTGTAATGCTGTCCCATTTTAAAAACGTTCAATAACACATATTAAGTTTTGAACACCTTTTGAGTTTTAATATTTGACATCTCACTCCCCAACTATTGTACTACTGGGAAAAAAAMCCCAAAACATTATCTGTAYAGCCACTGCTTTAWTCTCYGTTTCCTTCCATTCTCTGCTAGTAGCCTATAAAAGTAGCCTGGTGTTAAGTACCAAGTTACTTCACCTTTATAAAGCATTAGGAAAACAAATGTAGTTAAATCACATCATCCCTTGCTTYTAAGTACCTTGTCAATGAACACTGGGTAATCTTTCGAAACCAGCGTCTGGCATTTTTCCCTGTTTCCAATAATCTTTCTGAATTCAAATATTCTGTTGAAAGGAAACAAGTAGAGAAGATTCAACTTTTAATCTAAAAAAAAGAAGAGACATATTTATATAAAATTTCAGGAGCTAAAGCAAGCCACAAAGAAAAAAAAATGCTATGAAGCCAGCTTTGCATTTACAGATTAATCAGGCCACCGTAGGGTAGGTATATAGGATGACTTTAAGTTTAAAAAAATAGGCTTAGGTACCTTGCTGGGGAATAGAAGGGGCAAATCTGATTGCTTTCTTCTGCTGCTTAAATGGGCTGCAGAGCCACACAGAGAAAATGAAACAAAACTCTTCTCAGAGGTGTGCAGTGAGAGGACAAGATTACTGAAGAGGCAATGGTTGTGTGTTGCAATATAAGAAATCCCTACTGGAGCAAAGTGAAAGATTGCTTTCACMGTTAAGCACATGGAAAAATAGCTCAGGGAAACTACAAATGATCTTCATCCTCAAGGAACTTTCAAATGAATGAGGTGCCAAGTGCTTTGAAGAAACAAGGAAGTCAGCTTTATTTCAGACAGGCATTTTGATTTGATGCCCTCCTTAAATACTCCATGGCAAGAATAACTTGCTCATTCTTATGGTCATAAATATAYACGTTACCTGAGAAGTTAGAACTGTTTTGAGTGAAAAGTACAAAGAAATGAGCTGTTGACCTCTCCAACACCAGAGAAAACCCGAAGAATGGAGAGAAAATCCAGTTTATCACATCAAAAATAGCTCTACTGTATAACCTTTGCTCTTCATATACAGAACAGCAAGTGCATCAGTATTTCTGAGAACATAAGGGTAAAGGTGTGAGCTGTGAGYGTTGGAGGGTAAGCTAAATGAAGGGATGTTTTGTTTGACAATGAATCTTCTAAAAATACAGCRTTTATGTCTTTTTCTGTAGTTAGGTGGATACTGAAGGCTAAATCTTGCCTCCTGAGGAATTTCAACTCTTGCTAATGAGTTGAAGACAAGGAGTTAGGGTATTAACATTCATCACAAGGACACACACATAAAAATTCAGATTACACCCAGGCAGGATGGTCTGTCATTCAATCTCCGTTAATGCCTGAAGTATAAAAAAATTATTAATAACTTAAAAATGGAGCTTCACAGTGATGAGTTAACATGCAAAAATAAAAAAAACCCTCCTCCCACTAGCCAGCGTGAGCAGTCGGGAGGAGGTAATATTCTTATTTCTTCATCCAGGTGAAGCCTGGCTGTTGGGGAACAGCTCATCTTCTTCYCTTTGGGGGGCAACACATAAAACAAAATTTTCTTTCCCTTTTCAGACCAGCAAGCTTGCTCCCTATTTCCCCATCACTTTTGATCTCTTGTGAGAGGGGCTTTCCCCTGAACGAAAAGGAGGAACTGTAGCTGATATCACTGTTACCACCAGCAACACTCCCTTATTGCCATTTGGTGTGAGTGTGATCACCCTCCAAAGCCAGGCAAGCCTTGCACTAGTGAACAGCAGCATTGGTCAGAAGCAGTGAAAATTCACCAAAAATCCAAGTCTTTATAAGAGAGGGTTTGGATAACATTAAAATATCCCATTTCAGCTACCCACAGAAAAGAGAATACAGAAATGTTGCAATCAAAACAAACCACCATTTTTGGGGAGGTTTATTCCAACCAAAGCCAACGTTCTCATTTTACAGGACAGTCTGCTACTTAAGAGAAAAAAATCAACTGAATACAGACACACAAAGCAATCCAAGTGCCATTTCCAAATCAGATCTTTCATGTGGACTTAAAAACAGAAAATCAAACTCCAACAAAACTCMACTGCTATCCACAGTGCACAAAATTTTATTTCAGTAGTTTTCAAAGTTTTCTTTATTGATTTTCAGATACATAAGAATGAGCTTATTAAATGCAGATTTATCATTTACTATTTAAATACTGCACTATGTAGAATATATATATTCAGYCACTTCATTTTTAAACTTAAGAAATTCAAGTGTTCAACTTCCAGGTGTTATTATCATTAGCAATTGATAAAAATAATCAAATGCTTAAAAATTAAGAGATATTTCTTTTTTTTTTATTATTTTCAAGACATCTAAAAAGAAAGAGTTTACTTCTCTGGGCTATGAGAGAAACTTCGGATTACATCATTAGGAAGTTACAAACAGATAGCACGAGTCACTTTAATGTTAAACAAAAAAGTTCTGCAGAATTTCAATGCTTTTTCTTTTTAGAAAACATTTCCAGAGATGCTGTTTGAAGGATGTCATCATATATACATAAGTGAAAAACATAACTGGACACATTGACATTCTCTCAAGAAGAGCCTCTCTAAACAAAAAAAACTAGGAAATCCCTTCAAGACTTCATTTAAATCCAGTTGCTACCTTGGGATGGAAACACATGATTTCCTGAATAAAACAAAACTAAACACTTACTTTAAATACAGGATAGCAATTACTGTTGCTATTTCAATGGGTTATTTCTTTTAATGTAACATTGTTTATGCTGTTACTTTTTAACAAGTCACCTTTTCAGATCCTCTGGCTTTCCCCATCCTCTGATGAAAAGTTTAGTGAGGAGAAGCTTCCGGTACAAGACATCTAATTTACTTACACCCATCAGCAGCACACTGTCATCTAGGGAAAAAGCAGAGGTAAAAACAAGGCAGTTAAAGGGGTTATCTACATGAATGGCAAATTCACTGATTGTAACAAAAAGTAATTTCTTATTCTGGTTTCTGCATTAAGGAAAAGGCATCTAGTTTATTCCAAGAAAATTAACCTTGATATTCAGGTCAACTCTTTTCATTTTGAACAAAATATAAAGGCAGTTAATACAATGTGTAGGGATTTAAAATGTTTAATTATAACCAGATATTCACAACTGATGACAAGCCGACTGAAGATGCATATCAGGTCACAGAACTACATCTTCAGCCAATCCTGACTGTACTTTACTTGAACTGATAAAACAAAGAGTGGCATTGATCTCTGCCCTCTCAGCCCAGATATGATGGCAAAACTTTTCAGTCAACTTGGGCTTTCATGAACACATTTCAGAATGGAAGCCTGAAACAATGGTTGGGTTTGAACAACTAGAAGATTTCATCTCTAGCTACTTAAGGGAAAGGGAGAAGAAAGAGGAAGAAAAGAATGTCATTCCAGTCACTGTTGCAGAGAAAGTTTATTTTGTAATCTTATCTTCATTGGTGTGTTAAAGATATATCACAATCTTTATTTTATCCATTCCTTTCCCATTTTGCCATTTCTTACCGTTTTCAAAGCAATACTCCTCCCACTCCCTTCAGGGAAGAAATCACACCCTCAAAATTCTTGCCAGTATCATTTCTTTTTCAACAAATACACAGCTCAAACAGAGCTAAACCTAATGAGATTTTAGGCTAGCTGAGTATTTCAAAGCAATACTTACTGAAAAGAACAGGGAGCCACTACAGAGCTCTTCCAATGAGGAAGGGGAAAAAAAAAATCAAAACAAACACAACTAAAAAGGAGAATTTAAATCTGGTTTCTTGGTCAGCAGGATACAGGTTACTTGATTTTAAAAAAAGCTCCAGGATCTGTGTACACCTAAGAAAACAACAAATTTAATAATAAARGACTTGGTAGTAAGTTCATTTCAGGCATTTTCTAGTATTTCCAGACCCCCTCCATACTAAATGTACTCAATGTCATCACTCTCCAAAATAGGGTAATTTAATTTATGGGTTTTTTTTTAATTTTATTCTAATACAAATTATTTATTCTGCTACAGTCCCATTATGGTTGCTCTTAAAATAAACTTGTATGAATATAACAAGTTAAAATTGTGTTCAGATTAACAAAAAAACATTCCTCTGCACTTCTAGCAAGTCAATATTTAAGAATTAATATACAGAGAAAAAGGAAAACTCTTTAACACCTAGAATAAATCACTATCAAAACAGAAATTATAGACAATTTAAGGTACTTGAATATTAGAACAACCATCCTAGAAAGCCACAATAGCCCTRGGATGGTTCAGTCACTACAGGACAAAAATAAATACATCAAATGAGCAGAAAGTCATAGCAGGGACCCTYTGTTTTCAAAACATGAAGATGTAGATTTTGCTTTGAGTCCAAAGTCTGGCCTGATGAGCTTGCTGCTGCCCCAGAGAAGTGCCAAGACAACTTTCTAGGCAAGTACATTATCTCTAAATGCAATATTGATTGAGGCAAAAAGAGTTGTCTCATCCTCTCTTCTGCTTCATTGATGGAATGGAGACTCTCAAGTAACTCAGGCTGTTTCAATTAATCAGAACCAAGATAAAAGCACTACTGGAAAGAGTATAGGAAACACTGAAAAAAAAAAAATATTCCTAGTATGTGAGGTATGCTGCATAGAACTTCTCAGAAATACGATTGAAATAAAAAATTTGGGAGGATGGCCCCTATTGTATCTCTGTAACTAAAGGGCAGGACATGCTTCAGTCACTGCCCATCCATGCCTACATGGAAAGGCAATTACAAACACTTTCACTGCCAGAAAAGGCAAATCCMACTGTTGGAGGCTGAAGTTTTAGAACTTCAMAWTAACAGGTGTATYTCAGCAATGAGAATGTGAAATGGATGAGAGAAACAGCACAGGCTGTTTCAGAATGCGACTCGATTTCACCACTTGACAGCAGCACACATGCCACATCCCAATCCCTCTGTGAGATAGGTCAGCCGGAAGCAGTGACCTGATAARAGATGCTGTGGAATTGCGTAGCCAAAGAGACAATATCTGTGTTATGAATCTTGAATGAATATACTGTTAACACGGAAAGCTTTAAATAATCGTGAGCTGTGAATGGAAACTGCAGCAGATACAAAAGCACGCTAAGAAGAAACATGGAAACAGAAACAAAAATTCATCCAAAATTCAACACCTTAAAGGCCAGGTATGGCTTTTCATCCAGTGCAAACAGCTTCAGTTACAAGAAAAACACCGTCGGAAAACACATGAGGACTTCATTCAAGGTCTATTCAGTGTAGTTTCTAATTCAGTGTAGTTTCTAATTCAGTGTAGTTTCTAATTCAGTGTAGTTTCTATTCTAGAGATGGATGTGAAAAAGTTCCCACCCAGCAGCTAACCTGGAAAACCACGGAGGTTCTGTTTTAGAAGGCAGAGCTGTCAACTTCCTCACCCTCTCTCTCTATTTAAAAATCTCTCTTACAATTAACGCCAAGTCCTTTTCTGATAGGAGAAACGACTGCTTAAAAATCAAAGAAATCACAAAGAAGTCACGGAAAGGCAGTCACATGCCCCACAATAACTCTACACGAGATGGACACGCAGGAGCCTGAGGATAAACAACGGGGCCTAARGGAGGGTGGCGAGCAGCTCCCTGCAAGCCTGACCGGAGGGGTGGTGGGACCCCCGATCCCAAATCTCTCCAACCCCCTCCCTCCGAGCTCTGCCCTGGCAGGACCCGGCGCTGCCCCGGGAAAGGGCGGCGGGAAGCAGAACACGGACACCGCGGCCCCTCCGCCCCGCTCAGCGCCCCCCCAGCCCGGGCAATGCCGTGAGGGGACCCGCGGTAGCTCCTGCCCTCAGCGGGAGCCGCTCCCTCAGCGGGCGGCATGGCGCACCCCCGGCCCGGCCCGGCCCGGCCCGCGAAGGTCACTCGCTGCTCACCCGAAGCGCTGCCGGGGCTGAGGCACCACATGGGAGGGCGGGAGCGGGAAGCGGAGAAGGACGAGGACGAGGAGGAGGAGAGCAGGTAGGGGCCTGTTCCGCTCTGAAACGGCGCCAGGAGCTGGGGCTCTACGGCCGCGAGTGGCCCGAGGAGCCGCCCGCTGGTGCCGGGTCCGTTCCGCGCCCCTCACGGGCAGCCCGAGCCTGTGGGCGCTGCCCGGCCGCGGGTTCCCGGCCCAGCCCCGTTCCCGGTGCTCCGGAGCCCAGACCCTGTGTCTCGGACCGTCCCGGGCCCGGCTGCGTTCCTCTCTGTAGGAAAACACGAACCGCCTCGCTTGGGAAGTTCCTAAAAGACACCAAACAGGATTTACATGGGGCGGAATGAAGGGTGTTTAATAGCAGCCTTCAGGTGTGGGCAGCAGTTCGTCACTTGGGGGTTTTGCCTTCTGACAGCAAAACAAGTGTCTTGAACTTAAAATCGCAGCTATGGCTAAATATGACTTGTATAAACAGTGCTAATAAACTGTGTTCAGGCATCTRTGTATCTGTAACCTGAGTGTRCATCATTTGAATCGAGATTACTTTWTTTGCAACTTRATCTGCAACTTCTATTTTAAATTCTTTCCAGCCCTTGCAATCTACAGCAGTATATTGTTATTTTCCCATCATAAGAACAGATTGGCTGTAGCTTTTAGTCAAATCAATAGTTGTTCAGGTTTRTGGTTCTTTTAAGGTTAAAGCTGTGAGGAAATGTCGRGGSTTTTATGATTTAACACACCYTTTTTRAAGCCTTTATATGATGTGTGATGCCCCAAAGTGTCTATACAAAGAGTTTGCAGAATTGAAGACCTCCCTAGATCACGATTTCTCTGCCTAACATACGACATGTGATAGCATTCCTGTTACTTTGTTTGATTTGTCAATCTGGTATTTTTCARCGAAAAATAAATTCTTTGTAGTCTTTGCTGAGCGGAAATCCACTCCTACATAAYAAGTTACACAATTGTATTGAGAGGTTTGTGAAAAATGTTTTCAGTGTCATGTGGGAGCAAYTGGAAGAGGATCTGATAATGCTTTCTTTCTCTCTAAAAACAGGAATGTTGTGGAAACACAGGAACATTATAAGAGCAGGTGGCGATCCATCTGGATTATGTACCTGACAATGTTTCTSAGTAGTGTAGGTGAGTAAACACATGATGAATACAGTGCCACCTGTTTAATTAATATACTTTAGTTTGAAAATTACAGGGTTTTCTGAATGTCAACTACATAGGTTCTTTAATGCTACTGTTCTAACCTCAAAAAAGGTGCATTGTTTGATTCTTCAAAACAGAATATATGACTAGCAAATCAAACAGAAAGTTACATCTTATGAGATAAAACTGGTTTTAGGGCAAATAACATGTTACAGAAATCTGTGGTTTATGACTTCTTAATAGTTTGGTAGTGGCAAAAGATAGTGGCGAGGTAAGGTTACTGCACAGAACTGAACARAACAAAGGTCCCACTTTWATCATCCAAAATGAAACTTCTAGGGAATGAAAACAAATAATGTGGAGTTCTTAAGAGGTAAAATCTTTATGGGAATGTATGCTGTCTCTTTCAAAACACGTATCAAAACTTGTTTTCTCCTACTGAACTTGGCTTCTCCTTTGCAGAACAAATTGAAATGTTATTTCTTAAATAACTCCCCTTAGAAACAAGAATTCTGTTGATTTTTGATATGTGATGGTTTTCTGTGGGCCTAGAAATTATTTTGAACTTCACAGGATACTTAAGTAACTCTTTTTTTTTAATGAATTAAAATCTCTTTGACTGATGAATACAGATATGTCAGTATATCAAGAAATTCTTTTTACTTTGGGGACCTTGTTGTCTTTCTATTGGGAGGACAAGACAGAACTCCTTTTGATTAATRTATATGCTATAAAATGATCTTTTAAAAATAGTTCCTCCTCATAGGATGAATTTCTTTTAAAAAGCAGGAAATGCTTTTACACTATATAATACAGGTTTACACTACCATACCTTTAGAGGCAGAAGAATGAACCTGTAGTAACTGTTTTAGGAGAGAAAATTACTGATAAAAAGTGACAAATAAAATAACTACTGTTTTTACTGTGTTACAGGTTTCTCAATTGTAATTATGTCTGTGTGGCCGTATCTCCAAAAGGTTTGTAAATGTGAGGTTTTTAATCAATCTGTATTTTAATTAATCTGTTTTAATCTGTAAGAATAGAAAACTCCTGCTCAGAAAGCAGGTAATACAAAACCTGACATTTTAGTTAGGAAAAGAAAAAGTAAAGGGAAGTGTGTGGTTTCAGAGACTTTTATTCTGCCATCTGTTCAGACAGCTTTTRTTATTTCTTGCAACATCTTGTCAGCTTTTTTCCTGAATTGAYTAAGTACATCAGAATCCAGTAATGTTTGGTTTTCCAACAGCATGATTTCTTGGACAGTGAATCAGTAGAAATGTCATTATTAAAACGTAATACACAAGACTTGTCTGCATTTAGGGAAAAAAAAAAAAAGAGGTAGAAGTTGTCAATGTGTGATATTGTTGCATAAAGATCTTGATATTCCTAACAGGGGATTGCCATTGTTCCTGTATAGTGATTTTAGTTTGTCTGGGGTATTTTCACCTCTTACTTGTGAACTTAGAAGCAGAATAAAAGTCTCTAAAAYTTTAATCTGTGCTAGGATTTTAGTGCCCCTGCAGAAGGCAGTTTCAAATACAGATTTGGAAAGACATAACCTGGGCAGGACCTAGAGATGTCATTGAAAGTGAGGCTGGTGATGAATTCTTGCAGAAGACAAGAAAATTTATTACCAGCCTTGTAAGTTAGGACAGATTGAGGCATGTGCAGAGACAATGGAAGTGACTCCTTGCTCCTGGCACACTGCTTAAGTTCTGTCTCAACCCAGAACATCAGCAGTGCTGTACAAAGGAGTTTGCTGCAAGTGAGCCATTCCCAGGCTCAGAAGCAGAGTACATTTTATTGGTTKGGTGCATTGCTGGAGAGAGTTAGCCAAGGTTTATTACCCCACACAAAGCATTACAGTACAGAGTCCTTGGTGTCTCAGGTACTAATTCTAAAAGGGTGTTGCTGATGATATAAAACACTCCAATACTTWACCCACAGTGCTGATTCATGTGTTTCTGCAGATTGATCCGACAGCAGATGCCAGTTTCTTGGGCTGGATTATAGCTTCATACAGCATTGGCCAAATGGTTGCATCTCCCCTGTTTGGCCTGTGGTCCAACTACAGGCCCAGGAGAGAGCCTCTGGTTGTTTCCACTGCTATTTCAGTAGCTGCAAATTGTCTCTATGCCTACGTCCACGTGCCCCATTCACACAACAAGTACTACATGCTGACTGCCCGTGCACTCGTGGGGTTTGGAGCAGGTAACCACAGCAGAATTTACATTTCTGGAAATTCTTACATTCTGTGTCTTGTGTAAGATGGTTGWTGTTGTGTTTTAGTACCAGGTTTACCATTATGTGAATTATAACTTAATATTTAACACAGAAAATAGTTGGCCAGTAGTGGTTTGTAAAAAAATTGTGTAACTGTGTGGTTGTGTAAAAATACTAGAGGGTTGTGTAAAAATACCAGAGGGAACACAAAACTGCTGGGTTTTGTGTTCTTGCAAAATAAGAAACAAATAAATGTCACTCGACAGTTTAACCATATAACTTGAAATTTACATGAACACTTGCTTGGTTGTGGTTTTTTTTTTTTTTGGAAGGAAACGTGGCTGTAGTTCGATCCTACATTGCGGGTGCCACTTCTCTGACAGAAAGAACRAGTGCCATGGCCAATACCAGTGCCTGCCAAGCAGTTGGCTTCATATTAGGACCAGGTAAAGCATATCTTCTTTCCTCTAATGCTTATTAGGTTGAAACTGGGCAGTGGRAGTAGGAATCCTCAGCAGCTATGT
Organism: Malurus melanocephalus; assembly: GCF_030028575.1. Taxonomy (NCBI): domain Eukaryota; kingdom Metazoa; phylum Chordata; class Aves; order Passeriformes; family Maluridae; genus Malurus; species Malurus melanocephalus. The sequence goes on from NW_026623424.1 coordinate 626,881, forward strand.
CTAGGGGATTTTAAGGCTGAGTTTGTCAATTATATCAGCATTGAAGAAATGGGATCAACTCCTCTATCCTTGTGTAAGCCAATGTAAATGAAAGATTCTAGTCCAATTGCTCTGCAACAATTTAAAATTTAGTTTAAAATCCCCACTGCATCTTTTCTCTCTAGTTTGCCCTTAGCATGAGGGATAATCTAGTCCCAGGACCAAAGTTTTCCATGTAGGAGCATGGATGACAGTATATCATCTGTCTGCCAAGAAGATTAATCATTGGTACACTCAGAATTCAGTTCTGTAACTGTCATGATGTTATTTATACTGTGTGTTTGTATGTAACCAAGTAGTTTTCTGGCCAACTGAGATCCTACTGGTTACCATTTTGTTTATTGAGAATAGTATTCTTAAAATGTAAAAGGTTATACATGTATAATACTTAAATATTACTTGATGATTAGAACAACTTTGTGTATCCAGTTTTGTATGTTCTACATGTGTTCTAATATTTTCTTAATGATTCTCAAGATTTTCACAGAACATTGATGTTTTTAAGTTTTTCAGACATGTTTTACACTTATTGGAGAAGAAGGAGTAACGTGGAAATTCCTTTGTCTTCAGYTGAACATGTACACTACACCAGTTTTATTTGGAGCTCTCTTAGGAGTTATTAATATTATTCTCATCTTTGCCATATTCAGGTAATCAATTAAAAAAAGTATAAATATCCTACCTTGTTTWTATGGGTGACTTGTAGCAAATAGTATGCTGCTCAATAGGACAAGTAATAAACCTGAAATTTGAAGTGCTGAAAGTTTGTTATTTATTTTTTCAGTGTTTCTGCCTTCTTTAATACCTGTATTTTTATTATGCTCATAAATGGATCTTTATGATATTATGTTTAGAATATAAATTGATTAAAAATTTAAACATATTAGACTATTAGGCTTGAAACAGTTTTAGTGTTGATGGTTGCTGCCCATGTCTTTTCTCTAAGAAGAAATAAGGTTAGCTTGTCTGTAGAGCTCTCACTGTCTATGTCTCTCCTTTAAGAATCTCAGGGGGTTTTTTATTCATTATCCCATTGGTGCAGATGTGTATGGATGTGTGATATTGTCCCACTAGAAGACTGTCTTTCTTGAATAGAATCGTGTTCACTGCAGTCAGATGTAAGCTTTGTAGGTGATCTTTAAAGGACCTGTGAATAATTGTCATATAGATTATAGCATTTACAATTCTTTTAATAGAAACTTGACTCAGTAGTCGAGCCAATAAATTTGTATTAATGAAAAACGTTCTGAATTTCTAGGGAGCATCGAGTGGATGACATGGGACGGCAGTACAAAAGTATCAATCCTAATGGAGAAGGTATCAGTGTTTTCTTGAAAACCTAATTCTGTGATTTTAATTTTGAAGCACTGTCTTATTACATACTAACATTTAAAAGTATTCTAAAGTCTGATGCACAGGAAAGTTGAATTGAAAAGTGGTCTACATCTCTCCCTAGAAATTGCTTCATTTCCATGTTGGGTCCATGGTGCTGTCTGGTAGCAAAGGAAAAAAAAAATTTATGGATCCTTCCATATTTTCACTGAGAGAATTCTGTCTCAACCTTTGTGCAGCTTTGACCTTTCAAAAGARCAGGAAGGTTTTTGGTTTCCATTGTTAAGATACTTAAAGAAGTTTGCTAATTTTGCTGTCACTCAAGACTCATTGGGAAAACAGACAGTGTTACCAGTTTGGAAATAATTTTTTCTAATTGTGAGCACAATTGAAATTTCAGCAACTCCATTTTGATTTAAAAGCTTTATACTTTGATTGTCAAAGTGTAACTGCCTAGCAGCTACATGCTAAATACTGAAAAGACTGAAGAAATCATTACTGTAATTTGTGATGGTATTAAAAAAAGCTCAGTGTGCAGTTCAGGTATTTCTTTTGTTGCAGGAAGTGATGTTCTGGATCAGAACTCAGAAGGAAGCATTGACCACGTTGCTGTGGTAGCACTCAACGTTCTCTTCTTTGTCATCTTGTTTGTGTTTGCTGTCTTTGAAACGTAAGTTTGTCTGTTTTTTCTCAAAACACTAGACATGACAACAGTTAGGTTGGGGGTGCATGTAGAGGCTTTTCTGTTCTGTCCATTTTCCTCACTTTATAAGCAGAAATCCACAGCCATAGGCAATCAAGTTGATGTGTGCTGATACAGAGTAATGAATTAAAGGTCAGTAATAATTAAAAATCTGTACAGTTTGTGCTATAGGAAACATTATAAAAGCTTTTGAATGGAGGCAAACCCTTTTTTTATTAAGTGTTCAAAATAAAAGTAGCTTAACTTGGGCTACCTAAAATCTTCATAGAAAAACATGTTTTCAGTTGAGTATCTTATTCTATGTTTTTCACTTTAATTTTGTGTAATTTCTTAGTATGATTCTGATTAGATTCAAAAGCTTCAGTGAATCTCTTATTTCAGTAATGATTAAAACAATTGTTTGGTMGAGGTAATGCAACTGTATTCTTAAATGCACTGTTTTGTATGACTGGGATTTTTTTAGCCTAGAGATATGTTACTCGATTACATTTTTTCTGTGTGTACGAAAGTAAGTAAAACATAACAACATTATCTCAGGCTGATGTGTACTTTATTTTTTTAACTTTGAAAACACTTTGAGACTATCAGGTTTATTCTGCAAGTTTTTGAGCCCTATGGTAGCTAAAATTGTTTTACAATATGACTCTGTCAAAATTGCATTATATTTAGGAAATTGAGGTTCTAGAGATTGGTTGATTGCTAAAACTGAAACAGTATTAAAGGTTTACTATATTTATACTCACAGACTGATTTTTTTTCTGTTTCTATTACCCTGGCTTGGTTTTAACTCCATCATCTTTTCATGAACAATCAGAAATAGATTAATGTTGGTTCAGAGTATGGTTGCTGTTAGGCACTGATGTTTGGAACAATATATGTATGGAAACTAATGTATGGGAGCAGCTTTTTCTGATTACAGAATTTTCTGATTCTGTCTTTTCAGTATAGCTACTCCATTGACGATGGATATGTATTCCTGGACCAGGAAAGAAGCTGTTTTTTATAATGGAATAATCCTTAGTGTGATTGGCATTGAATCAGTTATTGTTTTCATGGTGGTTAAAATGCTATCCAAAAAGTAAGTTTTTGGGATTTTGTTACTTACGTTGGCTAAGTGTGAAAAGCTTTATGGCAAAGCCAAATTGTGTTACTCAGATCTTTTACTTGGTAATGAGTCTGGGTTTACTGAGACAATGAAATGCTTCCAATTTTGGTGCTGTGGTTGTTCTTTATTCGATTAACATAACCCCCTTATTTGGCTGTCTTTTACCCTTGATTCACAAAAAAAAAAATAGGTTTTAAGTTACTGTGATTTTATAACTTTTCTTRTYAGTGTTTTGGTCAGGTATCATTTCCACAAACTCATGGGCTATTGTCATTARCAGCTACATAAATTTTACATTAATTAAATGATACAYTTAATTGCAATTTCATTGTTTGATAGGACTGGTGAGCGTGCCATACTCCATGCAGGCTTACTGATTGTCTTGGTTGGATTCTTCATCTTACTGCCTTGGGGGAAGAAACTACCAAATATCCAGTGGCAAGGTAGAGTTCAAGTCAAACTAGACCACCTTTGTAATCTTTTGAAAGTCTTTTATTGCACTTTTGTTCCTAATGATATGAATAACTTACTTTTACAGACATAAAGAACAATTCCATTCCCAGAATGGATCCCACTGAAATGTTAACTCCTTTCTGGAGTTTGCAAGAGATCCAGCTGCCATCCAACCACTCAGCAGAGCCTGTGGGCTGCCCTGTCACACAGTCCTGGTGCCTGAATACTCCCATGATCTACCTGGCCCAGTACATCAGCTCTGATGTGCTCATAGGGTTGGGCTATCCCGTTTGTAATGTCATGTCCTACACTTTATACTCAAAAGTCCTAGGACCAAAGCCTCAGGTAAGCATGATCCTAAATKATTTATTTCATTTGCTCTGCAAGAYTTGCACTGTCTTTATTAGAATGAGGGGTCTAGTTAGAATTCCTTTTGTCATCACCCAAATAAATAATGTGTTTTAAGCAGGGGCTTTCAGGGGCTCTGTTCTTTTTTAAAATCCAAGGTATGTCTCTAGGGGAATCAGAAAGCAAGGCTTGTGCTCTTTATGCAAATCTTAAAATGTGAAAATGTCATGACTGTTCTGGAAGAATTCTTTTTGTAACTAYCAATAATATATTTGGAATATCAGTATGAAATTATGTTCCTTTTGTTAAGTATATTATATAACAACTACAAATGCTACTAGACCCCCAGTATTGGCATTTTTAGTAGTGAAATACTATAGCAAACTTATATTATTGCTTAACAAAAAAATTTATTCCCCTTTTCACCATTTTTTTCATATTGTATTTTGGTGAAAGAGACTAAATGCTTTGAGACAAAGTGCATTTGGTTAGAAAGCATTTGAGTACCTGCGAGTGGAGCCTGGGAATTAATGCTTAGAGAGGCTGAGCAGTGTCTTAATGAGTTTAGAAAGATAAGTGGTTGTTTAAATACTTCTAAATTTTCTAGTTAGGCTAATGGGTTGGAATTAGTGGCCAGCCAAATAATTCCTGTATCACTTACATAAGCTTTTGATCTGCTGTAGGGTGTCTACATGGGATGGTTGACTGCCTCTGGAAGTGGAGCACGGATCCTTGGGCCTGTGTTTGTGAGCCAAATTTACACTCACCTGGGGCCACGCTGGGCATTCAGCTTGATCTGTGGAGTTGTTGTAGTCTCTCTCTTACTCTTGGAGATAGTATACAAGAGACTAATTGCATTTTCTGTCAGATATGGAAGGATACAGGAAGAGAATTGTTAAAAATGTATGGGGGAAAAAAAAAGTAAAACCAATGAGAAGTAATACTTAGTTTATTACTGCTTTTTAATGAGGAGTACTTAACCACTGACCTTGTTGGCTGTGTGCTAACTGTACAGCTGTACTTAAAACATAACTTGGTCATATCCTAACACCTGGTTACCCCTGCTGCAGTTGGCTTTTGTGTTCTGCTTTTCTAGCAGCAGAGGAAGGAATGTGACAGGTTAGAGCGATACAATGGCACATTTGATGTATGTACAGTTTAAATGATGCATATGTGCACTGAATGCAGCTGTGAAGGTCACAGGTTATGTGCATCCTTTCCAGAAAGAAAGTAAAAGGAATATTATCTTGATTCTGTGAATCAGGATTAGTAACTACTCTTTTGTAACTACAAGATTAGTTGAGCTGCATGCACTTTGTACGGAGACACCACTACTTGAGCAAACCTTGTGATGCTGGGTTTGTTGGCTTGTAAGCACTGGTTAATACAGACCACCTGCTTCTGGAACCTGTTACATCTTCTCCAGGATTTCAAATGACAGGTGRCAGAAGTGGAGAGGAAGGTAATTGCCCTCCCCACAGGTTGTTGGTGTGGGATTTGGGTCTTTGAGTTGATGGAGAGCCACAGAAAATCAGTCTGAGCAGCTGTTACTTGAACTACAGTGAGCCATATGTGCAATTTTTCCTCTACTGTTTTGCTGAATGCCTTTTTGTAGCAAGAAAGATAACCTGCAGAGTTGAAACATGCACAGCTTTTCTTAACTGCAAGAAGTCTAGGCACGATAGTTGACACTTTTGTTCTTGGTTAGAATGAATGTCCTGTGCTGAGCAGTGGTGATAATTCAGGGAAAGGTGAAAACTGGCTCCTTGGCACTCCCTGTTATCTGCAGACTTCCATTTTTTCTGATATTAGGGTACAAAACCTAGGAATTTACAYTGTTTTAGTCATTCTGACTTTATTTTAAAAAGTGAGATTGTAATTTTCCTTCATAATGGGGCCTAAACTCATCTGTACGGGTTTGTTTAGCTGKTTTAATGCTACTGGGAAAAAACCAACTCTGGAATTACGAGTTGTGGCTGCTGTTTAATGTCTCTACTATTTGATGCTTATTGAATTTAATAAATGTAATTATGTATTCCTATGTAATCAATTGTTCAAAGACTAAGAGACTACTGAATTAAAAGRTGATTTTTCAATACTGACTGAAGGGGATATGAAATTTTCTTCTCTCCCAGGCCTCCTGCTGCAGAATCACAAAGTGTAATGAGATAAAGGGTTCAATTCTATAAGCTAATTCAGAATAAGTGCTACTTGTATATCTTTCTTGATGTTCCTAGTGCTAAATTCYTTATTTGCAAGCTATCTCCTTGATTTAGACATGACCAAGTAATCAAAAGTAATTGAAGTTCTGCCTTTTAAACRGTAACTGAAAAGGAGAACTGACTTGAATCAGTTAAGCTGAGCTGTCCTTGCACACAGCCAGCACCAGCTCCTCTAAAACTCTTCCTCCTTCTCCCACCAACTCTGTTTTGGATCCCTCTCCATTTAAGGCTTTTGCTGGCCTAATAAGGAAGTCATAGAGCATTTAAGTACACATCAAGCACCATCAGGAGTGTTAGCACACTTGAAGCAAAATGCTTAGGAAGAAAGCTACTGTTAATGCTACTTCAGTTGCTGTAAGTATTACTCAATGTGTAAAACAAGGTAAAACCATCTAAAGTTATTAATTCCTACCCTTTATCCATGACTTGGCCATGAAACAAATAAATAGATCCAGACAATTACCACTGCATTTATTTTTTTTTTGTATAACATGCTTGTGCAGGGAAGTTTTAAGCTGCTGCTACAAAAAATAAAAACAGAGTTATAAAACATATACATATTTACATATATTATTTGTAAGACATAAAAAATATAAGTTATTTACAAATACAAATACTTGAACAGCACARATGTATTTTCCTTGATTGTTGGCACTGAGTAAGCAGTGGGGTAAGAAAAAAATACAACAAATTCATAGTATTTCCAAAGACTTAATGCAGTCAAGAACGAAGTTGCTCAAAGTTTTGCTTGAGCAAGTTTTTCCATCACTTTAATGAAAACTATGTTTTGTATCATACTTTACACACAGTTGGCTACACATAAACAGAGCAACCCTCCCCTTCCTAACTTTTTTCCAAATTTTGGCAGAATTTCTGCCTAAGCTGAGTAAGATCAATCACTTTACTGGGAAGTCAGTGAGTGAGTTTATTAAGACCTTGTGCCATGACACCTGGTTCCCTTTAATCAGTGAGGACCAGCTGGAYTGGTAAACATCACAAGAATAGAAGACAGACAGTGCAGCTTCTCTTTGATGTAYTCTGGCAACTTGTCATCTTCTCCATACCTAGAGAGGCAAAGCAGCAGAGAAAAATTGAGATGCTTAAACAATTTGTATTATTTCATGACAATATAGTTATTTCAAAACATTACTTTTCTTATCCTCCCTGTTTTTAACTGTTCATGAGTACTGGCTATACTCTAGAGACCAAGTAAATGCATCCTCAGCTTGTTTTATTGGTTTATTATCCAGAATTCAGTCACAGCTGTGAGTGCTTCTCTTTATTTATTAAGCTTTAATAAGCTAATCAACTGTGAAGTGATTGAAAAGCTAAGGTTTAATATTTAAAAACCAAAACCAATAGCAGCTCTGAAATTCCCTGATGTACAACAGCCTTGAACTGAGTTACCTGGACTGTTTTTACAGCAGGAACAGACTCACCTGGTTGTCTGGCCATCTGGAGAAGTGTAAGTGATAGAAGAGACACCTGCTTGGGCTACCAGCTGGGATCCATCATTGAACTGAACCCATACTGCTCCACTGGTCAGCTGATGAGAGAAGTTGCATTGCAGTTTGAGGATATGAAATAMAAAATTACACACCTAGAATTTTTCTAATAATGGAAGTTGAAAGTTCTTCAAAATTGCTGAAGGGCCTTAGGCATTTTGGTCAGTCTTTTAAAGCTAAAGGTTTCATGGATATAACTTTGGAGTAAGTAGTCTCATGCAGACTTCCTCAGGTTTCAGATCTTGGCTTTAATCATCCTTGTCCATAACAGGTAATACCTTTAGCTTAACCACTCCTACACAAATGTAATATAGGACCAACACAATTTAAAGTTTATACATATAAAAACAACTTTTTCTATTAGGACAGGAAGCTTACTATATCTGAAATGCCAAGAACATTTTTTTAAACCTCAAGCTTATACAACAGAAGAGCAGAGGGAATAAGTCTGTGCAAGGAAAACAGCTTTTCCTGTTCTAGAGGAAGATGTATTTCTCTTATACAGATCTGGTTACATATCTAGTCAAAAGTTTGTCATGACACTTTTGCATCTATATTAGTGAACAGAGAAGTTTAACAGTTTCCGTTTTTTTGCTAGAGTCAAATTTAAATTACAAAAGACACTGAAATAGGCAATAATAGGCACARGAAAATTGTGGTAACTGAGACACTGAACTATTATTTTGGTTTCTTCTACTTCTGTAGTTCAACAGGATATTTATCTAAGACATTTATTTTAAAGTATCTTTCCACTAACAAATTTTAGATTTAAACTATAGTGCACAACTGAGTGATTCCTCACAAATCAAGTTTAAGTTAATGACTGAGAAATACACACCTGAAATTTAATAGGAAAAAAGAACAGACATGCCTCCTTTATCTATTAATTTCTCACCTGAGAAGCCCAACCAACATTTTTCACAAAAACAGATTTGACAAGTTGGGCTGAATTGGGACTGCATTCYGTTTGATGAACAGAGGAGCACGTCTTTTCAACAGTGTTAGTCAGAAACGTTGGCTTGYCATAGGACACCACCTAAAACCCAGAGATGCACAGAATTAACAGCCTTAATTAATCCTCCTGATGAGGTACCAGCTGTAGTGGTAAATTRCCACCTGTTCATGCATACAGATTTAGCCTCTATGCTTCATTTAACAGCATTACAGTGTAAAAATCCCACAGGGATACAACCTTTTGTCAGGTTCACTTCAGTCAGGTAAAAATGGTCAGATTCTGAACTAGGAACGTGAGCTATACAAATAACAGACATGCAGAGCCAACAAATGTAGATGAGTGTAGATTCAACAAAGTTCACAATACTGAATTCAGTCAGCTGAGGAAGTTTTATCAAGAACCAAAGTTTGGTGGGCCTTTTAAACAAAGTATATGAAATTGCTCACAAAGCTTTCTGACTACACATCTATTTTCACTCACCCTTTTTTTATATACACACTGACACTTGATTTCTTCAGAACAGCAACCTCAAGTGACAATATCCTTTATGACTACATTTGATGTACACCACTGAGGGCACATCAGACCTCTCAAACTGAAGAYTGTGCTGGATAACATGAGTAAGCAATTTTCAAACTTTGTTMCCAAGARGCATTTGTGGTAAAGTTTTGGAGTATTCCAATTTTTCAGATGCTCTTAAATCCGGATATCAAAAATTAGTGGAAATCAAAGTCAATGTTTCTAGTCAATATGCTCATAAATGGCTCATAAAAGCCTATGTCCATATAAATATAATTCCATCAGTTCAAGTGAAACAGCAGTATGGGATTCTATTCTCCATRGTATGTTCTTGTGTACTTACAGGAGCACAGCTTGGAGTCAGAACTGGAGTAGAACTGGCAGCTTTATTTCTATCCAGTGCCACAACTTCTTTTGAATAGTTTGTACTGTCCAACAGTGGCGGTGCTACAGCCTGAGGTGATTCAGTATTGCCAGGTTTTCTGGAGAGAGAATGAGAAAAACTGGGAAAAAGTCTGTCCAAAAGGAACTAAAGAAATTTTACAATGGACCATCCAAAGCACCTGATGGCAGAAGGCTTAATAATATGTAATTATTCAATAAGTATTAAAAACCCACATATATTCAAATATATAAACTATTTTCAACTGCAAGATATTACCTTCCAACAATTATTGGAAAAAATGGAACACTTCCACTCCTTTTTTCTTCTTCCAAAACAGCAGATTCCAGTGCAAGGCATATACGATGTCCCTGAAATTAGAWGTTTATTAAAGTGAGAACTGTATAAATATTTCATACATGTTTAGTGTGGCAGGTGAGCCCACACAAAGCAGTTTCAATGATACTGAATTTTTCAAGTCGTACAAAGTGATTCATCTGTTCTGTTTAATCCTCTCATCAGGCAGGCAAACCTGCTTTGCACACTAGTGAGAATTTTCTCACAGTCTTGGTTGTGAGGCATTGTAACTGTTACCTCTACTCTGATATTTGCTCATCCAAAAAACACCATCCTCCCTCCTTTAACAGTGTCATGAAAAACATGGAAAGCAACATTGGAAGCACATTTGTGAAAGGGAAGCTGAATTTTCAGCAAGTTGTTTTGCACTGGGAAAGGTYTATGTAAAACATCTTACCTCATTTGCATGATCCATATAAACCTGTATTTCCTTCTTCAAGCCTGCTTCGCTTTCTCCTTTCACAGTGAAGGATTTCCCTGATTTTTCAATCACACGAGTTATMCCAGCTGTCTTGTGTATCTTTGCTCCTGCAAGAAAATGTGAACCCTTYTAGTGTGAGCTGTATAAAATACCAGTTAACAACAGAAAGCCTGAAGTAGGGACATGCTTCTCACCAAGCAGGTTAACTATCAAAGGTAGATGTAAAGAACAGCTCATGAATAAAAACAAAGTATAATTTAAATAAYATTTTTGCAAATGTACTTCCTGAAGAAGATACCAGTAAGGAATTSAAGAATAATCAACTAATTCACAAGTGCTACAATAAAGGCAGAGTGGCCAAAAAACTGTTCATAGTGCACTATTTTCTTCAAAGTGAAATGATGGTTGTTTAGCATTTGAAAATATTTTAGTGCAGCTCTTAAATCATGATCCCATTTGCATAACTGCAAAAATGAATACATACCATCATAAAAACAAATTTCAACATCTGCAGGGGGTGAATTTTCCATCAACATGCACTTGGCATATCTTGTATAGAACGTCACTTTGGGGGTTTTTGTTCTTACCAACTGCACAAACTTAGCTGCATACTGGTATTTTTTCCAGTACTTTTCTGAAAAAGAAAATAAAAAAAAACTTTTTTAGAAGTTAGCAGATTAAAGACTGTGCACCAGCTTGAAGAGAAGTACTTTAAATTATGTATTTGCTACCTTAAGGTTGTGAGTATTATTTAAGTACTTGACAGAAGTATGTTTAAACAAAATGACTAATTTCCACCAACAGCTCCCAGTATGAATGAGGAAAAGATTACAAGAGCTTTAATTTTAGTACACTACATTTTAAAGGAGTGACTATTTAAAACTCACATATAAAATCAAATAAAATCTGTGGAAACTAGGAAAATAAAACCTCACTTTCTTGTGAGGTTTCAAAACATTTTCATAGTTTGAATCTCATTCTGAAAGGCGTTTTACTTAAGAATTATCTGAAAAGTAATAGCTAAAAGCTGTAACACTGCAAGATTCACTTAAAATACCACATTAATCATCACAATTTTACAATACATTTCAGGTTACCTGGCAAGTTGTCAAAATTATATGTGCAGATGCCTTCAGGAGGAGCAGGAGGTCTGTCACCAAGAAGGAAACCTCTTCCTTCATTTGGATGATAAACTGCAATCTACAAAAAGAACAAAWATTGTGTGTAGTTGCAACTTAGTACAGCATTGTGCATTTTTAACAGGTATAGAAGTAAGGAATATTTTAATTAATAACTGTGATTTACTATGAAAGCTCTATTCCTGTAATTATTTAGAGCAGCACTTTTTCAGCAATACTTCACMTATTTCAAAAGTCAAGCCAATTTTTCTCTGAAATAATTGCTTGCTCCCYATATGGCTTCATTATGGAGGGTTTACAGCTGTGCATATAGAAACACTGGATTTCAAAAAGAAATAATCACTTAGAAAGAAAAAAACAGCTCTGAATGAACTCTAAGCCCTTTACAAAACAGTGAAGAAACCAAAAACATACTCACCACATTTCCATCAGAAGATATTCTGAGTACTTCTTTCACAAGTTCCTGTGAATGGTGTTCTTTCAGAAACTCCATACACACTTCCCCAGTATCCAGAATRCTCACCTAAAATATATTAAACATACAAGTTAAACAAAAAGAACTTTACATTCTGCAAAAAGTTAGATACCACTTTTTTTCCACAAATGCTTTAATAAATGCTTTTCTTTTTCCTTAAATGCACTTCAAATTTACAAATGCTTCTGACAGTAACCTTTGTTATTAGTGCTATTAAAGCAGAGCACTTCAAGATGACTGAAGGGTATCAKCCTGGTCACTGAGGGTGTGGCTTCTTAAGTGAAAAATTAAACATAGACAGGTGTTTTAAGTATTCTCTATACAAAAACTAAGATTGATCTTATTAATACGATTTTAAATTGAATTATAATAGATTGTTTCCTAAAAACACGTTTCTAGTTTACCAAGTGATTTTTAAGAGACAGTCACATTATATTAAATTCTTCAATTGTTCCCATTTTAAGAACTGATACATACCACTGCATTTTTGGTTTTTTGCCTGATGGGTTTCAGCCTGTGAGCACTGAGAGGTGACACAACACTTCGCAGTGTAGGTTTCTGGTGTGCTGGTGGCTCTTGGTCCCAAGTTTGGTTTTGTTCTGGAGCTGACCAAAGGCCACATGTAGGAGATGGCTGAATTATCTCATTTTTGCAGAGAACGCCAGGAATGCATTTCTTTGGGTTTCTCTGGTTTAAAGAATGTGGACAGTCACCAGATGCATCGTGATTCCTTATATCTTTTAAGGTGTTCCATGGATTCCTTGGTGCATCCTGCTGCACATCCAGATGGTACCGAAAACCCCCRCGTGCATTACTCTTGCCAGTCAGGTCTGCAGGTGGTCTCAGAGGAACTGAAGGCATCGGAAAGGGACATTGTAGATTCAAAGAGTCATAGCCAGAAGGAAAAAATATATCGTCACTTGAAAAGCTTTTCAAATGATTGTCTTAGAAGGCTTATTTYAGGGAAGAATGGGATTTCTTTAATCCTCAGTCCAAATCATCAGGCTACRACTTTAGTACCACCAATACCAGTGTTAACAAAATTCCAGTGCTACTTAAAATAAGTTGTTCCTKTGTTTCAGGTATGATGATCTTCAGTTTTTATACATCAAATGATTTTTTAAAATAATTTAYAAACAAAATACTAAGATTTCAAATSGATTCTTAAACAAGAATTAATCTGTTTAAAGACAGTATTTACCTTTCAGATAACCACTAGTAGCAAGTTTCATGTAAGTTCCAGTTTGTCTAACAAGTCTTTTACCATCAACCAGAGGTTTTGATACTCAAAACATTAAATGCATACTCCAAATCCCTTGCTTTATTTTTTAAATCCTTGCATTTATTTTTTTAAACCCTTATTTTTTTTTTTAACCTTCCTATAACTCCTCCTCCAGTTTTGATATTTAAGCCCTTGATCAACTTTCCCTTCAACCACATCACTATTGTGCTCCTTCTGCTGTGTGGCAGAACAGTTGAGAAGGGACCAAAAATTAAATAGGATTATTCAAACCTTATGTTCTCCAATTCCAATTCCCTGTAGACAGGAAAGGAAAGAGTCCAGTAATCARAAAAGGTCAGAATGGATTTGTGGCTTATTCTTATGATTAGATTGCATTATTTGTAAATGATGTAACATGATGCAGAACAAAGAACACCTCCACACCTCCTTCCCTTCTGTGTCTTTTGTCCTTCCCTCCACCCATCCTTCTGCAGCCTTATTATCTTATTCACTGAGGTCCCATCTTCTCTTATTTAGTTGTATTTGCACAACGGAATTAACAGGGCTTTCAAATCACCTGCTGATGTTTTGTCATTTATTTACACTTACATATTTACACAACTAAGTAATTATGTCAGGGTCTAGAATTCTGGTTTCCTCTCTTTTTTTTTTTTGTTAAAATTCTAGTAGAAAATAACAAGCTTTTTTTAGGAAAGAAATAAAAAAATATAAAATCCCACATAAACTATTACAAATCAGTGCTCTAACTGGAGTGCAAAAATACACAGCTGATGAGTAACACACCATTTGTTTGCATGCTTCCAAGCCACTGCTGCATTGTCTCAGCCTGGGACTTCTGCTCTAACAAACCAACCTGGGGCTTCACTGGGCACAGATAATTCGAGCTACAAAAYAAAGGTTACACATGTAATCAAGATTGCATCCAAGACACTTGCACAACAGAAGTTATAATGTCACAGCTACAGAAACCACAACTCTTAGAGGATTAAAGAAATGCAGGTAATATTTTGTAGCTCTAGGCATCTTAGAACATGCTTCTTTTTCACGGGGTAAAGCATAAAAAAATAAAAAGTTTTCAAATGGAATGAAAAGTTATGATAATTCTGCCAGCAGTAGCTGTTCTTRCATCTGGCTCTTAATTCACAGCCTTGCAGAAGACACAGTGATGACATGACATCTATGACCCCAGTCTATCTCACTCAACATAACAAACATGCAGCCAAAAGATTCCAATCCCGACACCCCAAATAATTGGAATTTATACAAAATACAGTCGACCCTGAAAATTATAAATATTTTTTACCAGCTTTTTAGTTGATGAAATATATGAAGTCACAGGTGAACTGATGCTACAATCCACATGTTGAAGGATAAAGAATACACACAACACCAGTTACTGATCTGTTGTCACTTCATAGTCACTGATCTGTTGTAAATTCAMACTAAGCTCCTCCGAGGTTTTAAAACTCCACAGTCTCTACCTGTCTGCATTTTCTTTTTGTGATGATGACKACTTCACCATTGGCAAGGACTCAATTATCAGCAAAATCACCCCAAAACCACAGAATATAAAATATCTTATTTATGTCTCAGGATCTAGCATTTAAGATTGCTGTACAAGCTGACTACAGATGTAAGAGGCTTTCCTATAATCAAATAGGTAAAAAAAGGAGTAACCATTAAGTTAATCCCCACACTCTTATTAATATTCTCTCATGTTTACATTCAGCATGGCTTTACGAAGTCATGGGAACAAAAGCAAGTATTATGTTAACATTTGCATAAATTTTTGATTCATTACACATTTCTCAAACTTGAAAGAAAGCAAAATTCAGTGGGCAGGTGCATAYGTCAAACACTTAAGAATAGTCAAGAAAATCTTACTCCATTTACTCTTTCTGCAGGGAAAAATGCTTGTTTGTCTTTTCCTTGATCTGATTTGCAAAGAGAAAATATAGGAAATTATGCCACTTCTTAAAGTGGAGAGAAATGCAGGAACTAGGATACGGATGTCCTTATATTAAWACAGAAAATGGTTCTTTTGATAATCTGCTAGTGGAAAATGTATAGAAGAAAGCCTGAATTTTCACACAGAAGCTACAACTCAGCACAGAACTAAATTTTAGACAATTACCTATGATCAACACTTTCCCTACWGGTAGACCACTTTCCACAATTTTTACTGAATTTTTATCTTCTCTAAGCATAAGAGAGGAAAAAAAAAAACCACCTCAAGACATCACCAAGTAAAAATGTTGGTAATTGCACTTTGAATTCCTTCTGCCCTCATCTGTCCCTTCTACAAAGAACAATTAGCAAGGCTCTCTACTACAATTACTGTGGGGAAAGAAATACTCAAATTGCTGCATGTAGAAAGAAGACAAAAATGGAGTATTACCAGCTTTAAATTTCATCTGAATAAAAACCGATTCTTACTGTGGTTGATCTTTTACAGGTGGAGATATCTGCTCTTCAAAAGAACCAGAAGTACTAGAAGTCTTCTCCTTAAATATTTCTCCTATGTCAGTATAGCTGTTGGCAGGTGAAAAGTACTCWGTGTTTTCCCTTGTTCCTACTTTAGGCTTGGAAAGCACTTCCAAAGAGTGACATCGATCRATGATGTTGGACATGCCGTGAGTCTGGGATGTGCCAGACCTGTCTGAGGAGTGGGCTCTTCGGAGGTAGCGGGAATGTGGCCTTTCTTCTCCAGGCTGTACTGTTCTTCCCCTGCCACTTATGCCAGTTTCCTTTCCCTGAATCCCCCACTGTCGGAAAGAACCACTTCCATCTCCYGATGAATTACTGCTGGAATTCTTATTCGTAGGAAAAAAAGTAATTTTATTTGGGAGTGGCTGTCCAACTAACAGCTTCTTCTTTTCTTTCAAGCATCCRCTGGTACTGATGCTGGAAGAGCCTGTGAAGGTTGTAGAGATGGTGGCATTTCCGCTGTCCATGGAATCTTCAGAGGTTCCCAGATCTCTACTCCGTGCAGAGCTACCCCTGGACATAAAAGGATGGTCCAACACTGAGGAAAGACTCAAGCGATCTGCCGGGTTTTTGCGCAGTAACCTGTGTATGAGGTCCTGTGCCTCTCTTGACAAGAAGGCTGGCATTTCATAATCTGCCAACACCACTTTGTTCAGTGTGTTCCTGACTGTGTCMGTGTCAAAAGGGGGCTTTCCAATGAGAAGAGTGTAAAACATACAACCCAGAGACCACACGTCAGATTCCAGTCCGTGTGGGCTCCTGGTGGCTATCTCCGGAGAAATGTAATTCGGAGTTCCACACATGGTGTAATGCTTCTCATGAGGCATCTTCAGCTGAGTTGCCAATCCAAAATCAGCAATCTTCACATTCATGTTATTGGTGAGTAAGATATTGGAGAGGGTGAGGTCCCGGTGCAGTATTCCATGGGAATGGAGGTACAGCATACCCGTGATGATCTGATGCAAGAAGTGTCGGGCTGTCAAAACAAAAACAGATGTTGTAGTCTTACAATCAAAATCATAGCTCTAAAAATAACTCACCYTTAAGTCTGCTATTGGTCTTGTTTCTGCTGTTTATTTTTTATTTTTAATAAAAAGAATGCTAGAAGGATGTTTACATGTTAGGCTAGCGAAATTGGAATTAACTTTCTGATTTCTACTTTAAGCAGAATGGCACAACAATATTCTAAGTTCATGAAAACTTATACAATGCAGGAAACAGGACAGGAAATATTTTCAGGCAACTTAAACTTTTTAAAATTGCATTCTTAAGAATTAAGGCTAAGTTGCTGATCTCTTTTGAAAACATACAAGTTAAACTGATGATGCCTATTTAGCAGTACCCCTTTAAYCCAGTCCTGTGACATGGGTCCTAAAAATCTCTATGGATCTAATTTCATGGAATTAGATTAGAAACTGATAGAGAAACAAGTGAACAGGAAAAACTGTGCAAGAAGTGAGCAGTGAGGTCAGTCTGGAAGCAGCAGAGGCAGAAGTTGCCAGTTTTCCTGCTCTTCTTTCCCCTTCCCAGTCCTGACCCACACTTCAACACAATTCTAAGTACAAAGGTAAACTCTACCTTCTATAGGCCTCTGCCTTCTAAAACCACGATTTTTCTATACTCCAAGTAGCACAAAAAGAAACAAATGTATAAAGAAATAAAGTCAATATATTACAATAAYAATTAATATCTAGATGATCACTTACCACAAGATTTTAAGGTATAGAAACTGTGATAACAGTTTTAAATACACATCCTCTAGAATTAAATATTTATTAAGTGAGCCAAAACATTAATGCAGAGGGCTCCACAGAACAAAAAAAAAACAACTCACCTTCATCTTCTGAAAAGGGTTTCTTTCTGTTCTTTATGTATCTGCTCATTTCACCATTGTGACACATCTCAAGTATCAAGTATACATAGTTGCTATCTTCAAAATAGTTATAAAGCTGGAACATAAAACAAGAAAAAAATAAATTTCATTCTATAGACTATGCAGCAAGTCACATACAGCCCTCTCTACAAACCGCATGATTCTTACCTCGAGTATAGATGGATGCTTTAGCTGACAATGTATTTTCACCTCATTCTGAACCCTCTGTACCATTCCAACTTTGTGCATGGCTTTTTTGTCTATCTGTAAGTGGATCACAGAAMAATTTCGATGTTCATTACACATATTTGCCTAAAAATGTCTAAGTACAAGCAAGTTTCCACATAGTTTAACTTTTAATATACTCTTCTAAGGRGCAAGTATAACAGATAATGGGAGGAACATCACAACCAAAAACAGTCAAGTGATAACATTTTCAATACTAACACTAATTAWTTTTTTTCTTAAATACTTCAGCAGAGAAACCTAGTTCTGATTTTGTCAGGCAATCTGGCTAAATACAGTCAACATCAAAAAGCACTTCTATTAATAACCAAGTCAAATTGGGTCTGATGCATCTTTCAGATTGAATCCTAATCTTAATGTCCGTTATATACAAACATTCAACCCAAACAGCAGTGACCAACTGCATAACCCCAACCTGYTGCAGCTTTGCATTTGGTTTCTTAGGAAACAAGTTATTTCCTTGGCGAGCTGCCTTACCATTTTGATGGCCACTTCCAGGCCGGTTTTCAGGGACACCGCTCGGTAGACCCCTGCGAAGGAGCCCTTCCCCAGGAGGTTCCCCACCTTGAAATCCTGCAAGACAGACAAACCAGCGTCGTTAGCCTGGGGCTTTGTCAGCCACAGGCTTCGGAGCGCCTCTCCCAGTGCGGGCCCTCCCACCAGAATTGGGGAGCCCATCCACCCCGAGACCCGGGCAAACCCCGGGGGGCACCTGCGGGGAGCTCTCCGGGGCACAGTCGCGGTGCCACCCGCGCCGCATCCTCCTGCCGGCACCGCGTTCCCCAGCACTGGCGCTGCCGGGCCGCCTTCCCGCCGCGGCTCCCGGGCCGCAGGATACACCCGCCCCCCAGCTGCCATGGCAGCAACCGCGGAGCCGCCGTTCCCTAGAAACACGTGGGGMCGGGGCGAAGGCGCGGGAGGAATCGCGCTCCCACACACGCCCGCCGAAAGCGGGACGARCCCGCGCCCAGCCCCACCGCGCCCCGCGGCCCCGCCGGACGGCGGGCGGGGCTGCGCGCCGCACCTCTATTCTCTCGCCGATGCAGGTCGCCATGGCGCCGGCCGCTCTCCCTCGGGTCCCGCTACCGGTTGTGCCGAGGGCCTGGGCCGCGGTTGCCCATTAGGGCGCCCCGGGCCGCCCGCCCCGGCGCAGCCCCGCTCGCTCCSGGGCCCCGCGGCGGCCGCTCCGCGCCCCCCCCGCCGACATTTTGAAAAGTCGCGCCGTTACCCCCCGGCCCCGCCCCGCCCCGCTCCGGGACGAGGCTGCGTCTGACGCAATCGCGTCGCGCTGCGGCGCGCGCGGCCCTCGCGGCCGGGCTGAGGAGGAGGAGGAGCTGCCGCGCGTGCGCGGGGCGGCGCGTGCCCGTTTCTCTTCCCCCMCACCCGGGGCAGCCGTTGGGGCGCGTGCGCTGTGAGGGGCGCGCGGGAGGTGCGCGCGCGCTGCCTCAGCCGCTCCCCGAGCTTTGCCTCAGCCCGGGGTGTCCCAGGATGGTGCGGTTGTGGAAAGCTGCAGAGTGACCCTAAAGATCCTAGCGGCAGGGACACTCCCCTAGACCAAGTCTGTCAGGGTCTTATCCCACCTGCCTTTGAATACTGCTGGTATGGGGCATGCAACAGCTTCCCTTGGCAGCCTGTTCCAATGTCCCACCGCCCTCACAGTAAAAAATTTCTTCCTAAYATTTAAGCTAAATTTCCCCTYTTTCGGTTTGTATTCATTACTTCTTACCCCATCACCACAGTTCCTGACAAGACCATTTTCCACTTCCCTATAGGACCCCTATAGGTTCCTATGAGGTCTCCACTCAMCCTTCTCCAGGCTGAACAGCCCCAGCTTTCTCAGCGTGCCCTCACAGGGMAGGTGCTCCATCCTCTCAATTTCGTGGCCCTCACCTGGACCTGCTTCAAGAGTTCTGTGTCCTGATGTTGGGGACACAGAATTTAGAGTGCTTCAGCTGGGGTCTCAGCAGAGCACAAGAACCAGAGAGCCACCTCCTGTGACCTGCTGGCCACGCTCCTTTGGATGCAGCCCCGGACATGTTTGGCTTTCTCGGCTGCTAGCACTCACTGCCAGCTCATGGTGAGTTTTTCATCAACAATTACCCCCCAAGACTTTCTCTGCCAATCATGTCTCTGTCCAACCTGTTGGTTTTGCTGGGATTGACCCAGGTGTAGGATCTTGCACTTTGYTTTGTTGAACTTGRTGTGTTTGCRTTATGCCACTCTSGAGGTCCCTCTGGATGGCATCACTTCCCTCCCATGTATTGACTGCACCAACAGCTTGGAGTTATCAGCAAATTTGCTGAGGGTGCACTTGATCCCGCTGTCCACGTCACTGACAAAAACGTCGAACAGTGTTGGCCCCAATACCCACCTGAGGGACACTGCTTTCAGATGCAAGTCATGGTTTTGCCAACAAATTCCTCTTGGGTCTTTAACTTTTTTAAAAATATTGCAACTCCCATGTCTGTTAGCATGTTCCAGACTAACAGAAGATTTCTAGGTAGGAATTAAGACAGTTTTGTGGTGGTTGTTGCTGTTATTTTTGTTTGAATACAGCACAGCTTTTCTTTGAATTGTCTTCTATGACAAGGAGGTGCAATGATGTTAAGTACAGGCAAAAGTGAGAGGCAAAGGCAGAGCAGCTTCTTTAATCATTTTGTGCATTTAATTCCCAGCTACCTTGTTTAATTTTCTGAAAATGCTATTTCTAGCCAATTTTCTGCTGAATTAATATCTGAACAGTGGRTCAGATTGAATTTCAAGGAAAAACACAAGTGAAGGTAATCAGGAATGAACCTCATGAACACAACCTGTGTTTAGCCTGCTCTTATTGATAGAAATCTTTCTTTAACCAGAGGTACTAACACCTTATTGGGCAGACCTCTGAGTGATATACCTGTATGTGACTTTCAAAGTATTGAGTGACTCTTTTGTGTTGTGTTTTACCTAAAATATAGGGTAAAACAAAATCCTGGAGCTGTGTGCAGACTGTCGTGTGGCCTCCTTCATTTAATGTAGTTTATTTTGTCACAGTAGCAATTAGACCTGGTCGACTTCATGGCTAATGCGAAACAAAGCAACACAGTTGTAACAAATTTGTATGGGCTAAAGGCCTTCACTCGATGCCTGGTGTCATTGATATATTCCTTTCTGTRGGTAGGGTGAATTTAAAATGTGAGGGAACATCTTCAAGTTCCATTAACTCACGAGTTAGTTTACAATCTCATGTGCTTTTCTATTAAAAGTTAAATTCATTTTTGAGCAAGCATGCCTTCAAACTAAATTTAGATTCAATCCCTATAGTATCTGTCCCAGAATAAATTTTCCCCAGTTTTTGAGAAGTTTTTTTTTCCATTTCTTACTTGTCAGGTGGCTATTCAGTTGTGTTTTTATTTTTTTCTTGATGTTCAGATGCAGCACTGGTTGCACAAGCTGAAGCAGATGTGATTTTTTTTGCACTCTCTGTTTCTTCTTGTTTTGTGTGACAGGACTGTTCATGTGGCTACACAGTGAACCAGATCAAGGAATTGTTTTGGGCTGGGAAAAAGGTTTTTATTTTTATTGGTTTCCCTTTTATTAGTCTGCCATCTGAATTACCCCACCTCATAAACATCTTGTTGGCTCCTTCTGTAGCAGGGGAGTGCTCCCAAAGTTATTTTTGCTAGGGCAGGCATCCAGGATGCAAGGAGGAGGTGGAGTGATTTAGCCCTTCACTTCCTCCAGTGTTTGCCATCTTGTGGCTATGAACTTAAGCAGTTMCYCCACWAMCTGCCAACTTTAATTGTTGAAATAAAATACAGAGGTGGCTTGTAATCAAGCTGCGCTTTCTCCTTCAGAGAAGGCGGCTCTTTGGGAAGGTGCATGCAGTCATGGATGTAAAATGGATTGTGGATAAGTGAGAATMCTTAAAGTAAAACAGAAGCTGTGCAAGTGATTAAATAGACCTGGTTTGTGGAGCTGTGGAACATTAACAGCCATCACTGGTTTGAGTAACTAGGGTGGAAGATTAGCAAAAAGCAGACTTTCAATTTAATGTCAAGGCTAGATTATTAACCTGAAGAGCAGTGAGAAAAGTTGTGTGAGTGAATTCATGTGCCAAAAGTATGGCTGATATATACTGATGTTGGGAGCAAACTAAATAGCTTACAGCATACAAAATATATTGCATGGCCATACAGGAGACAAAATTTGTAGGTAGAAGTGATTAATTTTTTTAATTAGGCACGACAGTTGAAAAATTGTATGTTCTTTAGGGCACAGACATGGAATTCTCTAAATTTCTGTTGCTAATGTGCAGCATATCTGGGGCTGCATAGTAGTTGGGAGGTCATAAATGAGAAGCCTTTGGAAGATGATCATGTTTCGTGCATAAGATTGGCAGGTAGGTGCCAATGTCAGTGTCTGCTTTGGCTTCTACTGTCATGTCTCGTTAAAAAGAAACTCGAATCACTCTTCTTGTTGTTGGGTTGCATTTATGACTTGCAGGGGTCAGCATCTGCTGTGAGCAGAGCTTGTGAAACAAACCARTGATGTAACAAATCCTTTGCTAGGTCTATCAGCGAGAGCACAGATACCTAGTCTTCTTCTCAATGCTTAAGCATTGGAAGAAATGCTGTCATAAAGTCTTTTTAAGGAGTTTTAAGAGAGTAATAGGACTCCCTTAAAAYAGGACATGCAGGCTTTCCTTCAACTTTATTGCAGGACCAAAATGTGAAGCTTTAGAACATGCTTCATCAGGCAGAGAARTCTGATTAGCAGCAAAAGTAAACAGGAACTGAGTAAGAAGGATGATAAAAAGCAAAGCAGGGCACAAAGTTGCATTTACAAATTATTCACATTGGTTGCTGTGCAGCTTTGCTTACATCTTGGCACCAATGTTAATGACAGCTGTAGTTTAAATATTTCACAATTGTATATTTCTTTTTTGTTGCTACTTTTGACACATGCAGGGGAGCTCTCTTGGATGTATCTGGTARTGCCAGTCTAGACAACAGAAGTTGAATCTTTTTGAAAATGTTGCCGGTGTGTCCTTCGTAGGTGATAAGTTGTGAGCATATAACAATGCACCAGCCCTGGCTTTTGTTTGASCACTAGGACTTAAAARAAACAAAAACAAACAAACTACCCTGCTTTTACATTTTTCTCCTTCAATGACACTCAAGTGCCAAGAAAAATTCAGTTTTCCCTACATTTTACTTTTGTAATGGACATTGATCCCTGGTGTTATTTCCATGTTGAAATTGACTCATTGTTTTATTCAGCAAATTAACCCTCCACTAAACCATAATCAATAGATCATTTTTGTCTAACAAAACCAAAAGCAAGGCATAGTTGGTGAYTTTCTGAAAAATT
Organism: Malurus melanocephalus; assembly: GCF_030028575.1. NCBI lineage: Eukaryota > Metazoa > Chordata > Aves > Passeriformes > Maluridae > Malurus > Malurus melanocephalus. The sequence goes on from NW_026623424.1 coordinate 650,037, forward strand.
AAGTTGTGGTAATTTGAATGTTTATTTCTTGCTCAGGGAGAAGGAAGAGTTGAATAAGGCAACCAATGGCTTCACAGATACATTCTTCCCCTCTGTCCCTTCCTGTCACCAACACAATACTTTTGCCAAGGTAAGCAAAAGTAAGTAGCTAAGCAATAGCTTATAGTCTTCATGACTACTGCCTTCAAATCCTTCCTTTGTTCCCATTCTTCCAATTTAGAAACATCTTCTCATTGCATGATTATTTTTTATTAATTCACACATGCATGACCCTTCAGTGTGTATTACTAGATTTCATTTCACCTCTGTTACTCAAATTCTGAGAGTCATCTGAGTCATCATCTAGGATAYCCAGCCCTCTGGGTTTATGATTTCTTCTAGTTCTATATTATCAATAAAGCTTATTCTTGCAACCCTCCTGTTTTTGTAACAGGGCCATTGATGGTGTTTTAAATTTTCAATATTTTACACCTTTGATAAAAAACAAATCTAAGCTTTCTCCATACTTCAGTTCCAAAATCTATCAGACAATTGTATTTTTGCTGAACTGAGACATAAAGGATAATTCTATGTTTATTTTCTATAAATTGGGGCTTTTAATGGTCATTTTGCTGGTTGCCAGTCCAGATTAYAAGTAGTGCCACCCCTTTCTGTCTCAGTATATCTGCAAGAATGCCACAGGGGAAGTGGAAGAAAGGAAATAAACCACTTAGTTCATMATTCACTCTCTTAAAACAATTAAGSTGTGGCGCAATAAGGTGTTGAAAGGATCCCTGTCTGGTTCCGCTTTGATATGTTAACTTTCTRTTCTAAATATTGGAGTAAATGGTGCCTTACTTTGACGAGCATCTGCTCAGGAGATGGCTGTGACCTGTCAGGGATGAGCTCACCGGCAGTGCTCCTCTGCAGGGAGTGTTTCAGTGGCACTGCAGCTGGGGAAGCACAGAAGGACGAGCACCCAGCAGTCCTATGAGCCTGCCAGGRTGTGTTAGCAACCTGAGAGTTAGCACAATTCTGTTGCCAAGCCCTGCTGTTTAGAACAATTTATTTTTAAGAATTGAGGTTTGTAGTTATACAGTCACAAAACTTTAGTGGGGTATTTTCATGCCTAACCACTGAAATGCATGTTTTATTTTCCTGTTTATCATGACTGCCATGTTAAGGAAGAGCCCATTCCAGGTACTGTTACACATGACTTTCTCCCATATTCTTCATTCTGGATGATAATGCTAGAAAACTTGGTCAGGGAAGGAGTGGTGTACCCAAAASTAATTTAATCTGAATTAAATCCAGATTATGTTTGTGTTGGATTTTGTTGTAGGKTTTTTTKKTAATTTWCTTTAYTCAAAGGAAAGTACATGATCATGGAGACTTGGCTACCTCTGTCTTTTTTTCACTAAATTGAATTCTGTGTTTCTACAAAGAATATAAAATGTTATCAAATGAAACTTTTCTTTGATTTGGTGCCCACCCACACAATGCTTTTAGAGTTCACCTTTCAGCTTTGCTTTCACTGATGAGAAATCTTGCTYTTGTCATTTGGAATCACCTGTCTGATAAAAACTTGAGTGGTAAAAAGCAAAATTTCTGTCAGTAGCAATTCATTACCAGGCACTTGTGTCAGTCTGACATTTCAGAGTTTGATCATAAATTTTGGAACATATTTGCTGCATGTTCACTGTTTACAGGGGTCTCCAGTCTCCATGCCCTGTTTCTTAAGTGAAGTGTAGTAATGTCATAAGCACATCTTACAGATGAGTAGAAAATGGTGTTGCGACTCACATACTTTATCTTAAAAGGCACTGGGCTAAAATTTGGGAGAACAAAACCTCTGTATCTTGATTACAAGTGAAGCTTGGATTAAAACTCATTAAAGGTTTTGGTTATGACTATGCGTGGTTAGGAGCATACAACCTATTCCTTATGGTTATTAGCCACACCTTCACTGTCTGTAAATTTATTTTGTGTTCTAAGTTACAAGCTATCCAAATAATTTACTGTTCTTCTATGACTCAGAAGATGACCTGGGGAAAAAAAAAAAAACAAACTAAAGCAAAAAATGCTTCGTTTTTGGCTTATGCAAGGCACATTCCACCTCAGACTTAATCTGAGCTGAATTCAGCCTGGAAAAATGAGAAAACTGCAGCATCAAATTATTGTGAATGTGTTTTATTCATATTAAGGCTTCACTCTACCCTTTCTTTCCATCTTGATTATTGCAGTATCCAGAGGTGACGCTGGACTCCAGCTTATCTTCAGGTGGAATTTTACCTGTTTGTCTTTTGCTGTGTAAATCTTTCCACCTGTGTTTCTTTGCCTTCTCTCTTAGCAGCTGGGTACCATGGTGACTGGAAATACAACCCAACCCCGCAGATAGGCACTGGCTGAAGTGTACATTCAGGGTGGTTTGGTGTCTGAGCATTCCCTAGGCTGTTGTTTTTATCCTTGCCCAGTGCCACCATTGCTTCCACMCTCCTACCAGTTTATTTAGGTGTTCATTGGAGGTATCCTTGGTCTCCCTTGATAAATATTCAATTGCCAGCAGTGGGTGTAGCTGCCAGTGTTGACAGCTGGTCTTACTTGCAAACATGGACTGCTCCCTTAGGCACAATTCCTTTATTAATGTTAATTCCTGTGTGTTTCCAAGCCATATCGAGCTATGCAAGAGTCATGACAGTAATTACTGTCTTATATTTTAATCCTTTTTCTAATTAGCATTTGTTCTTATATATGTTTTCAGAACTCAGGGATTAGTACTTAGCTGTACACTGAGCTTACTGCAAGCACATGAAGTTTGACACAGAATGCTAAAAGACCACTGAATAAAAAACAACTGGATTTTGAACTTTAATGCCTTTGTGCAGGAAGACACAGTMAGCAATGGTTTTGATAATAAATAAATGGAGCATTCATATCTCAACAGTCTTTTAAAGCTAAGAAGCCCATATCTTATTGAGTACAGATATTCTTTTAAGACATCATGGGTTAAAAGAGTTAATTTGTCTTGGTAGTACTGTTTATCTTGCTCTTGTCAGAAGAGAATGAATGGATTTACCCATCTTTATGCTTCACRTAAGCAGCAAAGCCAACTAAATTGTATATACCTGTCACATGCAGCACAGTATTAGGTGCATTTATTCGCACTATAAATATATATGACAATTCACTCAGCTATCAGGTATTTTGTGTCACATGAAGTGTAGAATCTTTGTTATGTGAATGAACAAGCTGAAGTGACCAGGATCCCAAACAACCTATGAYAGCCATGTAACTGCAGGGGCTTACTGGGCTCTAACAACCTCAGCCTCCTCTAAAATAAGAGGAGCTTAGGAAAAGAGAGTAAGATTTCTGTCAGTTATAGCAATAGAACCAATCACTAATTAAACAAATGTGGTAATTTTCCATCATCTTGGCTGAAAATAAATTCAAAGTGCCTGCTTAGACCATGCAACTGCTCTGAAGCAATCATAGGATAGCATTTTCCRAGGACAGAAAATTGTGCACTATTTTCAGCTGTATAAGCAGCTGTAGTTCCATTAAAATTAGAGAAGTTGTATAGCTTTGTACAAAGGTGCAATATGATTTCTAGGTTGGGATTTAATTTTTTTCAAAAATGGAGATGTTACATTTTTGCTGTGACATTTGCAGCTCAATAGTAAATAGCCTTACTTACAGTGAATAGGAGGTAAAATAAAAATGGTTTATTTTTTCCCCCAGTGAAAATTACATTTGATTTTTGTTGGTTTTTTCCTGTGTGTTCCAATCTCAGAAATACTTTGACCTAATTGCTTCACATCTGTGCCACTTCKCTTCCAATCCTGCATGCCTAGTTTTACTGGAGCCTGAGGCTGGGCCTCTGAGGATGAAGAAGCCTGTGTTGAACTTTGTGGCTGCTGTGGCTGCCCCAGGAGATGAACAAGGCAGTTCAAAACTGCCTGGGGTATATTTGCAACGTGCCTGAAGTTCRGAGGTACGTGAAGCAGTGTGGAGGCTTAGCTTTGAAACTCCTTTCTTAAGCAAAAGCCTATGCTCATCTTTAATTATTGAGCTCTCAGTTCTCTTCCCTGATATTCTCTCCTACCAGGGAGACCAGACTGGTTTTCCTTGAGAACTTTCCATGGCATGTTTRTTGCTTAAGTCTGACAAACAGTAGCATAGCTACAGTACAGTACAGTCTCTGTTTTTACTTTCGGTAGCCCAAGTTTTGGTAAGGGATTTTTTTTAAACTTCCTCCACTTCAGATTCCTCMTGTGGCTGCTCAGGAGAATGACATTTCTCTCTAAAGCATGCTCAGAGGAAATGTGAATTCAGATTGCAGAATCTTTGCATTGCGAGAGGCTGGGAGTTGAACAAATATCTTGAGAACTGTATCACTTTTGAGGCTTTGCATCACACAGGAAAGGGCTATGGCCCACATCTGTCTGTGATGGTGAGCTCTCCAGAGGGAACACCTGTTTCAGACAGAAAAAATAACTGAAAACTTCTTCATCCTGACAGTGACTGTGTCACTGCTGTACTGATCAAGGAAAAAGATGAAAAAATTCTTTCCTCACCTACCCTACTGTTTTGGTAGTGAAAATCCATTTATTTCAGAGAAGGAATTTTTCATTTAAATCTGTATCTTTAAGAAACAAGTCAAACTTGTTAACCATGTGATTTTGTTTACTCACCTGTAAAACTGAAAACACATTTCATCCTTAGCTGAGGAGTGTCAATGGAGGGAAGTCATTTGTAATGTAAGTGAAGGAAAAAATAGTTTGTGCCAAGAATGATTGTTTCTGAGGAGCTGGTTATTAAAYATAATCTGTTTTGAGTAAAAGCCTTGGTGTGGCATAAAGCTTTGTTGCAATGACTAACACATTTTTATGGACATTCCAACTTTGAACCTTCCTGTGAAGTCACTGGCCCTGCAGCAGTGGCCCAAAGTCTGTTTTACAGGAATATTGTGTTGCTTTGTATAAATGCTGTCAAAGACAGGTGGATATTTTGTTTYTACTAATTATGTTGGACTACAGTGCCAGCATTTTGTAACTCAGTCATACTTCCCCATTTATGCCAAAATAAGCTTTTCCCCCTCAGATGTTTTGTACATTTTTTCCTCTCAGATCTTTTGTACATCTTAGTGATACAGTATCTGTAACTTTGTGTGGTAGAGTTGAGCCTGTCTCTGTGGATACCAAGAGTGAGATTAGTCAGTGATTTAGCACTAAAGCCAGGCTGATGTCACGCCTGTGTTATGGAAACAATGAGGCCGTTGGAATGATTTGCTAATTTGGCTGATGCCTTGGTTGTAGGTGTCTATATCTGTTGCACTAGATTGTGCCCTGCTCCTGAGCAGTATATGAACCAYTGTGCAAGTTTTTCCAGATGCCTTTTCTGTCAGTTTGTTGATTGTACAGCATTTGTGAGCACTGACAGTTTCTAATAGAAAAAAACATTTGCAAGTCAGAACAAATTCCATGAAAAAGTCTGGTCCCAGTATTTGAGCCGTTTATTAAGAAGACCTAGCTTGGTCTAGAATTATCATTATATCCATCACAAAATCTGCATAAACTCACATCAGTGAGAATAATCCCTCACACCAAWGTGAAAATTATGTCATCACAGCACAGCTGAAGGAGTTTCAAATCAGTGCAGMTACTCATGGATTAGCACTGCATCATGTGTCCTTAAGAGTGACATTCTGCCTTGCAAAGTTAGACAAACTGAAAACCAGAGGACAGATATTTCTGTTCTGTAGCAACACTGCTATTTGGATACCTAGAGCTAAAAGCCAGTTTAAATACAAGTCTATTCAGTATTCCCCTAGGCTGTTTTGTTGGAAATCTTGATTGACTCCCTTTGAAGTAATCTTGGTAAATTTTTAGCTGTAACTAGCATTTAGTTTCCRAGCAAGCAGCTGGATTTGCAATGAAGCTGAATGCCTTGGGTAACCATATCTGCCAAGTTCATTCAGATGGATTTCAAGATGGTAACAATGGATGCAGGGTGACATTTGAAGGTTTTCTCAACAAAATAT
>NW_026623424.1:656135-732021 GCF_030028575.1 Malurus melanocephalus
TCTGCTTCTCTGGCTTTGAAAACTGGTTTAATGATGTCATCCATGAAAACAAAATGTCACCAGAGCATAAARGTGTAATTTTTGCATTTGTCCAGTTGTTTAAAAAGGATTTTTATCAACAGTTTAACATATTATGACAGATGACATTTCTTACTGCCSTTTTTGGGACAAACAGGTTGTTGTGGTGTTTTTGTTTTCTGATAGGATAGAGAAAGCAAAACAAAATATTTCTCTATTGATAGAGATACTGAAAAAGAAGTTTCTGTTGTCTGAGCTCRGTTAGTTTGTCTTGAAAAAGCACGGTCATGGGAATTTAGCAAATTGGACTACGTTTATCTTCTTGCAAGCAAGAGACAAATGCAAATACTCTATTTCTGTAATTAAAAGTTGTAGGATAATTATCTTGAAAATTTCCATAGTCTCAGCAGCTTAGGGAATTTAGATACATTTTATATTTCTACCTGTCAAATTATATTTATAAATGTCTATTTCATACTTTCTGTAATATGGAAGATCATGAGGTTTCCTGTGGTATACAACTTGCTTCTGTTTGACACTCTTCCTCCTCTGTCATTTTAAAGCCCAGAGATGTCAGTCTGGTTGGTAAATTTTATTTAGAGTTTGTGAACTGGATGTTACAGGGAAATGCTTTTGAAAAAACAACAGAGAGATAAGCTGTTTATTCCTTGTAAATTAGCACTCAAGAGCAGCAAAGGTAATGCCAGTGACTTTTCTGAAATACCTGTGAGTAAGYTGTTAATCTTTACTTAATAAGAGCTTGCAAGAACTGGTGTGGTTATTATTGCATCACTGACTTTGTGAAGCACAGATTTAGAAAAGCCATCATAAAGAAAGTGAGTGATCTTTGCGCCTTGGATCTCATTTTCCATCTCCACTCCCCACGCTAAAATCACCATGTAAGAGTATCTTGTCCTGCCTTGATATTGTAGACAAGGCAGTGCAGGWAGATGATGGAATAGGTGGGGAATATTTATTGCAAAGGAACAYTTGAAAGATGTGAAAAGAGTAACTAAAGTGGGAAAGGTTATTTTTGGWTGAGAAAGGAAACTTCTTGGACTACATCTTCCTGTTGTATTGTCAAGACAAATGTTTCCTGTTTTGTTTTGACATTTTATTTTCCAAGAGTAGTTCTGCTGGCTGCTGCCATGCCCTCCAGGAGGAACTCAGAGCCATGGCCTAGGGTTTTTTTGTTGGTGTCATGCCTTCCTGSTGTTGTTGGCTCTGTTTCCAGGAATGTAAGATGTTTTGCCCCTACWGTAGGTGTTGCGTGACTTGAATGAATCATTTCCCTCTCCTTTGGAGGCAAAGTGGTAACMACATTTACTTTTGTCTGTTCAATCYTCATCAAATGTTTCATTTTATTTCTGGAGTGCTATTTCATGTGAGGATAAGGCTATTTTCTGGAGAAATTTGCAAGTAAAATATTCTCAACTAGAAGTTTTRTATTTGCTGTAGAAATTGTCATTTTCTTCTTTTTAGTTGCAGGTGCTTCAGCATTACTGAAAATCCAATTAACCTCAGAAAAGGAAGAGCACACTGATGTTTGTAGGGAGAGTGAAGAATGTAGGACAGAGTTAAGCTGTAAAGGATAATATTTACWTGCAGCCATGGTAATGATCACAGGGACACTCTTGTTTCAGAAGCTCTGTGACAAACACAATCCCTTGAATAAATTGTCTTTATTCTCTAAGCAGCTCGTTTCTCCCYGAGACTGCACCGAGCCAGCCCCTTGAGGCAGTGTTAGTATATTACAGTTCCAGAAAATCTGGTTTTCAGGCAGAAGTTGACATCTAGGTCCTCACTATGCATTTCATTATTTTGATGAAAATCCCATTAACCTTACATCATGGCTGTGTTTTTAATTCCTTGAGAGTTTCAGCTGGCTACCTGCAGCTGACAGGACCCAAGAGAATGGCTTGGAGCTGTGGTAGGGGATGTTTAGKTTGGRTAATCAGAAAAGTTTCTTCAYCCAGARKGTGRCTGGGYACTGGAACAGGCKCCCCAGGGAAGTGGCCACATCACCAAGCCTGACAGAGTTCCAGAAGCACTTGGACAATGCTCTAAGGCACATGGTRGGAATGTTGGGGTGTCCTGTTCAGTGCCAGCAGCTGGATGTTGATGATCCTTGTGGGTCCCTTTCAGCTCAGGATATTCTATGATTCTTTCCACRCTCACCTTATTTTGCTCGAATAGTTCTCTTACAGTGTAACAGTGGAATGCTGTTCTTGGTGATGAACATCCTTGCACAGCTGGTAAATATTGGAGTGTGAAGGGGCTGGTTGAGTAGTCTGAGATGCTCAGATGGCAGAGTAGGCTAAGGGCAGTATTTTCCCCTCTACTCAGTGTTGTTAAGCACAAATGGACATTTTTACATATGCACACATATATGTGCATGTATACATACACATAAATATATAGTTTTTTCAATAGGAAGGACCTTCCTCACCCCTAGATCCCAAACCTGGCCTGTGAAATTAAYATAGTTGAAATATTTTATTAGACTATTGAGATCTAAGCCTGGAGGAAATGCAGACTTTGAGGAGTTTTTAAAGTGCGCCAAGGATGACAGATATAAAAATGTTGCATCATGTTGTGCTTTGGTGCATTTGTATAGGTTATGCAGAATTCTACAGTCATTGCATCCTGGTGGAGGACACAGGGATTCCTGTTACACTGCTAGCACATGAAAAATTCCTAGAGCAATCCCATGGATTGCTGCTTTCCAGCTGCACCTCTGGATCTGCTCAGAAAACCCACAAAAGCCATCAATTTCACCAAGCAGTTCAAAGCACAGGAAAACTACCTTGAACTTGTATGTTGCAGTAAGTCATTCATGAAAGATGAATTACTAGAACCGTGGGAATTTGTGCTCATCCAAACGCTCAAATGCAGCAGGACAGAGAAGGGTGAGAGGAACCACAGCAGGACAGGTGAGGCATCAAAAATGCCAAAAGACTACCTGTGGTCTTTTGGACAAACACACATTGTATCACTCCATGAAATCAAAGCTGCTTTTTAGAACATTGATGCAAAAATGAGTTCTTGGGTGGTCATTTATGGTTCAAGTAGCGGTTTATATATTTATTATAATTATACACAACCTTGACAATCTATATTGCCATTCAAAAATAAATTGAAGTCTTGTCAATTTGCACATGATCTGTCACTACTAAGAATCCCATTTACATACATCGTAAACATTTTCCATACTTAAAACACCGCTTTAAATTCTGACACTCCCATCTCTTCCCCCCTCAACCCTGGAGATACGGTTATCGACTGTGGAAAGAAACTTTTCCAACCATTGCAACATTCAGGGACTACCATATTTTTTCAATTTAWTTACACTGCTTCAACACTTAGTAGAGGTGGCTGGTGGATACAGCTCTTAATTGCATTTTAAAAATGATTCCTCATGTTTTTCATTGCAACAAKTCCTGGTTTTCATTGCTTGACATATTTCCTTCTGACCAGCAAAGAAGGTAACCAGGGTTTAATAACTGTATCAAGTAAGCACATTCCTGGTTTAGTATTCTGCAGTGCGGTCACATTTAGTTGTTTTCACTGTTACTTACACRTGTGGTAAGTGGCTGAAGTCTTCAAATTTCAACTGAGAATTAAAAATTCAGCTACTAGTCAGCCACCACAYACCTTCTCTAGCTACTAAGAGCTTGTATTTATACTCCAAATGCTAACTTGGGAATTGAAATTAAAATTTATGAGGCATTAACGCCTTTTGTTAAGCAACATGTTTTTTACCACCTCTTTTGACAGAGTTTCTGTCTCCTGGTGCCTGAAAGACAAGAAAACTTAAGAGTAGCAAAAGCAAAAGTGTAAGAGGCAATAGAATATTMCTCTGTCCAGTTAATAAACTCACAGTTAGTGGCAAGTAATGCAAGCATCCTTAGAGCAGGCAGACCTTATACCAGACCACAGCTAAAGTTTAGGCAGCTGAGCTTCACTTGAGAAGGGCTCACARGAAGTCAGTGCATTGAAGTATTACAGTGTGATTCCACAGCAATCAAAGCCCTGTTTTGAGGAATGAGGTTCATGATGGCACTGATCTATGGGAATTGGAATTTAGCTTCTTTTCCTACAGCAGGTGGGCAGGTACTTTCAACCAGCAAATGCAKCGTATTTGCAACGTGGCTTCACGTTGATATCCATATCAGCTGATATCCATATCAGCATTGGTTAACAAAGTATGGATAACCAGAGCTGAGAAGTGTTGATTCCAAGTTTTGTTAAGGCTGTGAATTTTTCACATTGGTGTCAAAAAATAATTGGGAAGAAAAGYCTCCTGCCAGCTTCTTGCTTGCTTCCTGAAATTACATAATCCTTACAGGAAAACCCTCACTTAAATATGGAGTATTTGAGAACAGTGAATAACAGTCTGTAGCAGAGACTGAAGTTCAGCACACTGAGATGTTGGAAAATTAAGGATTTCAAATGTTGATGATACAAAGGAATCTCATCAACAGACAGACTGGATGCTTTAGATTAACAGCTTCCACTTGTATGTGGAAGAGCCAAAACCTCCATCCCACRCACCACAAGGTCTCCAGAAGGTGGGAGCTGCACCCCAGACACTGCACTTTCCCTCCTGTGCTGTCATGCCAGGAGGGCATGACATGCACCTTCCCCCTCACTGTGCTCCAGGGCCTGGTGAGGCAGAGCAGGAATACAGGCTAGGGAATACAGGTTGGATGCTTCCCAACTGCCTCTGAGCATGCAGKACCCAGCTGCTCACTCCAAGTTTTGCAAGCATGCCCCAAAGGCAGTATTTAAGCAGTGAAAGGACACTGCCAAAAGCAAGCAAGGGAGAGGAGTCTTCCTTCAAATTCAGACATACAAAATCAAAAACTTAATTCAAAATCATGGCAGGCTGCTGAACCTGGGGTATTTTGTCATGAAGTAGCAGCCTAAAGAAAGAGGAGCAAAAAACCCTAACGTAAATGTTACATCTGTTTATGTTACATCTGAATGAAGTTCAAAGAAATTCCTTGGAGTCTAAAGTATTGTAATAATAAAATGTTTAAAGGAACTCACAAATAAGTTGTAAAACAGCTAGAAGCAACCTAGTTTAGTAAAGAAAAATTAAATTTTGAAGTAATTTCTGGAGCAAGTCCATTAATGCTCCAGACAGAAGAGAATGAGTCCTCTTTRAAAGAAGGAAGATGTTACTGGCAAAATGAAACGAAGTATTTATACTAGTTTATAACTGAATTTTTACATGAAACTTTAGAATGTAATTTACAAACCTTTTTTTTTTAAACAAAAGTCTACTGCCTTTACAGTTAGTGTTGCTTCCTTTTTTTTTTCTTTTTGTGGGACAGAGGGAACATTTTCAAACATTAGCAATAKATCTTGCTCTCAGCAAAGTTTCAAGTAAGACATTATCAACAAATACCCGCTTTTAGAATGTACAAGATGCAGAGTAGCAGACTATTGCTGGCTCCTTAACAAAGTTTTATGTTGCAAAGATACTCATTCTGGTGCTGTTAGGGTCGGCATAGGGAACCTGCTTCTTGAGTCTGACACACAAAACCTCAAGTTGTGCATAGTGTGTAGGTACTTAAATCTGTCCCGGTAAAATCTCTTTGTAACAGAAAACAGATTATGTATGAACAAGTAATATATTGATGTGAACCTCTCTGTGGAAARAACAACTCTTCCCTTCCAAATGGGATTCCTAACATGGACCTCAGAGCCAGCTTCTTGTGGGCAGGCTGTGGGCAGCATTCSTCTTCAGCAGGGATCTAGAGACAGACCAGAAGCACAGCAAAAAAAAAAAAGAAAACCACCACCCTATTCTAGGAAGAACACTTGACTAGTTATTTGTCTGAACCATATCTGCTTTTAAGTGTGCAGAATTATTCTAGCCTTTATCCTAAGAATTGCTTCAAACATTTGTAATGTAGTATTAAGCATCTGATGGCCACGAGCGGAAGATACTCTGTTCTTACTCATGACCTTTTAGCTATTGGAGAGCTGACACTGGAGATGGCTGCTGTTTTGTGCTTTTGCCACAGGCACCAAGAAGTCTATCTAGACAAATTACTGTGTAGCTGGAGTTCAGGAAGCCAGGACTTGAGAATGCTACTCATTACATTGCTGTGTAAAAGCCATTAGGATATAAATGGTGTTAAAGCCTACGAGACCAAAGCCAGCTCARTCGTGACTGAGGACAACTGACACTGCAGTACAGTCACCCCCTCAGGGCCAGAGGTGTGACTTCCGTGGCAGAAATTGAGACTGAGGTTGCAGAGGAGCTGCAGAGCAGCTCTCAAGGTCAATCAGTTTTGTTTCAAGGGCTTTAAATATGTAAACTTACACTGTTTGACCATCCACACTAAGATGGAAGAGGAATAGTAAGGAGAGCAAAGTCCATGCATCTCAGTCACTTGACACCAGTCATGAAGATATAATTCCAGCACTTGAACTAGTCTGGCAGATTTATGTACAGCTGTAAATGATGCATCCTTTTTTCTGTGAAGATATGGGAGAGCTGAATTCACCTCTAGCAGGCATCATGAATAACTTCTTGTAGCATGAATGGCAGTAGAAGATGAAGGCATGGCTGCAGATAAAATAGCTGCCAAAGCCAGAAACAAGATCGTGATTCTTCACTTGTTTRTAACAGCAATACCTCATATGGGAGAACTACTGCAGGAGTGCCTGATTAACATTTGGGTTCGTTTCTGCAACAGAGTTCAAGTCACTGAAGCATTACACTGCMACTGATCTAAGTTTCTTATGCCGACTGGGAAAATACCCCACTTTCGATAGTTAGAGCAGCTCATTYCAACTCTGATAATACAAGATCTGTTTGAAGCCAATAGGGACTGGTTTTAGCAAGTGCTGCAGTACCTCAGCRACTGAGAGAAGCATTTGGAATAGATTTGGAACATATAGTAGACCTTGACAATGTTTAAGATGTATCAAAACAGTGATTCCACTGYGTAATACATTGTAGACACTTTCATTAGACAGCTAAATGACAAAAGCTAAGTGGACAGCTCTGCAAGTTCATCAAGTAGATTCCATCTTTGGGGTAACAATATCCAGTTTTTAAGCTCTTGTTTTGATCCTTGACCAAAAGATTSATGTGCTGAGTATCAAGGCTTAAATAAGCTCTCAGCATTTCTTTCAAGTTTGCAGCAAACAGCATTTAAGCAACCTCAAAAGCAGGGTGGTGATGTTTGGACAGCACCGTTTCTGTTGTTTCTCTGCCCCAGGATGAGATATGATCAAGATGTAAATTGAATTCAAAACAAAAGAAGTGGAAATAGTTCCATGTGCAATAAGACATKTTCAAGGCAAAGCTATGCAGCAGGCCTTGTGTGTTCTCCCCTTTCATCTTATTCTCATCAGCATCACCATATCCTAAGCGCAGTAGGGTATGTACAGCGATGTGCAGAGACCAGGAATTCCAGCACATGGCAAAGCCACAGTGCTGCAGCAGTTTGTAATGAAGACTGGTAGTGGGATGGGAACCTAAAAAATGCTTAAGCTCATTATTTTCAGTTCCTATGAAAAAGACCATACAATTGTCATGGTACATCAACAAGATGGACTGGTATGCCAACTAACCTCTATTTTAATATTTAAATTATAACAATACAATAACTAGAAAAGGTCAGTGCTTCAAGTGACAGGTTTTGCCACTTCAATTCCAATATTTTTCCAAAATAAAGATGCAATTAGATCTACACTTGAGCATCAGTAGTGCAATACAGTATCCTTTCCTGAATAAAGGAGCTGAGGTTTATCCACAATAAAAGCTTTAAATAAGGTAGATTGTTGCCATTTATATATCAATTCTGTATGTTTGATATAAAATATATTGGGAAAGCTTAAACTGACTTATACAATCTACATTTGGCTAGAGCTCCACATAAGCAGCATCAGTGGAAATGGACATCAGAGGTGTACTTAATATAAAACACTTTCAAAACTACTCAGCAACAAATGACAGAAGTTTGGCTAAGAATAACTGAACATCTGAGGTGTGTACCAGACAAAAAGAATGGACCCTGTGGTTACTTGCACTATTTTAATGAAGTAAAAGAAATGCAAGATTTAGTCCACTTCCATTTCTCCGGGGGGTTTGGTCTGCTGAGGGTTGTCCTTTGCTGGTTCGGGTTTTGTTTCAGTAGCGCTCTGTCCATTCACTGGTCCGTTGTGTTCCCCATTAGCTTTGTTGGGCTGCCCATCACTGGGAGGTTCTATCTTCGGTTTGGGCTTGGATATAATGGGATTACAGAAGCTATCCAATTCCTAATTGTGACAGAAGGGAGACAGCAAGGTCATTTGGTGGCACAGCAACAGCACCCAATGAGAACACCTCTAATTTTTCTCTGGGCCGTTTCTGGGCCTGGAATTTAACTGTCAAGGACTAGACTTCTCTATTCTATCAAGTCTAAAAAACTTTWAAAAGCACCTTTCACTAACTAAAGAGCTTCTGATCTGTTACAATCCTGTATAACAACCCATTCTGTAAAAGCCTGGTAACTCAGAACTATTTTAAAAAGGCATGTGCAGAGGCAATACTGTAAATCAAGAGCCTGCATGAAGAGTGCTATAACTGCTGCTCCCTCTGTATAGATCTTTTAATAGCTTTAAAATCTCTGAAAATGCAATATTCTAGCTCAAATCTAGGCCAAAATCTAGTTCACGAAAAAGTGATTAGAATGCAACAAGTACAAGTACCTTAGATTTTGCTAGTATTTCTGCCACTTTGACAACTGGATCCTGAGTTAGACTGAGTTTGTTCTGGGCATTCATTTTGCTGTTCAACCAATTCATAGCCTCGTTAATGAATTTYTCAACTTTTTCCATCTCAGCAGGATCTAGGTGGTCATATTTTTCATCCTAAGGAGAGAGATATTTGTGTCACCAATTAAAATAYGCTGCTCACCCAATAAAGTTAGTCTTAGAAGTTATAGAAACACTRGTACCAGCTGTAAATTGAGAGCTCCATTTCAAGTGGTACCAGTCACCATAAAACAATGTGATCATCTTTATGATCTCATGAAGAAGCTCTTTCTGCAAGCAATGGAGAACAGGCCTAAAGCTCTCAGGAGCAAAAGTACAACAGCCCTTCTGAAGCATGTAAGAGGCAACTTTATAGGATTTTTTTAAACACAAAAGCTCTACAGCCAAACTCAAATCACATGGAATCACTGAATTGCTAAAGCATTTGGATTTACCTTGTTTTTGTATGCTTCTACTGCTTTCATCAGGAGCTGAATCTTCTTTCCYAGTTCATTTAGAACTTTTGGTCTCTCTTCATGTTCCATGCATCTTTCCTGGATAGGCTGGCCAAATTTCTGGAATAATAAGCACAAAGATCTTTACAATAACAATGATTTTCTTCAACCTGGTCTAAGAATACAATGCAGCATGGGAAGGAAGGCTGCCTTTAACTSCTTTTCTCACCCACTCAAAGACTGAAGTCTTTGCATTTTGCTTTAGTACAACAGCAACAAAAAGAGCAGAAGTTTAAACACAGGAATAGTGCCTGTTCTTACTAGGCTTGGTATTTTGCCATTTTCTGCAAAAAGAACATTTGAACAATGCATTTGAACAGAAACCAGTCAGGCTTTAATGGATGCTTTAATTTTCAAGTAGTTAATCTGAAAACTTAATTTTACCCACTGTTGGCTTTTTCCTTCTCTTAAATACCAGTATGCAGGCAGTTGCCTGGATCTGCACAGCTGTTTCCATCAGTTATCCCTCCCCCAGAGGAAAACTGACTGGAGAACAATCAGCTGGAGCCCAAAGGCTAGAGACACCAACTTATTACAAAGTAGTTAGTCATTCATCAGAATTCAGATTTTTCCCATCAGTTTATTAAAATCTGAAGCATTTAAGGGTTTTTTGTCATTACTAATCAAGTGATATAATGGAAGCTACTGTTAAAGCACTCCTGCCTTTATTGTTGGATATTAGAYCCAAAAATTATTCTTATGATACTGCTATAGAAGATAACTAAGAACAGGAAAAACAGAATATATATTCTGGAGTGTAATTTAATTCTCATTACCCACTAGAGCAGTCAACTACTCAAAAGCTTCTTTCAGACTGAAAAAAGTCTGTCAGAAAATTCCCATAGCAATTAAATCTATCGTCGTCAGTGACAGTCTACTTCATTTCAACCATTTTCAAATTAGGAGCACAGCTCACATGAAAAGAAACTGCATTTCTAGTTCTAAATATTATGTTCAATTCATAACCGAACTTCTATACAATAACTTGAACACCCACCCATCGACATACATGCACCATTTTTTCTAGGAAACAACTTAAAACCTTACTTTTAATTCCTGAAGCTTGTCCATGTATACTTGTTTTGGYTGGTCCTCTCCATCTTCATAAAGCCAGTTTTCTGTGTCCTCCAACATCAAGGTCAGCTTGTTTGAATCCTGTAAAGCAAGTTATGGATGCTCCAAGTCAGAAAGAAACACATCAAATGAGACTTCTGTCCCCAGCACAAATCCACCTTATTCAGAAAAGACTGCTTCATCAGTTTAAAATACTCAGAGTGATAGCAAAGGAAAACACTAATCAACAGACTTCAAAGCCAAGATTTAACAGTGTGATGAGGGAGGCAGGGCAGCCCTACTCATGTGAATTGCAGGTGAAGTTTACCAGAGTTAAAACCAGTCCTGAAGTGATTCAAGACAGCCCATGCACCTCCTAAGAGTCTTGGATACTGTCTGTTTTCCTTTCATTCTTACCCACTCATGCCATTCAGAAGCTCATGGTGACCTGTCCTACTTTCCTATGCTGACCATAGGATTTTTACTTTCTGCCTGCAACCCCAGTTTTTCCTTGCCAATAAAGAACTCTGCAAGTCAAATGCCAGGTGTAAGCATTAACTTGAACTTCACTGCAGTGAAGTCAGGCCACCTCTTACTCCAAAACTGCTCCAAGAGACCCCTGCAGYCTCCACAGAACCCACACTCAAAGGTTAAAAATACAAAGGAACTTTTTCCAACAGTTGAAACATACAGGCAAGTCTCACCTCTTCAGTGATAAACTTCTCAAAGACTCCACACAGCTTGTCTCTGAATTCATACACGTACTCTTCAACAGCATTCTTAGCATCATTTCGYTCTTTCTCAAGCTTGTCTTGCATCATCATCTTCCCCTAGGGTGGAAAAAGGCATATTTAAAACTAAAAGCATTTGAAGTGTCAAGCTTGGTGACTACTCTTCAAACTGAACCACAGAACTTGGCAGAGGTCTGATAATTCACAATTCCTGATAAAATGTTCACCTCTGAGTAAGTCACCACTACAAGCACAACCAGAATGGGCAAAGTTTAGCCTATTGAAATGGAGTAATTTCACCAAAAACCCCAACCAAAAATAAACCCCTTACAATTAAGGGCAAACCCYGAAAGAATTCTAAATTAGATAAGCTGCTAGTTGCAAATGTTTTTCAGATAATTATTTACACTGAATTAATTGGAGYGGTCATCTGTTTATGCTGCTTACCTCATTTTCTATATAGGAATTGATCAGATCTGGTCCCAGCTGCCTATAGAGGCTTGCCTGTATAGGGAGGTCAATGCTCTTAACTTTTGTTTTAGCCTTTGGCTGGGATGGATTGTCTTGCTTTTCTCCAGMAGCAGCCTATGAAAAGAGTGACACTACTAAGAAACTTCCAGGAATTGAAATGTTACTACATTTATGCTCAAAAAAGAGAGACAAATGAGACTAGTTCAGACAGCTACAAATTAATCTTATGTAAATTAAGCATCCAATTACTCCTCTGTATTCAAGATCACTATTACCTTAGTTTTGAACCAAATAACTGAAATTTAATTTCTTTAAAGAGCTATTAAGGAACTTGTTCAAAAGCTTAAAGCACTGCATATTATTCTTCTTAATATTTTCTAAGTTTCCCTAAATTCCATCTTTATTATAAAACTACATTAAACAATGAAAATCTTAATTCAAAGTCTTAATCATGCTAAGTTGAAAATGAAAGTGCTTTGATAGGATTCCTTACTTAAGCATTTCAATATAGCCATCCTCTAAATACAGCCCCATGTTYTCCAACTAGTAAAATCAGTAAGTGTGAGATTACTGGGCAAAAAATGTCATATCAGTACTGCATACCAACCTTTGTTTCAGTTCCAGCATTTTCAGTTTCCTCATCTGCTTGGTTCTGTTGCTCAGCTTGATTTTTCTGCACACCTTCCTCTTGATCAACCTGCATTTTATCCTGCAGAGAGTTACATAACTGAATGAAAAAGTTTGCTGTAACGATTTAAGACTGATGTCAATCACAGTAGTTCACAATCTAGTATTAAAACCTGTGTCTTAAAAATTTGTGATTCACCATGTTTAAACAGACATTTTGATGTAGTATTTATATCATTCAAATTAAATGAAAACTCTACTCAGCTGCTTGATGCTRCTGTCTGTCCCCATTACATAATTGCACTAAGCCTTGTGAATATTCACGTTAAATTAGAAACAAATACATATAAAATGAAATCAAAGAACATTCTAGCAACACACCACCAACACAGGCAATAACAATGGGTTCTCTATGGAACAGCCAGAACTTTGACCTTCTACCGTTTCTGACCTAAACGTTAAAGTTTGCAATCCAAAGCAGAAGTAATTTTATCACAAGAATTACTACCTGCATCTGTCTCACAATACAGTGAAATTAGTAAAAATTAGTTTCTGTAGTAGTAGGCTCTTGGGAGTACACGACCAACTATCTTCCTTCCTTGCCACCCAAAATGAGGAGAACCTCACTTATCTTCATCAGTAAGTTTATCACTTATGCCTTATTCTAAATTTAACAATTTGAAAGACATCACTAAACACTAGTGCTAATCACTTGTTTGAAGCCATACAACTCCATGTCATCACGGAAAACCACTTCCAATAACAGTAATGGTAAGTCTGAAGTTTTCAGGATGATTCTAATACTTGGAGATTCATAGCATTGATAACTAATGAGCAGTAGCCAAAGTTTGAAAGGYTCAAGATTGCTTCCATTACAATGAGTTAGTATTTTTGTATTCACAAGCTACACACGCATGTAAAATAATTTACTGCTAATTCTGCAAAATACAAGTTGTTTAAGGATTTCAAACTCTAGCACAGGTGCCTATGTTGCAGTTTAAAATGGAAAACAAGGCTATTTTTACCAAATTTGAAGTTTTGTCACTTCAGAGTAGGAAAAAAGTAAAATCTAAATCCTCATTTACTGTTCTTACTGTTCACACAGAAAAGCCAACAACTGGAAGGAACTGCTTTGCCTACAGGAAATAGCTAGAGAAGGGAAAATAGTACACATATCCACCACAAACCTCCTCCTCAGAGCCGAGGGCATCATCCTCAATACTGAAAGGTAATTGCTGACAAGCACCATTGTAAAACAGAAGATGTGTTAGATGAATGAAATCCTACAAATTCAAAGGCTGAGCACGGAAGCAGCTACTCTCACACTGAATTCAGCACACTTTTGTAAGCTCCACATGCAGGATACCTCTTACACTAAATGCCAGCTCTGGCACTTCCAACCTTTTTTCACTTGATTACAAACATATATGGAGCACTTGCCCACAAGGAACTGCATCATGTTCAGCATTTCAAATATGCTCACATTCCTGGAAAGCAGCACTGTATTTAAGAAGTTGCTTATACCAATTATCTAATGCCAGTGGTGTAACTGTTTTTAGTTAAATATTCTACAGGAATTAGAACAGTGGGAGAAAGTGAGGCCAAATCTTAGCAGAAAGGCTGCCCAGGCCACTGCAGGTGTTGTCATTTCCAGCTCCAAAGTGTTCCCTGGCACCCAGTCCTCAACTCTGGACTGCCAAWTTGCAGAGTTGCTGCACTTCACAGGGAGCTACTGTCAGGGGCAGTGCWGTTTTCCATGGATAAAGAAATACCATATTTTTTACTCAGTGAAAACAGCTTGTGAGGAAAAACCAACCTTTAGAATTAATTTGTCAACAGATCTTGTTAAATACATTGCYATTTGCTAGCAACACTAGATAATGCTAAGACTAGTAGAGAGATGGTAATGGAAAATTGCTGTATTTTTTAGACTCTGTTTTACCATTCTTTTTTCTTAGAGCCACAGTTCACCAGTCCTTTAGTAATAAACATGAAGAAATGTCTTACATAACATAAAGGAGTAATTTAAGGGTGGAGAAGCAGTAACTGTCAAAAAGCGAGACAGTGATTTAACCTGCAATTATCAGCTCTGTTGTCAGAATGACAGTGTAGATATTTACAAGCTTTACATACCAGCTCTTCATCTCTGCCTTGGTTCTTACTTGATGACTCYGTGTCCATGGGTGTGTCGTTGTGATCCCCCTCTACGTTCTGCTTCTCTATGATGGACGCGTTGGCCACGCTGAAAAGGCCRTGGATATTGACGCGCACTTTCACCTTCACCTTGGAATTGTCACCATCGTGCTGGGGACCAACGTTCTGAATAGTGAAACGCCCTTGGAAACAACAAAGGTGGCTTTAACTTTTGTCCCAAAAATAGTGAAAGAGGGAAAAAACCCCAAACACATTCCTTTAAGGGTGTTAATTTAAACTTCATGTAACTGGAACTATTTGGAAACTTTCTACTTAGTTGATAATCCTATAATATCAGCTGCAGATAGATAAACTAAAAGCTGGCTCCCCAATTATTATCTATTCACTAATAATTAGTAAGATGTTTTTGCTTTATCTGTATGTCATAAAAAAACAAGACAATACTTTACTAGGTGTTCTACTTCTCTGTTGCCTTCTGTAACCAGCACACTAGAGAAACTACTCTGATTCATCTCAAATGGTTTCTTTTGTCCACGTAACTCAAACTTCACACTGAAAAATAAAATGTTAACAGAGATAAAGATTGTGTTTCAATTTGGTAACATAGCTGCACTACACTTTTTGGAGAATGAACAGTGCTTCGCAAGGTTTCTGAAAGCAGTGAGGTTGATACTTTTGTTTTCCAACTTGCTGAAAAATTAAGTGTAGATGATATAAAATTATGAATTACAAACTCCAAGGAGTCTACTAATAACTGCAAGTAAAGTAGCATTAGCTACCAAGAATCTTATTTATACCATCTAATTCTTTAGACTCTACTACAGATGCTTAAACTGAGGAAATATCTATCTTTTATATTCTCAGATTAACAGAAAGAGATGTGACAGAWAGCACTAGACAAGTTATCTGTCCAGATAGGCAACAGCTCCTTTGATCCAATTTCTTTTTAAAATCCAAGCTAGCAGGCACGTAAGATCCTTATCAATTTTAYAGAGACTGAAAGAACCAGACAATAGAGCACTGAACTCTTTGTACCTGCCTCTTTAGAAACTGTAGAGATAAAAGAATGGAGGCTTTTTTTAGGAACTGTCAAAGATGTCAATATGGTTTGATCACTACATTTAGACCAAGAAGCCTGTGCTGAGCCCTTCTAAAGGACCTAAAATTTTCTGTAAGCTAGAAAATATGGAAGTAACGTATCTTACAAAAAGGAAGACCCACTTTTCCCTGTAACAACAGGCATTAGGGATTAGGGTTTTATTCACACGTCCTTACCTATTCTGGAATCAGGATAAGGCACTTCATGTGGATGGGTATAGTAAGCTTCCAAGTCAAAAGGCTCTTTCTTGTGGAAAGTAATTACTTTTGAGAATGGAGCAGCATGGTTTTTACTGAAGACTTCACACTCCCTAAAGCAATAAACAAAATATTAACATTAAATCTCTGAGTGTGACTTCCAGGATAATCCAAGTCAAGGTCTGTTAATGACCAGCAGCCATGCTAACCAAACAACAGTCATCTAGTGTAAATCAGGTTGTAGCAAGAGTTGGACATTGAAGGCCGCTAGGTTTCAAAACTGGACTCTGCATTTTATGTCACTTATTAAAAAYTAAGCAACTTTACCCAAACATTTTTAATTAAATGTATTTCTAATTGTTAGGCAGTAACTGGAACCCAAAAGGTAAAGCGCAAAAAAAGAAAACTGGAAAGTCAAGTGTTCAAGTGCATGACAACTTCAAAGCCTGAGGCCTGTTTATTCCTACAGCTCAACACTGTTCTTTATAGCCAAGCACACAGTTTTGTAGGCACTGTACAAACTTACCCTGTTCCTTCTTCATAAGATGATTTCCATCTCAATGTTATAGAATAAGGAACAACATCTGTGATGGAAAACTCACGCACTTTAAAAGCTGGAGAAAGAATTGCACACTAGGAAAAAAAAAAAAGACCATAATTTTATTATATCCATGTGGTCAAATAAATAGTAAGTATAAGAATGAATACTTATCATATCAGTCATATGGAGGTCCTGCTTATCACAGAATTTTAACAGAAACTTCCTATAATTAAGTAATAGATATTACTTTCTCAGTGACTTTCAGTAAGATATTAAGCAAAGGTTCCAACCGATGACACAAAAGTTGAACAACAGAATTTGGGTCCTCAAATTTAACAGGTCTCTAAAAGTCCATCCTTCTAACATGACACAGCAGCAAATTAATGAATGTAATAATAGTTTCTGACATGGTCACTGTCACCAATTAGTGAATGAACAATTTAAACTCTGTATATTGTTACAGCTGTAGTACCTTTTACTTGTGGTTAGCTGGATTTCATTAGTACACAATGTTAAAGAAGCMATAGTAAAGGTTTATTTCAGGAACTATACCTGCAAGGCACAGCCTCTTGCAACAGCTTCATCAGCATTTAGCGTGGTGCTTATCTCTTTACAGAAAAAGTTAGAGATCTGTTCCTTCACTGCTGGAATTCTAGTAGCCCCACCTACTATTTCTATACTGTAGATATCTTCACGCTGAAGTTCTAGAAAAGACAGTGCATGCCCTTAAGTTAAAACCAAAATATCAAAAAGCTATCTTTAGACAAAAAAAAAAGGAAAAAAAGAYAGAAGTTCTTTTATTATCTAGGCACTGTGACAAGCACTATATGTATTTCATGGCTGACAAGRTCTTTAAAAGTCTCTGTCCCTCCTGTAGGCTACAAAGTTTTCTAAATGCATAAACCTGGRAAATGCAGAAGCCAAGCATCAATGAGAACAGCAGTTCTTTAAAGTGTGTTGTCCATGTGCATTCYCTTTCTTCTGTGCATGAAGTCAGAAGGGTGAAACTGAGTCTCCTTTAGGAGCCTTGTACTACAGGACAATATATCACCTCTCCCAAAAAATGAAACCCAAATAGATCTCATTTTATGTCTGGCTTAATTTTGCTTCCCAAAAGAGAAAATAATTCCTTTTAGGCCAATATATCTAATAAATAGCAGACTGCACTAGAAGGTTAACTTCGTCATTCTGAAATCAGGGTATGTGTATGAAGTCATCTCAAACAACTGTCACTCCTTGAACAGCTCTGCTCAGCAGTTACTCAGGTTTTTAATTCCTGTATTAGCTATCTAGCCAAGTCACAAGATCAGCAGAATTCTTTCCTTTTAGTTGAAGGTACTGGAATTAGGGGTAAAACCTTTCCTGTGAAATCTAATTCTCCTTTACAGTACAATAGGAAAAAAAAAACAAACCAACTTTGTTATTTGCACATGCTTTAGGTAATTCATTAAAGAATATACTGCCAAATTAYCAGGTCAGTGAGGACATGTAAGTATCACATGGAACAGGCTGGCCAGAAGGTTGCAGTAAAGAATAATATCTTTTACCATCATTGTTTTGGTTTGGTTTGTTTTTTTTTAACTGAATTCAGAGTGCCAACCTTTTCCATGACACAGGGTGAATGAGGGTCAATAACCAAGGCTGCAGAGTAGCATGTGCACTAAATGAGGCGGGAATGGGATCATGCATTCATGGCAAGCATATGAATGGAACTTACATTTAACTTTTCAGTATTTAGCTTTGCAATTCTAATAAATACAAAAATACATTGAAAAGACAATCATTAAAGAGATCAAGAATGACKGGATTATTAGCAGTACCTCAAGTAACTTCTACTTACTGGCTTGATCCATGGCTGCTCTTAGAGGAGGCTCCACTCTGGCCAGAAGGGCAGCACACAACTGCTCGAACTGAGCTCTGCAGGGCAGGGAGAGAGTTGGGGGTTACAAAGCTGCTCAGCGATCACAAACCCCCACCCCTCAGTGGGAAGAGCACCCAGTACCTGTTCATCTTACTGGAGACATCCAGGTCATTCATGAAGCACTCGATATTGAGTGGAAGRTCAGATGCATTTGCACTCATCAGCTTCTTGAGCTTTTCACATTCCTGATACAATCGCAGCAGTGCTCGGGGATTCTCTTTTACATTCAGTTTGTATTTTGTCCTAAATTCTTCGGAGAAGTAATCTACCAAAGCCTCATCAAAATTCCTACCACCTACGAAAGGGTCAAAGGTAGTGGCCAAGACCTGGCAGAAGTCAAAGAACGAAATCACAAGTTRTTAGACACCATTTGTTCTATGTCATTCACTCCGAGCAGCAAGATGTGCCATCGCCTTCCATCGGCTTCAGATGGCATTTGGCTACCAAAGACAGGTTCACAAAAGCACTTAGCCATTAGCAGGTCACAGACAAAAAAGTCTCCACACCAGGAAGCAAAGACTGTTCAGTTTTACTTCACATCYGACTGGATTTACTTTGAACTGTCACGGATGGCATGAAAAAGAACCCAATATCATGGAGCTATTCAGTTCAAGCATTTCCCATGAGTGAGTCAGCTGCACAACTACAACACTTAGGAGGCTCCCTGCATATGCAAATATTTCAGGGGTAAAACATGACACAAAAACTCTACAGTGTGCTTAATTATCAAACACTTTCCAAAACACACTTTAGGATGCTTCACTTCTGCATTTAACAAAGACTGACTTGCTGAAATAGCCAAAATCTAACAGAAGGATTTTGTATTCCACATTTCAAAAATATCTGCTATAGACATTTCTTTTTCAAAAAACCTAATCTTTCCACAGAGCAATATTCTGAGTATTAAATACTTCAGGCTTTAAATGTGTGACTTAAAAGATTACCTTCAGTTTTCCCTTGTTAAAAGCACAGATGGAAACTTGATATGCAGAATGCCCCATATCTACAAAGACCACATTTCTTGGCTTCTCTTCCAAGGCTGGCAGATCTTGCTTGTATATTCCATAGGCTAATGCAACTGGAAAACACCAACCCATGGAAGATAAGGGGAAGCCACACACAGCTGCAGAGCATGCATTAAAAGCACAACTGAAACACAGACACTAGCCATGTTCACCCTTTCTGTGCACCTTTGTAACTCTATTCAAATATCAAAAAYATGTTGAAAACACATTTTTCATCAAAAAGATAGAGAGAGGTCAAGTGAAGGTTTATCACTAATAAAGACTCACCCTGTATTTCAGTTCTGCTTGTAGCCAAATGAACACTGCCATTTCTCAAACTGCACAGATTAACACTCATGCCTACTCCTCTCCCTTGAAATGCTTTACTTCCAGTATTTTTTACCTCACACCTTTGCAAAATTCAAGCATATTCAAAAAAAAAAAAGTTGGAAGACTACTTTATATGAATCATTGCCAGCATCACTTGGAAAGCTGTTTGAGACTCTGTAGAAGAGCTGAGAAAAATAAGAATGACTGATTTAAGTGCCTCCAACTTTAGTTCCCATGAAGTGTGACAAATTTCTGTGCTCTACCCTAGAATTCACCAAAACCAGAAGAGGGAAGTAAATTACTCTATAAAAGTTGTGCCATTGCTTCAGCTGACAAGATTGCCACAACTTCWAGCACAGATGCCAGATTTATTTCCMAAGCTATTCCCMAGTGTGACCGGGTTCAAGCCAGGAAACCCCAGCTCTCATTGTGTCTCCTAAGTGCTGCACACCACCCCACTGCTGTGTTTCCAGTTCCCAAGCTGGATTGGCCAGTACTAGCCTGGACAGCTCTTTCCCAAACTCCTAATTGTGTAACAGCAGTGTGTCATCACCCTCACATTGAATGGCTTTAAAGGACAAAAARAGTTCTGGCCCTTTACCTGCTGTAGTTTCATTCATCAGCTTCAGACAATTTAATCCTGCAATCTGTGCAGCTGCCATWACAGACCTTCTTTCAGCATCAGTGAAAAAACTAGGGACCTGTTTCCAAAAAAAAAATATAGGGTATTATGGAATATGGATTTTTAAATACAAGTCAACTAACAAATATTCACACAGAGTCCTAAAGTAAGTTGATGGCAGACGCACTGCAGCGATGCCGGAATTAAACTTGAACCTGTACCCATTTCTCAGATATCACTTCCACCASAGTGCCAGCTTACAGTGTGCTACAATATTCAGTGCCACCAAAAATAGCCACTGCACAATCAGAGCCCATTTAGGATCTGGCTGCAATCAGCTGGCATCTCTTCAGCAGACGTAGAACTCCATTCACTGTGTATTTTGTTGGCTACCACRGTGGTGTATTGCCAAAGATCCCCGTGTGCGTGGGAGGTATTCTCCCAGTGTCTTTGTATGCCAGAAGGAAGCAAGGAAAAAGATCAAAGCTGATTTCTAAATGCAAAAATACACAGCTTTCCAGTTCCCATGTCTCTATCTGACAGAGAAGGGGTAACTGCAATCCTTCATGCCCAAACTTCTCACCAAAGCCAGTAAACAAAGACCACGTGAAAAGCAGACACGGGACTAGCTCCACGCCCACATGCTGGTTAAGGACACCAGCTAAGAAAACATGGGCAAACCAACCACTAAAAAGACTCTTGCAAACAAAGCAAGTAGTTTGGGCTTGTCAAATGACCAGCATGACCCTCAGAGCCCTAAGTTCAGGTGACTCTCAACTGCATTACAACAGTGCTCAAACATGTAACAAGAAAGACATTTAACATGGGAGGTTCTTTGGAACCAAAGAGGATATGCTTACACCTAGGACAGCTCCCATTTGTAACAAGAACTACAGTAATCAGAAGTACTACATGTAGCCCTTGGAGACACACAGTTGGATCAGCTCAAGCACTATGTTCTTCCTGGAAACACCCCCTTGACTTAACATTTTTTTCATCTCCTCACATGATTCAGAAAGTATTCTCATCTGGAATGTAACAAAAGCCCGTTTTTGGGATATGATTTCTATCCACTGCTTGTACCTATTACCACTGCACCATGGTGTCAGTGGTCCTAGCATACATAAAGCTATCTGTGGACTGCAACAAATATATCACAACTTACTGAAATCACACAGTCGGCCACTGGTTTCTTCAAAGCACTTTCTGAAGTCTCCTTCAGTTTGGCCAGCAACATTCCTGTGATCTGTTCCACTGCAAACAGTCTCTCTTCATCCAGGTACCTCACCTGAAACAGAGAATTGGGATTCCATGATCCGTCACCTCRACTTGGCTCTCAAGATGTGCAACTTGGACATTACTTGTAATGTTGAGCATTGTGACCCATTTAACAACAGACTTTTGACACAACTAAGTCCATATCAATTGATCTGTGCTCACAACAATGTATCTTGAACAGTTCAGTTTTAGGGTTTTTTTTTTTGTGGGAAACTTAACACCTCAGTTATCTCAAGGGACTATTCAATATGTACAGTATTTCTGTTGCTTGTTTAATTTAAAAAAACAACAAAAAAAGCACATAGGATCACATTGTCCTACAACACAAGCTAAAAATACAARTTTTGGAGCAAACCCAAGGAACATTTGTTTCCTGCAACAGCCAGTCAAGCATACAAGGCAGGGAAGGTGCAAAGGAGGCAATTCTAAGAGTGCTGCCCTGCTCAGGAAACACAGCTGAATCCTCAGCCTGCATGGCAGGTTCTGTGTCCAGAATTCCTAACAAGCTACCATCTCTCCAGCAATCCCAAGCACTCCTGCCATTTAGTTTGGAAGCAAATTWAAAACTTGTTCAAATTTCATATTCYGAGTGTTATATTATTTTCCTSAYACTTGGTCTCTGCATGTCTGAYGGGAACTAATAACCCCCTCTGTAATTACACAGATTTGAAGGTAAATCTAATAAGGTGAAGTGAAAAGCTACTAATGTGACTATGGAAAACTAACACAATTGATGAGGAACCTCACTGGACATCYTGGAGAATGTACAGGACTTACTTAGAAACACAGGAATCTATTTAGTTTTCTTAAGGAAATAACTCACCTTTATTCCTACGGAGCCATTTGGCATCTTCTGAAGTTCATAGGGAAGTTTGGCCCTCTCAGCTTGTATGTAAGGATCTTCAAATGCTCTTCCATGCAGTTTCTTGAAACCATGTACTGCATTTTTTACATTTGTGACAATCTGTGACAAAGATACTTTAATTACCCATGAGATGCAGACTACAGAGGACTATGCAGAAAGGAATTCTTTATGTTGGGTTTAATGCACACACTGCCCTGTGTCAAGCCCCACACATTCACTGGAAAGCAAAGTGTGAGGAGAGAGAATCATCTCCTTTTTAATCTATGGCCTCTATTTAAAAAAAATC
This sequence comes from Malurus melanocephalus, assembly GCF_030028575.1. Classification (NCBI taxonomy): domain Eukaryota; kingdom Metazoa; phylum Chordata; class Aves; order Passeriformes; family Maluridae; genus Malurus; species Malurus melanocephalus. The sequence continues at coordinate 678,608 of NW_026623424.1, forward strand.
AAGCGTACTTCTCTCTGTAATATCCATTAACTTCCTGCCATCAATTTTCACTGTACTTTTTATTTTAGAGGAGCTTTCTGATTATGGCATGCAATATTTAAGATCATATATTGTTGCAGTGGCTGCCTGAAGGAACAAATGGAGTTATTACCTACATTAACCTTTAATGAACCTTCAACAAATTAAYACATTTCTCTTCCTTTAAAGTTCTCCTGTAATTCAGATCCCATCTGGATGTAAAGCCTCCCCACAACTATTCTCTCATCAGTGTTTTAAACTAGTTATTTTAAGGACAAGCTTCTAACCAAAGAAAGGACCAAAACAAACAAATCCCAACGAACACAATATTTAAGCTATGAAAAGAAACTACTCCAGGACAATCTTGTCCAAGGTGATCTGTTTTACTAGTCTAGAAAATTTTTGATCCATTTACCTGGCTCTTTGCTGCATTCCCAATGGCTCGGGTCTTGGATCCTAAGGATATACATGCTCTAAGTGAAAGAAAAGAAGAAGAAATTCAGYTTTAAAAGAGAACAACATAAAGTCTTTCTATGGTATTTCAGAAAACCAAAAAAAATTCAAGCAGCAAAATGTGGATGTGTTAAACAGCAGCACTGCATGAAGCACCAGAACCTTAAGTGSAATTCTAGTTATTTTGTTCTTTGTAAATTAGTTTAGAAAAGGCAAGGAACTACAACTGTTGTCACTCCAATTGCATTTATGGAACTCTGTGAAAACTTGTATGCTCTACAGATCTTATTACGAAGGAAAGGCATGGCTGGTTACTTCTGGGTCACAGGTTAAAACCTAGGAAGCCTGTGAGATTTAATTCAAAGACTTGAACTTTACCAGTCAGGTTCTCTTGACTCAACAGCCCTTGAGTCTGACAGGACCACATTCACACCCTAAGAGCCCTTAGCAAAAACCCTCAGACAACTATTTAAAAACCCACAAACCATCTAAGCCCTCTGGAGCTGAACAAGCTGCTAAGTACTTCCATAATTGAGGACTACCGAGTACCTGCTGCAGCCAGGCAGAAGGGGAGAGAYCTGGGGACAGCTCCCAGGCACCCAGGGCTTGGGAAGCTCTACTGTTATCCACAGCTCCTTGCAGCTTCTTGGGTTACCACTGAACATCCCCMTGGATCAGCAAAGGCTGCCTCAGGTCCCAGCCACCATCTGTCCCCTCACCACTGCCTCTGGAAATGTTCTTCTTTTTTCTGGAAGTCACTAACACCACGCCTTCACATCACAGACTCGAAACACAACTCTTCCCAAAAGGCAACTGATCTGGCTACAGCCATTCAGGTGCAAGGAACAGAAAAACCCAGATTTCATACAGCTCCTATGTAATTGTTCAATGAATGTATAAAGGTCACTCCAGCAGTTTGCTTCCTGCTTCCTCTCCATCACTGCAATTTGATAGTATTTTCTAGCAACCGCCTCTCTGTGACACCTAAAACCTCCAGATTTAACTGCTGCAAGCACACAAGACATTACCCTACATTTTCAAATACCTAGTTCAGCTTTCATGATTTTTAATGTCACAACACTGCAGTTCCCAGTCATACCTTGTGATAATTAAGGAAAGTCAGATAAACGAGCAATTTCTAAAGCAAGTGAATGGTTTACAAACTAATGCTGTTGCATCACACCTTTTCAGTGCAGGAATCTCTCTCTGCTAACAGACAGCATTATTTGAACATGCTCCATGAAGCACCAAGTCAGAGCCACCACAGCTCCTGCCATGGCTTACTTCAATTACTCCCAGCACAGAGGGATGGATGGTTTCTCCCTCCCTCAGCTGGAAAGCAGAGATGTCAAAAAAATAAATGTGCCCTCTTTGGCTTCAAAAAATACAGTAGTATCCAAGATTCCTTATTACATCATCTTAATTACAGAGTGTGATCACATTAATTACAGCTGGTCTGAAAAGTGTTATGAGCTATCAACAACTGCCTTGTTTTTCCACAAAACCACAGTGGCGAGGCAGAGCACCTGATAGGGCCACTTGCCATGACTTTAACGTGCCACAAGCACTGGAAATGTGTTCAGCAGACYTGCTGAAGTTCCCACATCATGAGAAATCAAGTGTCAGTTAACTTTCAAAGAGACACAGGGCCAAAAGCCAGGGAATATCCAAATTCTACTGAAATGGATGGCTTGTTGGCAGAATCTTTTTCCTTCCTTTGTAAAATATTTGTGCTAAAGCTCCCCGGATGGTACATGATTTTACAAACACTGACAATCCCAAGTATTGGATTACAGAAGGTAATTAACTAATAGCTAACTCGAGTACCTGCATGATGTGAGCACCTYCACAGGAACATTTAAATAAGAAGTTTATTTACTGTGTTGCTACGTGCAATAAGCAAAGTTKTGATTTAAGAATTAGATTTGTCTACATCACTCAAATCCCACTTGAAGTAAAGATTTAGCTACTATGATGAAGTTACATAACAATAATGARCCTGTTACATTTCTCTTTACCTTTGTTTGATTTCTCTCAAGACAATAACTTTAGAAAATATGTTTAGGTTCTCCTGTATTACTACATTTTGAGACAGAAAAAGGCCAAAGAAAATGTCATTTTAAGCATGATARCTACTGTCTTTAAGTATATATCCACTCCAGATCCTATAATTGCTAACTTGAACCTCTTCCATAATTGCTTTCCAAATATCTTGAAGGCACAGTTAATCAAACATTAGTGTGAAAAATACTAAATGCARGTAAGACTACCTGCAAAGAACACACTCCAAATATAGCTAAGAACTGGAAGTGCTCTTCATCACAAGGGGAAAGGAAACTGCAGCTGCCTGAGGATTCTTTGGGCAATAAATGGAATTCTTTGCACTGCATTTGAAAGGCCACAGAATTTCAGGTCTCACTGCATACACAGTGCACAATGATAATTATTTTTAAGAGCTAATACAAGAGGTATATTTTTCCAAACAATAAAAAGAATTCTGAAGAATATTCCGATTAAAACTGACAGCATACATTTTGGCGATCAACTTCTTTGCGTTTTTAAAAGCAACTTTTTAAAAAGCAAATCAGCAYCTACATTTCTCCAAGAGCAGGGCAGCAGCGCTGGAATTACTACAGCCTAGCACAGCAGAAACAGCTTTCTCTGTTGACTACAAGTCCCTTTATAAAAGGAAGCACCATCCAGCCCCCGATTTTTATGAGTCTTACACGAATTCCTGAATCCTCCTTCCAAATTATGCACAGATGGAGCTCTAAAAATCCTAGACGTATCCCATAGAAACAGAGGAGCAAAATCTCCACCTACTCTTGCGTCTCCCATCATCACGGACGTTGCCCACTGTCCCCCCTCCCCCTTCCTCTCCAGACCTCGGTATTCCAGGGCCAGCAGATGCGGTGCAAGTAAGAACAGGTTTAAGGAGAGGGAACTCATCGCGCCGCTTCCCTGCTGAATCAACCTCCTCCTCCTCCTCGCCAGTCTCGCCACCACTCATACAATTGTTAATGGAAACGCTCCCAGCCCTGGCAGCCGCTCTAGAGTTGGGGAAACCCATGCACTCTACCGAGATCTCGAGCTACCCGAAACCGAAGCGGTGCAAGGACAGAAACACCCGAGCGCGGAGCGGCGCGGCTCCAGCAGCACAGCGCGGGATTTCAAGGACACGCACCGCCGGGAGCCGGCTCACACACACACAGACACACACACACACACAAAAACACACACACACGAGTGGCTCCCCAGCGCACGCATTCCCGGGAAGGGGCACTGCCGGCTCCCGGCTCGGCCGCGCTGCCCGCGGCGTGGGGGGATCCCGCGGGGCAGCCCCCGGCGGGCGGGGCGGCGGCGCGGCCCGGGCGCGCCGGTACTCACGGGGTGCAGCGGTCGCTGTACTCGTTGGCGATGGTCTCGATGCCGCCGCTCCTCGCCACGCCGATGTAGCAGTTGAGGAAGCCGAGRTCGATGCCGACCACAGACATGGCTGCGCCCGGTGCTCCGCACGAACCGCTGGGACTGGGTTTGGGACCGGCCGCGGCTCCGCGCCCGCCGCTTCCCCACTGCGGAGCGCCGGCACCAACCGGCAGCGGGCCCGCCGTGCGCAGGCGCCGCCCGCGGGGAGCCCGCCCGGCCCCGGCACCGCCTCGGCTCTTTCCGGCAGCGCTCGGGCGGCGCTGCCCTTCCAGAAGGATCTGGAACGGGAGGGATGCGGGCGAGCGGGGAGGCAGCGGCGCCGCCCACAGCGACCGYCCGCGCCCGCGTCAGCGCTGCGGAGGGACCGCCCCGCCCGCTCTTAAAGGCGGCCGGCCGGAGCCGCAGGTGCAGCGCGGCCCGAGTTAATGGGATTAAAACMAGCTGGGGTAATTAGTGCAGAGCGSCCAGCGGGGCCAGCGGACTGAGCCGCCGCCGAGCTGCCGTGAGGAGGGGSCACACCCCGGCTCCTGGAGGAGATGGACAACCCCAGAGAGCCAGGGCGAGCTCACAGGGTGAACCCTGTGTGACAGCCCAGTTAGGCCCAGGCATCTGTGTCCGAAACAGAGGTGGGGATGGCTCCTGATGACTACTGGTGCCAGGGACAGGCACAGTTTGGACCRTCGAGTCCTTTATTTCGCCCACTGCCAATACCTATGGAAGAGCCATCCCCGGCTGGGGTTGGGACCTGCACATTTCCAGAAACAACCTCGACTGTCTTCCTTTCCTGGGGAAAAAATGTCACCTTGTATTTATCCCATGTTTTATGGGTATTGAGTATTTGGGGATTGAAACTCCACAAACAAACCTAGAGGCTGGAAAAGCTTCATAAGTATTCATTTGCATCTAAAAATGACGCCTCTGTTTCACCCAGCAATGTGACGTCTGTGACACAGCATGTGACAYTACACTGCACAGTTTTGTTCCACTGGAGAGATTAAAAATAAGCACAAAATGTCTAAACTAGTTTAACATCCCTGTCRAGAGGTTTGATTATCTCTCCCACGTGTCACAGTTTCAATTCCTACTAAACAACCAGAATTTTTCTAGTGAAAACATGTCCTTTTCCTCTAAAACCTCCAGAAGCAAGAGAAACCACTGGTACAGGATTATTTGTATCTGCATTAACTRTCCCACCTTACCTGCCAGTGTAGGGATCAGAAAGGCAAACCAGTCCCATCTACAATAGCCAGGGGAGACAGATCCCCAGACTCCAGTGTCTGCTCTGCTCATCCCACCCCTGCTACAAAAACAGTGATTCAAGGTATTGCAGCAGCACCTAAGGCTGACACCTGATCRTATGGAAACCTCGGGGGCAAAGAGATGAAATGCAAATTCTCCTGTGTGGTTGTGCAACCCAAGCCAGCTGGTTTGAAGCTGCACTGGGGAGCAGATGTGTGCAGACATTCCTCACAGCAACCAGAAAGTGCCAACGGACTTGTTATTTGCTTTGTCAAGAGCTGGAAATGAGAGCACAAGCAGGGTAAGCCAAATGYTTGGAAGCATTTCCTAAAAGTCTTGTTTGTGTGCTTCAGTGTCACGCTGATGCCCAGTCTGCCAGTGTGAACATAACTCACTCCAGTCAGTTAAGTCAGACTTGCACAGCACATCTCCCATCTTTGACTGTCACTGTAGAAATCTTGGGACTGCAGTTGCCTCAGTCTTTCCAATGCTTGGCCTGTGGATCATATTTGATTTTTCAGCAACTATAAAAATATTTGTACAAACTCCATGAGCCAAAGGTTTCACGTCAAACTTAATGGCTGGGGTGAGATCTGGAACACTGCTGGCCTTAATTTCTTTGAACCAGACATTAAATAAAGGCCTCCTAAATTCCTCCCTTGGACTCTTAAGTTAAACTTACTAAGTTAAATTTCAGAAAGTGTGATGTTTCCTTTCCCTCTTGAAAATTATTACCCCAGAAATAAAGAGTCTTCTCATTTATTTACAGGCTAAGTTTTATCCTCAGTACTGAGAAGAATCCTCAGCCATTTTAAATTTCCTCAAGAAATACTCTACTAAGTATTCAAGGTCTCTAGGTGYTTGGGTCTCTATATTTTTGGGCTGKTTTTTTGGCTTAAAATGCTGCCAGCCATGTGAGAGCCTTTTCAATGTTGTTTTAGTATGAGTAAAACKGAAACACTGAGAATTTCAAACAAGAGGCAAGGAATTCTTTTTTCGGATTCACTGGTCTTTCTGTAGTGAAGAACACTAAGGAACTTTTTTCCTAATGGATCACTCCAARGGAGTAATCTTTTGACTAATAAATATTTATCTGGTGTCACGCTCTGTTAGCTGGCACCAATGGCTAAATTTAGAAAGGCCGTGATCCTTCTGATGCTTCTTTTAAGCTCTACTGGGCAAGTAGAAGGCTTAGGAATTAAATGAGGTCACTCCAGTCCTAAGGGTGCTCTGAATTCTTTCAAGGCTATTAAAACTTGCACAGCTAATTTTTTTTCTTCTTTAGTATGGCTGAAATAGTTTTATAMCAAGTAGATTGCAGTTCATTAGTGATCAGTGTGGTCCTCTACAACATATTAAGGTCTGTATTAGGAAACAACACTTTTTGTCTTCACTAGCAAAAAACATGCACACTTCTTTTGGGAGACATGAACCCAAATCCCTGTCATGATGTCAAATTCTACTGGAGAGAAGATTCTTTTTTTGTAAACTTAATAGTACAGATTTATCTACATCTGAAATCAAATCCACTTGCAATTTCAAGGTAAGGTTCTAGGTTCTCCATARTGGCAGAAAGACAATCTTGTCTACTTTAGGTCACTGTGATACACACGTATAAAGTACCTACACACAGATAGATATTTATATTTGATCAATATAAAAGAGGGTAGAGCATAGCTAAAAAGCATTTAGCATATTTTGTTTTGGATCAACATGAATATATGCAAATGAGAGGCTATTTAATAATGGTTATTACTGCTTAGCTGATAGAAACCAATTCTACTGAAAGCAGCAACTGTAGTATGTTGTTGTTTCAGAAAGTTATCCCATCTGGAAAATACAGTTTAAACTGGAGAAATAAGAGGTGCTATATTTAATTCAAGGCCTTCACTTGGATCAGAATRAGCAGCATGATAAGAAATTGTTAAAATCATACTAATCAGCCTAATTTGTACCTGATGCTTCAGAGCTACATGAATGAAACAAGGATCACTCACAAAATACATTTACACGTCCACAACATATGGATGAACATATCCTCTCATTCTCATATTTTGTGCTAGTAAACCCATCATYTTACTCTAAATTACTATAATTTATGTTGCTAATAATCTTGATAATCTTCCCTATCCTAGTGGTAAGTTAATAACCAGAAGCACAGACAATTCTTTGGTAAAGCCTCAAGAGGCACAGCACTTTGAAGTGCATGAAAACAGCATGAAGTGCAGGCCTGCTGCTCATGGAGCAGATAAAGCATAACACAATGAAATCACATTTAGTCTGAAARGAAGACGTCAGTAGTTCTAATGGGGTAAWGCTTCAAGGTTTCTGATATTTAGGACAGATTACCAGAGGTATGCAGGGCATTACATAAGCATTTAAGTATCCCWGGGATTTTTCTAAATGACCCTAAGCAATTTCTATGCCAACATTTATTCACATTTTCTTTTGACTTCCTGGAATACTGAGAAAAGAGATCCTTGAAACAAAGCATAGGGACACTTTGGAACAAAAAACTCTTCTATTATCAGATGGCAAAACTTCCTCAGGGATGCAGAGAACAAGGTCCTGATTTTTCAAGAGCATTTTTATGGGTTTCATAAAAAACACTTTCTTATGGTTTTCCATTTTTATGGTTTAGTAGTTTTCTACTAAAAGCTTTCACCAAGCTGTGAACCAAACATTTTACAAAACAAAAATGGAAGCCTGTACAAATTCTATAAAATGCATGTCAAATCCAGTAGATAAAAAGTGTAATTTTGATCAATCCTGTTGTGTTAATCCTGCTATARAATGACTTGGCTCTTCAGTAATAGTCTGTCAAGCACAAATAACTGGAAATGGAAAAGCYGAAACTAACACCCTCATTAGTTCATAATAAATGTGATGATAAAGATCTAAAATGTATTMATTTCTGTTTGTAAAAGCTACCTTAATGGTGTAATAGTATCCCAAATTGAAGGCCTGGTGTGCAGTGGTTCCCTGTACTGAACCAACAAATCCATGGTATAGGCCAGGAAGTCCATCTGTCTTTGCAATTTTAATAATCCAGTCCACAGGTTCCTGGAGCTGTTGCTCAGCAGCACCTAATAGAAAAGAAATTTATGCACATCAACATGGTGTTCTTCATTACAGACACCCTGCTTTCAGTACAAACTGCTTGCATAACTGAAACATTTAAACAGAGGAGATCATTGCTATGTCTCTTTATTAACAAAGCATAGAGATGTGGAGGGGTGAAGACACTATTCAAACATAGTGATTTCTATTTGCTGAAATACCTTTCAGGTCAAGTAACTACCATTCCAATGCTGCTGTCATTCAGCAGAATCCTTAAATAAGAATTCTCTTTTCTCTGGAAAGAATTTGYTCTATGGAATACCACACTTTCACTTCCTCCCCACACATTCTAACTCATATTTATGAGAAACTTGTTACTTGTTTCAGCTTTTCCCTAGCAAAAGTTAAAAAAGTGTGACAAAGTTAAAGAATCCACTTTTTATATGTGTAGATTTTTCATCTGCTTCCAGTTCTTGGGACTCTCTACAGGTGGAAACATGGCAGGCAGTATTAGAACACTGACCTTTGTGCTTAATAAAACTTCAAAGCACGCAGAGCAAGATCCATCTAAAACACTCTATTCACAAAATAACCAAGGAATGTGGCAGTCTCAGAGTAATTCCTACACTGAGSTATTTCTAAATTTTCACTTGTAAAAGCTGATCACAGTAGAAGAAATATTTTATATAACTTTTTACAATGGCRATGTCTGTAATAGCTGTGCTGGCTTTAACTGCATCAGGGGCACATCTTGTGTAGTAAATGCAGACCATGTGGATGTACCCAAAATCACATTTTATTTGCCAGTTTGGGAACARCTGCGTTGCTGTAGTATCCCATTTCCTGTCCTGAAGAGAACATGTAAGAAAGCATCCAAAGACCCTGAGCTTCAACAATAGATATGCCACTTTGCTAAATATTGTACTTCTAAGGAAATTAATCTTGAGTGWTATTCATGGAATGTTTCTAAAATTTGAGTCACGAGCTCATACACATGTACGCCATCTGGAAGCACTTCCAGGAGATTTTAAGAACTATAAACAGTGTTATTTACACAATGCCTGTTTTACTTTTTCCGCTGTAAGAAAAGAAACAACCTTAAACTCTTTAAGACAAAATGACTGTAATTGAAAAGGGACTGCTAAAGAATTTGCATGCAATACCAGGAGATTAATCAAACTTCAGTGACTGACAGAATTCCTTCTGGTCAGCACTACTAGAAAAGCCTGTGGCAAGAAAACTTTCTGGCATTGTAGTAAAGAACTGTCAACAAGAGAAATCACAGAACACTGGATTTTTGTTTACATTATCAAAACCTAATCAAAGCAATCCTGAAAGWGATAACCTAAGACAGAGACAAATGAAGCAGATTTTCCATTTATTTTCACATTAAACAAATAAGATATGAAGAATTTCTTTTCCATTCTGCTGATATGAATGAATTTTATGTAATTTGCCAAATGCCAGTATCAACATTTCATATTCCAAGACCAAGACTTCTTGTAATTAATTCCATGGGCGTAGGCCTGTGTGCCTTTCAGGAATCCATCTGAATGGAGGAACATTTACAGGCACCTTACAAAATCATTAATCATTTAAGATCAAAACCCAGATTTTATTACCACAGCAATAAGCTACACAGTAAGCCATGCTGCCTCTTTCTCTTGCTATAAAATAGGCTCATWACAAAACCTTATCAATATACCCCCACTAATTACCAACCATGCTGACGGAAAGAACTGTGCAGCTCTTGACCAGATCTAGTTTGTTTATTCAAACTAATATGCAAAAGAGTATTTTTACCTTTTTCTTTATCCTCTCTGGACATAAAAATGTGTTTGCATTTGTCCTTAAAACCAACCTTTAGAGCCTGTGTTGGGAAATAMTGTGTAACATTTGTCAAACCACCAATGCCAAAAATTCTATGGAGAAAGACATGGATCTTTAAAAATAACGAGATTTTAACATTTCCAAAGCTTATACTACATCAATATATTAAACATTATCTCTTCTATTTGGTATGAGCTGTAACAAAAGCCAAAAATATTCCTTTATTTTTCAAGCATTTGTTTCTAGAAATTTGGATTTATTTTGAAACTTACCAACAGCATGTGAATTTGGTGTTAGCACAAGAACATCTCAAACTACGAGTGAAACATCAGTAATAGGAGAAACAGCTCAGATTTGCAACTTCCTGACTTCATYCATTTCTAGGACTATGGATACCTATGGAAACTGCAGGATAGCAGAGTATTGACAGGACTGAGCAGACACTGCTCTCCCAAAGCAACCTCCCTACACATTTTGGTGAGAGAGGGTGCTCACACTCCACAGTAAAGCAATGCCAGATACAGATATCAGAAACTTGGTGGCACTTTAAAAATTAYATTATTCTTCTAAATTATATAAAGGGTTCCTCTGGACACTGTGATAAACATCAAAAAGCACTGCAGCAAAGACTGCTTATCTTCCTCCACACTCCTTTTTCCATCTACCATGAAATCTAATCCCCAAACCTCACACATTTTAGACTGTTAAGAGGTGTAACAGAGTAAATCTCACAGCACTTGATTTATACATGGGGAACCGTTAAAACACTACTGGTGTACTTGGTATGCCTCAGACTGAAATATTATTGCTCATCTGCTGGGAATCATAGATCCTGGAGAAAGCTGATTAGCAAAGTCTTCAATCATGCCTGCACTTCAGGCCTAAGAGTTGTACTGCTTGAACTAAAGCTGAGTGATCAAGACAAGCTGTGAATCACTCTGTGAGCACTGTAAGCATTTGATTGACTGTTTTAGAATGACTCCAAACAGTGTAATTTACTAGTGAAAACAAGATCTAAAGATTTGGTCATGAGAACCCATGAAATTGAATTTCCTTTCATGAACACTTAAATGTTTTGATCCCACTCTTTAATAACCAACTCTAGTTAAGCATTTTATGAAAAGCACTCATGAAAAGTAAGTAGAATAAAATAATAACATGAAAGAGAAARTACATTAAGTAAAAAAAGAATAACAAATTACCGCTTTACTACTCTTTAACAAATATACATTTTTATTATGAAATTTTGAATATAAAATAAGCCAAATCCATGCATAAGTCTTGAAACCACCCTGCCCGCCCCCCATCTTTCTTTGTGTCTTCAAAATTGCATTTTAACAAATATAAGTATTATTTATAGTTAAAACTCACGGAGTCAAGTAAAACATCAACCACACTATAGTCCTGGAGTGTGCAGGAGAGCAAAAATAGTAAACCTTTAGTTTTGTGAGGCTAAGTGCCATGAATCCTTAAAAGATTTCTCTCTGTTTTAATTAACACAATGCTACTGAAGACATTCAGTATTTTTCAGGCCCTCAATGTGCAAAATTTTAAGTAATTGGTAACTGTTTTTTCCCCTCCATCACTGATTTCCATGTTCAGAGGGTTCTTTGAGGATCAGCTTACCATTTTATGTTGCATATTGAACACTGAACAGCAGTGAATGTACAAATTATGTGATATTTTCATATAATAAAATTACGATCAGGATAAAAAAAGTGACAGTATATAAAAGTAAGAACTTTGGTTCTCTGAAATAYTTTTAAGTATTCAATTGATGAGCTCATTAGAACCACCACTGAAGTTTTAACTGCGTCATACCGCCAGATGTTTGATTTTTTTTAAAGCCTTTCAAAGATACCCCATAGGTGGCACCCAAATGGAGCTCATTTCCCTTTCTATGGGATACTTTAAAGAGATACCAGCACCCTGCAGGATGTCTGGCTGTGCAGGAAGCTCTTCTAGGTAGCTAAGCCAAAGGACAATTTAAAGGCCAGTTCCACAGCAGCTTCTGTCACTGAGTCATGGAAACACACATAAAACTCCTGAGGTTTGGGATGGAGAATGAGTCTCCTGGGAAAAAAAAAAAAGAAAGAATAAAAAGAAGAAAATCATCAGAGGTGTTTTTTTTTCTCCTCAAATGATAGATTCTGGTTGTACYGAGGTTCCAGTAGGAAGTTAATTCAAGCTGCTGTGTAAGACAGTTGGCAAATTTTGGTGTCTCTCCTGTGTTACTTTACMTCTTTCAATACACTGGATTTTTAAATCAAGTTACTCTCTACTCAGTTTTCTCCAGGCTGTTTAGGGAAAAAAAAATCTTCAGGTTTTCATGATCTTATATGGTACTGGTCTGTTTTCAGCAATCYAAGCTTCTGGGCAATTGAGGTCCTTGGGAACAAGCCCCATTACTCCCATATTTACTAATTTTTAAACTGAATACGTCTGGGTAGTTACATTCCAACAAATTAATGAGATTCTAGGGAAAGAGCTAAACTAGAAAAACTGTTAATACCTGTGCATGCTTTTGTGTAGCATTGTAATTATTTTTTTCAAAGAACTCAACACTAGCATAAATAWTTTTTAATGTTTTAATTACCGATTTTAATTTTTCCACACAAACTGCAGTTAGGTACATTCACAGTGGGAAACAATTGTTTTTCTCTCTTTAAACAGCTTCATTTCCCAATGGAAAAGCCTCTCCAACAATTATAACTGTTCACCTCATTTGTTTGTATCACTGACTCAGCAATGTGCAACTCACCTCAGTGAAAGGTGGAAATCACACCAATGTCACAATAGAAGTGACAATTCCCAGTCACCTCAGTCAGCTTAAGTATTTCTGGATGTGCTACAGTTACATTTATTTTTAAAAAACACAATGGCATATTCAGAATGAAAAACTGGAGGTGAAATTTGTCTTTAAACTTACCCGACAACCCAGTAGTTCATTGTTGGTGGTGGTTTCTTCTGGTCAGTCCAGTTTTCAGGAGAGCACTCAAACARAAGTCCATGTTCTCTTACCAGATCCGTGTCCTCAGCTGCCTTACTAAATTCTGAAATCCCACTGCCTGCCTTCTTCTTTTTCTGTAAMACAACTGGTGAAATGTTAGTAGAGAATGAAACATTTTGACATAAACACTAGCAAATACAACTATGTGATTTCTTCAGGACTCTCTGATGAATGATTCTGCTGTCAAAAAGTCAGGCTTAGAAGATGCAACTAACTTGCTTACATGACTCTTTTCTCTATWGTTTTGTTACTTGGGCATCAAAAGGCTTTTCCATTGTTACACAAGTTGGAATTAGACACATTTTGTTACTTTTTTTGCCTTCCAGATAAACACTGCTTCTCTAATAAGACGTCAGAAATACTGCAGCTCTTTTAAAAAGGGTTTTACAATAGCTAAATCTCTCATCTTTCTTTCTCTGTGTGCCTCCCTAATTAAGAACTGTGATAGCAAGCGTCCATTGAGTAAACTTGGCCAGGCAGGAATTTTTTTTTTTTGTAAATAAACAGCTGAAGCACTTTGCTCAGAGCATTTTCTGACTCTTAATCAGTATGAGGGCATAAGAGCATAGAAAATAAAGACATTTTTTGTCTTCTTGAGCTTTTAGAGCTATTTTTTGTACAGAGCTTTTGAATAAACTTTGCAAAAGTTCCAGTTCATCTCTGCATCTGCCAATGAAACTCCTGCTCCAATCAATTGATTGAAAGGTGAAAGAAAATTTTTCTTAGAAAATGACTCAAGGAACTTCTATCTGCCATGTGCAGAAGCAGAAACCACATCTTTCAATCTGCCTACAATATTGAAGGTGTGGGCACTGAAGATCTAGAAAATATGGTCAGAACATCACATTTTATAGTTTAAGACTACAGAGCTTATTTTTGCTCAGTTTAAGATTTATTCAAGATTTCTGTACACATTTCAAAGTTAAATTGTGAATTGTCGTTGCTCAAAAAGTGATGCAAAATTAATTATTGGTCAGTTTACAGTAACTTCCATTACTGAAGCAGTTTTTTGAATACTAAACTGTAACAATATTTAGCTGATGACAAWGAATACACAGTATAATAGTACATTTCTGTATTAGACTTTTTTGTCATGCACTATGAACAAGGCAAATTTCTGTTTATTCTTTTACATTCTCCTCATGCCATAATACAGCCTGTCAATTTCAGCATTAATTGCTGAAGCCAATACACAGAAAAATACCCCCAAATTTCGCTGAAGGAGACATGTTCATCAGTTATTTCTGATTTTCAGGGCAGAATGAACCTAGTTTTTATAATYTGAATTATAAAATGTCTATTTAATSGYTGYAGCCAAAGGCAAACTGATGATAAGAAATAYTAGTTTATTCTCTCTGCTTGCTTTTGGTTTTCTACACCTCCCAACAGAAATGCCCAAAATACACAGCTCATTGCCAAAGTCCTACTCAGCCAAGCCTCAGTGTCATGTGACCAATCCACCAAATTAACACATTTTTTTAACACTTAAAAATTCCTACATGATTTACAAGGCACATGAGTCTGCACATGGGCCTAACCATAAATGATTTCTTCAGTAACATCAAGGAAACATTAAGAAAAATTACACTGCTGTTTGCAAACTTGCCTTTGTTCAATTTGTATTGTTATTTCCCATTTTCTCACTTAATTCASTTGAATTGCCACTTTATGATCTACAAAGTACAACTGACAGAATTCCACTTTGGTTTAGAGTCTGCAGACATGCAAATACAGCTGCTCATGAACCAATGAAATAATGATGTGAAAACAATCTCAAAATACTGAGTTGAGAAAATAGGGGAAAGGAGAAAGCCAAGCTTCCACACCTCTTTCCTCATGGACTGCTGGAAAATGGAACGAATTGAAAGGCAGCACTGGTAGAAATTCTCAATTAACTGAGGGTGGATGGAGCCACCGAGCTGTGCTACTTCTTTGTGAGTTGGAGTAATAAAGATTCCTTGCATCGTTTCCAGAGACAGATAGTGGAAGAGGGTATTCTCAGGACCAGATGTCAACCTTAAAAGAAATGAAGAATTTGTTTAATTTAAAAAATTTAAATAATTTGCAATTTTTTAAGACTTTTTTTTTAACTACAGTATAGTACAAAATTGATACAGGCATTCGAAAGGTTCCTTCTCTACAACAAGGAAATCCTGCTATTTCTGACTCTTAATACTCAATTTAAAATAACCAACAAATTAAAAAACTGTGATACTAGTCAGACTTGTGTTCTCAAAAACTGTCCTCAAAAAAGAAAAAGGAAAGAGAAATAAAAGCTTTATTCATTGTACGCCTACCTAGAGATAACAGGGAAGCACAAGGTTTGTATGTGTGGTCCAGAAATTCTGTGTGACATTCCAAGGTCACATAGATGTGGGACATGTGTGCACTATACTGACATTTTATTCACTAATGTTTGTCTGTTACTGTATTATTTCATATTTTTATGTTTAATTAAGCTCTCAGTTTAATAGATTCACTTCTTATAATCCTTGCATAGCAAAGCTTTGGTTGGAATAAAATTATGCAGGAACTTCTGTCATCTGTGTATATGCCAAAACCAGGTATGGCCAGAAAAATGAAATACTTCATAAAACTGAGTTTCTTACTTSATAGCATTAAGAAGTTCTGTATCTTTCTCTGAAGGGTTCTTTTTAAGGGTTCCTGAATGAAATGGGTTTGGCAGGGTGTGTTTTTTCCTAGTGGCCTGAAAAACAAGCAGATAGATGAAATAACAGAGAACACACAGCTAAAGAAAGAACAGAACSAAACCAAATTAACAGAAAGAAGAAAACAATGTTGCATTTTTAATGAGGCCTGAACAGTTACATCAACTTATGTAAATGTATTTGCTAGCCTGTTTTAGACTAAAATTGGTTAGAAGCAGTTGTACAACTCTACAGCAATTAGTCTTGATAGGTTATTTTGGGAATATTCTCCAATTASATCTGCTTTTTTCATCACAGCTGGGCCCACTTCAGTCATGTGAAATCCCCAAATATTTACAAGCAATGATAAAATAAAAAARCGTGACGGCTCTGAAGGCTGGCCCAGAGCTTCCCAAGGCAGCAAAAGTATTTTCTACTCAATTTAAGGGCTCTTAGATGAATTCATTTATAGTGTGCTTTTTCTAGAACAGTAACCTTGAGTTTGAATGARCTGCCCTCTCCCCTAATCCCCCAGAACCTGGTGGATTCTCTCAGCCTGTGTTSTCTGACCTGATCCAGCCCAGGTTGTGGATTGGTGCTCTCCTCTTCGGCGGGTCCTTCGCTGCCCTGCTCAGCTCCTCCGCTGCTCCTGCTGGGGCTCTGCCTCCGTGCAGTGAGGGAAGAGTCACCAAAGAGGCTCCTCYTGCTCACTGGAGTGGCTGCTGCTTTGCAGGAGCTCTGCAGTTTGCTCAGGATGGGCGAGGTGCCCGAGCTCTCCAGTCTGTCCCGTGTTGCAGGAAGGAACCAGTCAGCACAGGCTAAAGGTGGCATGGAAGGAGAATCCAGCCTTTCCTCTATGCTGGCATCGATTCCTTCCAGCTGCAGAATGGTTGCCTTGACCTGATCCACATAGATACAGTCTGGTCCTGGATTCCCAATAGCTTTGGACGCACAGCCTCCTGCCTCTAGCAGGACACACAGCACRAAGTGTCTCTGTAAATACAGAGCATGCAAACATCAACGATTGCTCACAAACTCATTGTGTGTTTCCTTCAAGCTAACCCCACATTTAAAAAAAGACATTTCTCATGAGTTGTCTGAAAAGATCATGGAAGTAGAAACATTTTCAACTGAAGTGACAAAGCATAAAAATAACAAGAATTTAGACTTAAAATGTTGCAAGCTTTGCAGATGTATAAATAATGYTACCCTCTGGGAAATTCTATCTCATGAAACAGCTACAATAAGAGTATTTTGCAAAATTACCCAGTGAAATGCATGGAAAGTGTTGATCTTGGTGAACAGCAGACAACACATAAGAGCCTCAGAGAACTGGCAGTTGTTAACTTACCAAGCCAACTATGAGYAGGAAGTATCTTGCCTCAGGTTCCCTGTATCCTGTCAAAGCTGCCTCTTCAGAGGGCTGGATGTGATGCTGTGGGAACACCTCCCGCCAAATCACCAACTGGCCAATCCTCTGCTCTGCTGCCAAGGGTAACAGGCAATAGTGCCGACAATARAAACCTACATCAACGAGATCTTCTGTTGGCAAGTGATTACCAATCAAGTAACCCTTAATTAAACACAGAGAAGGAAGTGTGTTCAGTGAGAAATTCAACACAAGCACGCAGCACTTCAGAGCACTTTTCATACAGAGATATCCCTGCTCCACATGCACTGAGAGCCCGAGGTTTCTGGCCACAGACTTTCCTTCTGGTGTACAGCTGTGCAACACTGAGCTTTTGGGCCATATCTAAATAATCAAAATACCAAATAGAAACAAATAAACCATCAGTACATATGCAAGTTGCCAAAGGCAGGCTGGGCTTTCACAGCTTGCAAAACAGCTACAGTGTTAAGGTGCTTGAATTCTCATTTAATTCTCTCTCCAAAAATAGTGATCTTTCACTGGATTYAATAGCATTTCTAAAGGAGATCCACAATACCACAGTGCTTCCAGCACCAAGGGCTTTATAGCTTTAGTGCTGTTACAACACTTGCAGCATGAAGAACAACTACTTGTTAAAATTGTTAAAATGCAAGTTTTCTTACAGCAAAGGCTGTTACCTTCCTCTTTATACTGTTGATTACATTGTCTGTATTTACTACATATACATAAAGCTATAAATGAGGCCAAAGTGAAAAAAACTCAACAATTTTTCAAGTCTTGGATTTAAAGACAGATTAARGATAGAACAYCTGCTATTAAAAAATAAAAAYGAACAAAAAARTTCCCATTAGAAAACCCTACAGTCTCAGTTGAAGTGACTCATTTTACTTTCTTATTATTCTCTTTCCAATCCTTGGATTCTACATTAAAAAATCCAGTTTTAAAGAAGTTTTTTTGTTCTTACTGTTCATATAGTACATGTAATTTCCTGACACTGATTTTTTCTGTTAAAAAATTATRACTTAAATCAGTCATTAATTGATTTCAAATCTGTGAGATTCTRTAAGACTAAATTAGATTTCTAGATGCATTTTCCTAATCTTTAGGTCTCAATCATTARTATTACCTTGTAAAAGAGACAAGAGCCCAGAATTACATATAATCTTCTCATGTCGTAATAATCTTCAGACTGTGGGGGGGGAAAAAAGTATTGTATAATTTTAAATTCAGCATTTTTATTTTATTTACCAAACGCAACTGAACTAATTCTGGTCAATTGCAATCAATACATTATTTAATACTTTCATATTTGACCACCTGTTATTACCAGTACAGAAGTTAATACTGAGTAGTTAAGGGAAATACCAAGTTTTAGCCTCCATAATTGAATTATGTGACATTACAATTTTCTCTAAAAATTTCAGCTCAAAAKAACTACTTTCCTATTTAATTTTTATGTATTCATGCACTATTTTTGTTAGGATATGTTCATCCTCAGYTAACAGCAAAGTAGCTTTAGCATAACTGCTGACACCAGGGGCCCTCCTAGAGTCAAACTTTCACGCCAAAGCATTTTTTTTCAGTATTTGACATTTTATGCAAAATATACCCATTCATTCATCTTTTAATGCCCACTGTTGTCCCACCAGTAGCATTGGTTTTAGATGGATATACTGAATTTTAAGTTAAATAGGTGGAATTAATTTCTGTGCAATAAACTGTAACTTATAAACTGCTTTCTGTAAATAATTATCCAGGTTCTTTAGTGCAGGGATTTTTTCAAACAGAATTTTAAAGTAACTGTTCTGGAACAYGAGCTCAAGGGAGCTCTTTCATTATGAAGTAAAGCTGAAATGTCAATGTGTTTACACATTGCTCTGCCAAGAGTTACTTAACTAAATAACTATTACCTCCTTCAACAGTATTACAAATAAGCATAATTTGTAATTGTTTTCTGCTAACTGGAAAATTAAGTTCTGCTCCATAGATGTTTCTGGAATTATTCACAATTGCTTGAGAAGAAGACAGTTATTAATACAAAGAAGAAATGTAACAATCAACTCTGTTGAAATTAGTGKTTTTGTAGACATCCTGTTGATTTAAATTATATTAAATAATGGATTTTCAGTGACTAATCCTATAGGATTATAGTCCCTTGTAATATTAAGCATGGAAAGAAACTCAGGATAAACTGCTTGGATTCCCCATGGATTAAAAGAAGTTGATGGATTTTGAAAATAATGCTTGTTTATAAACCACTGAATGGGACACCAAGGCAAGGAGATACCGTGCAATGCAAACAAAAATAAAATGTTACCAGTTCTGCAAAGTCAGCTGCTTCCAGATCACTCAGTGCTGTGTCAATTTCCACCTGAAATATTCAAGCARTCCTTTTAATAGAGATTTCCAACACATTAATTTCCAGTAATAGCACAGCTCWCTCTGTCTTGCTCATCTCAGATTAGGATGCACAAGGACAAAGCGAGTGGATAAAAACCTGCATCCATTTTTCATTAGTAACATCACATATCAAGAACACCTCGAGTTACCAGATTAAAGGAGAATCCTTTCTAATTGCTGTCTTATTTCCCTGCTCTTTGAAACTGGAAAAATTTACAATTTTTCTGCCTTTGTGACTGCTGAACCCAGTGTTTGGTACAAAGGAGATGTCACTCTTAAGTTCTGCGTGCTTCAAAACACGAGATCTAGAAACAAATCTGGCACACTGCTGCATCCAACTGAGTTACCAGAAAAATCTTTTACCCCATGGATTAAAGTTTTTTGTCTCGGTGGAAGTTGCCAAAACTCTCTCACACATTATCTTTGTTCTATTGAAACTGCTTTAAGTTTCCTTATTTCTATAACAGCAAGAGCTGTTGGTTAATGCAAGTTTTACTAAGAGTACTTTCCTTAGGTCCCAGGCACTGAAACTCATGACATTAATGTGCTACTTAATGAAAAGAACTAAATCCCAYAATCACAAGCTTCTTAGGCTGCCTGTAACTGAAATACAGCCAGTTTTCAAACAGAGAAATGTCAGYGAGGGAGTTGGCAGTCAACAACTAACCAGCCCCTCAGCTTTTCCCCAGTCAAAAATTAAATGGCTTTCTGCCTAAAGAACTGACATTTTTAGTTTYATATCCCTTATAGAATATAAAGAGCTTCACCAAAATGCTAACTGGAAATGTCATCTTCTGCAACAACACCACTTTTCTGGCAAATGTGAATGATCTCGGAGAACTCTGGAAAGACTCATGTCTGTCATAAGTATCAGCAGTGCTGTTTCCTAAATCCCTTTGTAAGAAAAAAGCAGCCTGCAAGCTGAACTGGAGAGCAAAGCACAACAGAGACTCTAGAGAAACCTGAGAGATAAGAAAAAAGCATGGAAAAACCTCAGATCAACAAACAGTAAAAAAAACACAGGACAAGGTGGAAAGAACTAAGTAATTATCAGCTTTGCAACTATAGATAAGAARATATAGGAGAAAAGAGAGAAAGCCACACCAGCAAAGAGGAATCTGGAAACAATAGCACAGACTGATGGATAACTTGCAACATCCCTGACAACTCTTAGTGATTCATAGCAAACCTGAAAACATTCTGCAAACCCAGTCCAACAGCARATTCAAAGACATTAACCCTTCATCCCTTCCTCTCCAAACATTGCCATGAAAMTTACACATTGAGGTCTTATTAAACATAAAAATCAGAAATGCAGGAAAGTCCTAGTTAATATTATGTTCAAACAAAGAGTGATGAATTACAGAATATACCACTACAGAATAARGGTAATTTTGAACATCCACACTGGGGCTTTTCACAGAGCCATTCTGAGAAGCAATTCTAATTTTCATCACACAGTCTCTTTAAGTTAAGCGAGTACAATGTTCTTTTCTTTTGTTGTTGTTGCTGATGAAATAAGTTTTGATAATGGAGTTTATGGTCAGCTCAGCTTAGAATAATTTTCTAATAATTAGAATTAATTATATTATCCAAAAATTCACAAATTTAACTATGTTATTCACACATATACAAATGTTTTGGATCTCTCCATGAAAGAAAACGATGAATTTAAAATTTCCCAGCTATTTTATTTGCATGAAATGACAGCAAATACTCATTAAAAAACGAACTCTACCATGACAAGAATAATGTATTTTAACTGGAATCACAGATATTGAAGTAATGAAAGTGTGATTTACGACTGGCAGCTATAATGTTATTTACTGTGATCTGTCTTTTGTCTTACTACTGCTTAAAGCATAACTCAATTTCTAACATAGAGGTAACCTGACACAGTGAAATGGTGCAGAAAAATTGCACCTGTCTGGTGTCAAAAAATTATATGTGGATATTTATTTTGATTCTGCAGCAACCATTTATAACTCTCCTAAATTATGAGCTGTATATGGGCTTTTAGAGTAATATTTCCTTCCTGGTACTATACTTAAATGGCCAAAATTAAACAAACAGCTACACACCAGAGGCTGCTTTCTGTACTCTTCCTAGAAAATTCTAAAGTCACCAAACTACACTCAGAATAGGGAATGATGGTGTAGCTCCAAACTTGAGTGGGATGGGCAAAGCACTCAGATAAACTGCACAGTAACAG
The DNA here is from genome assembly GCF_030028575.1 of Malurus melanocephalus. NCBI lineage: Eukaryota > Metazoa > Chordata > Aves > Passeriformes > Maluridae > Malurus > Malurus melanocephalus. The sequence goes on from NW_026623424.1 coordinate 700,294, forward strand.
AAGACACCTGAATGGACTTTTTGGCCYCTGATGGCCAGGTTTTCCCAGAGAGATGTGGAAAGAACATCACCTTGATTTCCTGAGGCAGTGTCAGCCAGCGCAGGCCCGGGAGGATGTCCAGGAACAGGGCACTGCAGGAATCCTGGGGCTGAGCCCCGGGGCTGCCGCCGCACCGGAGCCTGGCAGGACGAAGGGCACGCTGGAAGAACAGGTTGAAAAAATGATCCAGGCGAGGAACATTTTCCACCTGGCAAAAAGCACTGGACAAACATGAACTCCAAGTTAGAATAACACTGAGAAATTTGCAGCTTGTTGATATAACCCTGAGTGCTACACAWGTCTCTTTATAGCACAATGCTACATTTGGATGTATTTTTAACTTGAAAATACCCACTGGGCTAATATCCAGCAGTACCTACAAATAGAGAACAAACTAAAACATTGTATGATATTATAGGAGATATCTTAGAGCAATGTGAGATGAGTGAACCATCAGTCTCATCCTTTTGGAAACTGAATTTATTCTTTTTCTTTCTCTATGGCATATGTACATTAACCCTGAATTAAATGCARGCATATGACTAATCCACCTGGGCAATTTTATTTAGGTAACAGTCAGACTGAAAATCTCCTGGGTGATGTCCAAATGCAGAGAAAGACACTCACTCTGCCAAATGGAGTTGGGAAGTCCAGAGTGTTTATTCAAAAGGCAACACTGATACACACGTATGTTTTACAGACACAAAGGATAACATTTGCAGAGTGCTGCTGACATCCACAGTGACTTGGATGATGGGAATGATTTAACTTAATCAAGGACAARACTTTCTGAAGAGACACAGGCTGCCTAAAGTGTCTTACTAGTGTTAAGAGTGAAACCAAAAGGCAAGAACACAATTCTAGTTTTTATACAAGTGTAAAGGAACATGCCAAGAAATTCCCTGGAAACATTAAAATTAATCCTCCTATTTGTTTTTTCCAGTGAGCACCAATGAAAAATGAGTGACTGAAAATACTTTTGAAAGAACTCACCTGTCCAAAGAACCGTACATAAACGTCAAGATTCTGACAACATCTTCAATCATGTTCCTTAGCTGAGAAAGTGGCACACTAAGAAAAAAAAATTAAAATGTGCAGCTATGATTATAGCATCTTTTTGATGAATAGACAGTCCTCTTAGAATGTATAAACATGTAATATTACTGATGTTATTCAACAGTCTCTACAAAGCACTTGAATTAACCAAATCCCAGAATATTACTCTTTTCTAATGTACAAATATTACTGGGATCTTATTTTMTTCAGAAGAAATGAAAAAGAAACTGCAACAATGGATATATAAAAGATGTGAATAAAGCTAATCAAAAAGTGGAATCACAGGTTTAAAAACTAGTTATAGCAAAAAGAGTACATTTTAAGCCCTGCCTTTCTTGCCTTTTTGTAGAAGAGCAGAGTTTGAGGACATAAAGTTTAAAGGGAAACAAAACCTTTCCTTTGAAACTCACTTTTCTTCAGGAAGGCCAATTACAAGCARCTTGTCAGATTCTTTCCAGTAAACAACTTGAACCAGTTTTTCACATAAGAAAAGGGAGGAACTAGAAAAATGAAACCATAAGTATTTCTGTTAACACTATGAAGTTATAAAGGAGTTGAAAACTATTCCATTGAATTAAAAATCTTAGTCACTGCTACCCACTACAATGAAATTCACCCAAATCAATGCACATTCAGGCTGAGCAGTCCAGCTTCAGGCACGTTGTAGTTAAAGTGTCACTGCCTAAACAGGYTGAGTTGCTCTGATTTTGTCTAGAGCTTGATGCATTGACCCATGTTTGCTATATATGTATRTATAAAGTAATAAAAATAGTAAGTACATTTCAAATACTTTTACCTGATAATCTCRGTACCAGTAACACTTTCCAGTATGTCAGACAGTGTGAGAAATATCCCTCTCACACTTTTCAGTTTTTGGGATGCTTCAGATATGGGATACTGATAAAGAATTTCTTGCTGTGAAGAAAGTTAGCTGTTAGTTAAGCAAACCAAAACCAAAACCACTCCCAAAAAWCCCCACAGAAAACAAGATAATTAATTTTTCTTTTTTTGTGGCAACAGTTGGTTTGGCTTTTTAAAACATGAAATCTTTTATCATATCCTGGAAGTATCCAGGGCCAGGCTGGATGGGACTCCGGTCCAGTGAAAAAATCCCTGCCTGTGGCAGGAGATGGAACTGGATGACCTTCAAGGTCCCTTCCAACCAAACCATTCTGCCATTCTCTGATTTGAGTATTTGTACAGTTCTGTCAATATTTAAATTCTGACTAAAATCATCATCATACAGCTCTTTAAAACTAACAATATGAACATGAAAACTCCAGTCTCTCTCTATATAACCCTACCTAGCTGCTTGATTTGTAGAACATAAAACATAACTGTTGAATATATTATATATAAATTTTAAAATACACCATTAAGATTTCTCATGAAATATCTAATCAGACATTCTTACACAATTAAACTAAAGCTCCATAGAGATATGTGAGTTATTTTTCTAACCATTAAAAAAAAATTATATGCAAGCACTTTCAAAAATTTTGTATTGTTTCAGCAACCATAAAAATATAGTAATAAGCAAACGTGATTGCCCTGCATTTGTTGCTTTTGCCAAATCAAGTCAGGTCAAAATTAATGCATGTAATATTAAGCATATCCATTGCAAAGATTACAGTAAATTATCTTWCTACACAAACAAAAGAAGCACAGGCATGATTAACTTCTCTGTTTATGYCATTAAGTACATTCAGCCAGTGCCAACACCCGTTAGAAAATTTTCCTTCATGAACACTAAAAGAATGCAAAGTTTCATTACAGAAGGACCTGACAAACTCTTCATTCATTTCCAATTTAATTAACTCTATTTATAAATACTCATTAGTGACAAGGATCTTTTTTTCTGGAATCAATCCCTCAGCTGGAGAAACCCTGCTGTTTTCTAATTCCAGCACTGCAAAGGGCTGGAAAGAGCTTTCCCCTCACCATTATGAACTGGGTCCTTTACACAAAATTTATTAGTGAATTATCTGTACAGGTTCCCAGGGAAAGAAAAGCCAACTGTAACAAAAGGCCAGAGTTGTTATCATGTACGGCTATAGTGATTTAGCAAGGGCCAGCACATGCCACCAGATCAGCTGCCTTCAAAGCAAACCCAAAGGTCACATACCAGTGACAATGCAATTAATAAATGACAAGTAGCTCATTTCTGAAAGGGTAAATCCTCCCTCAGCCCAAACCCCCAAACCTGGACAGACTCTTCTAGTAAGAGTATCATGTAGGAGGAACATGAACATTATTCAAGACATGGTTTTGCCAAAATCAGGTCAAAAACAGAGATGTGAGAGTTGGACACTGGTACAAAAAATGTACCGTGTAATTGTACCTACCTGAAACTAAAATATAAAAAACAGCAGGATTGACCTCACTCACTGAAACTGTTACCACAGGGACACYCCCCACAGGCATACACAATCCCAAATGATTCCCAATGCTACCTCCCTTTATAGCTGAGCAGACAGAGCTTACAGGTCTTAAAGCTCATTAGTTCTATTTTAGGTGCCAGAAGCTCACAAGTGGAAGAATTATTTCCTACTTCTAGTTTCCATAGTTTAAACGGATGTGATCTGCATACTGGGCCTCCTCTGGAAATGGGTAAAGCAGCTTTTTAAGGGATCATTATATTTTCATTGTGCAGGAAGGCTTTGGTGTACCATAATTCCACTACACATTTAAAGTATTGTTTAAATTAAATCTGGGACAGTACGTATGCAGGATAGAAGCTGCTTGAAGTTCAGTAAATGAAATTAAAGACAAATGCCTTAAAGAAGGCGGCATTCTTTTGTAAGGAAATGTTACAAAGAGCTTGATTATATCAGCAAAGCATCTCTCAACATATTTRGGGCTGCATAATTGCCAAGACTTCTCAGGAAACAATTATTGCATGTTGTGAAGGGACAAGGCATTACAATCCCTCTTTTGCCTCTGTTCAATGTTCAGGATTAATCCTGTTTCTTGGGAGAGTGTAAAGAAATAATGGGGCAAGAAACCAGTTCTCAATTTACTCTGTAGTGCAGGAATTGCAATCAGGCATTTACATGTGTGAGAGGGGAGCCAGAGGCCCTGAAATTATTTWWWAAAATATTTCATAAAGTTTATGYAGTCGAGAAAACACTGGTCTTTAARTCTACAGCAACTGTCCATAGGTGTTCTATCCACACAACACAGCAGTTTGGGACTACTACACATTATGATACCGTGCAATTTTCTACTGCTCTCCTTCACAGCCTTAGCAAATAAAATGAAATATTCATTTTCATGTTCTCCTTATTTTGTGTAGTTGTTACACGTTTTCTTAATTACACATCAACAACAGAATGCACAGTTGTACCAATTGAAAAATAGTATAAAAAAATAATGGTATCTCAACCTAAGGATAAATTCCAAGGGAGAGAAAGCAAAAGGTCATCCTTTGCTCTTGACTCCATCACTGTCCTGCCATCCCAGTCCCTAGGGACTGGAAAAAGCTGTGCTTTGTTTGATGTCTTCTCATCASAGATGATCACTGGGACACAATGCTACATTTGAGAATTCACACAAGGGGAGAAGAGTCTTTTTTCAAATGTCTGTCCCTAAAGTCCAYTTTGTCCACTTGTCATTTTCAGACTGGGCAAGAGGCCAAGCCCAGCTCTATGTCCCTGTGTGGAAAGGAGTTTTTGTAGCTATGGCTACGTCCTGAGCAACCTCTACACAAACTTACAATGGCTTACATGTACACTGGCAAAATTTTTTTGAAGAACACAAAAAGAAAAGAGATGTGAAAAGCAGCTTTAAAGGACAAAGGAGAAGTACTTCAGTGGCTCTAAAATGCTGCCCAAGCAAGAATCAGTGGCTGACTGCAAACAGCAGAAATGCCAGAGACTTCTAAGAAAAGTTCCATTAGCATTTCAAAACAGGAGGAGCCAGACAGATTATGGATGTGGACTGCCAATAGCTCCTGCTGGTGGGGGAAATTTTTTGGAGTAGTAATTCAAATTGTGGAAAACATGCAATTGTGCAAATGTGGAAAACAGCAATTTGSAGAGACAACTYGGYACTGGGGAAYGCACCTTGCTGTGCAGTCACTGCYCYGKCCTGCCCTCACCTGCAGGCTGAACYGACATCAAGGCCAGCTCAGAGTTTGTCAGCAGCAATGCTGTTTCTTCCCCCCTGCAATTTCAGGTCTTATTTCTGCCTAAACGGGCATTTTACAACTGATTCACAACTCGAAACCATCAGCAGCATTTTTTATCTATCCTTTTACATCAAGTGTCACAGCAGTTGTTACCTTTCCCCTCAGCTGTATTTAGCCAGCACATACCTCATCCTTGGCCTCCTCAGAGTCCACTTTSAGCGTGAGGAACATGACGATGTGAGGCACATCCTGCTCCAYRTCYGAGCTCTCCTCTCCCCACAGGAGCCGAACCAGATTGTTCATACCTGACTGTGCCTGTTTGCTCCTTTGCTGAGAAGTTCCTTCAGCCTCGAACACCGAGGTTTCAAATGTAAGTTTAACCTATTAAGATAATTAATCACTGTGAAAATGATTACATTCTGCTATCAGATGGACAGATGCAGTTTGAGCCCTTTAAGGAGTTATGTTTTCTCAGCTTTACCAAGATGTAAGCACACAAAATTCCCGCTGTTTCAAGAAAACCAATTCTACATTCAACATCACATAACCATCTATTACAAAGGACAAAGCCAGCTATTACATGCTCTATGAACCATGTGAGTAAGCATGTGGTTTGCTGTGTTTTCATATTTAATCTTATGGTTTTGAGAATGGAAAAATATACTTACTGCTTTGGCTTTGTTTGAACACAAAACCCATTACTGTGCCTTTGAAACACACACAGCATTTGACTTCTTTCAAAATGTCAGCAGTTTCTTAAGTACACATCCTGAAGGCTCTTTCTTGACCATTTCTCTGCCATTTTGAGTGCACTGACACATTTGCACAGAGAAACCCATTTAAATTTACACTGGACTGCARAAGTCTGTTAAATTGTAACAGCAACAATTCTTTCAATCTTTCATTTCCAGTATGTGTACTTTTCTCCTTTTTCTAACTGTAAAATCAGCGAATAAGAGGATTTTTTGCTGTATTTAACAATTTACATAGCTACCAAGTAGCATAAAAATTTTTTTACATCCCTTGCTGTGCTGTCTTTAGAAGRAAAAGGATCAAAACACAAACAGAGCATCCTCTCTTAAATAAAACCTTAAAAGTTTAGATGATCAAGCTTATTTTGCAAAAAAAAATTATATCATGTTTACTGCCCCTTATTTCCCAAATTTAAAGCCAGGAATTTTAGAATAAATATATATTTCCTAACACACAAGCAACACATAATCCAAATGATGTGGAAATGTTTCACAATTTGCTTTACAGACCTACTTTTCATAAGCACTGATGGTGCTTTTAAAGCAAAAATGGTGTTTGTTAGTTGTCTCAGCAGTGATAAAAGTGATTTTTTCTTTTTTTGTGAATGAACACATTATCCTAAGTATGAGAGAAGGAGATATAACACCTAGCTCTTGACTGAGGACAAAATTGTAATTGTAATTTCCAAGGAGAAAAAATTCATTTATGTTCTTGGATGACACCTTGTTTTTTATCAGTCTTCAAAGTGACTGGAGATGTATTTGGACTAAGTAGGCCTGCTCTTAGTCTCCTTTTCTATGTTTTTACTCAAGACTGTTTGTCTGCCTTGAAATACCTGTAACATGGCTRATGACTGGGAAGTTCTGAACATAACACACCTCACCAAATCCTGCTTCTTTGTTAAAACCAGGAGAGTTTAGCCCAAGGACTGATGCAACAAAATCCATTTATATTTTCCCAGTTGTGATAAATTTGGAGAGATAATTTAAAAACARGTAATTTTCATAATTGTGTATGTGTGTACACATACTTCAAGAGATACTTAAAAGATACTTAAAGATACTTTAAAACACCCACTGCCTGTCAGACTAGCTCAGAGAAAAGTRCCATCAGCTCTCACAGCTACATTTATGTCACTGATTGCCACCTTCCCATTCCACTTTTATTTTCTCTCCCAACACTTTCCATTGATTTCTCCTCTCCTGTTTGGGCTGCTATCAGCCTTTCTTCTCTTTTCTTTTCCTCTTCCCTGCAGCACTGCAGTTGATCTTGCTCTCCTGTACTACCCCTTTCTGTTGTGACAGTAACTCATCCRTCACCCTCTCCTCATCAGCTCAGTTTTGATTCCTTACACTGCACATGAGCAGGAATACCCAGCTAAGAAGCAGCTGCTTTCTAAGACCCAGTAATCTGATAGCTGACAGTTTCAGAAGTGTGTTTTCTTCTCCAGCATTCTGTGACTTGGTTCTGTTGCTTTGTCACGCCATCTAATATATTTCAGAACATTTTCCTCATACTCTGTTTAACTTTTTGCAGATTCCCTCAAGGCTCCAACAATTATTTCTCTTAACTTCTACTGCATCTTGTTTGTGGACATTTACTCATGACACTTAGGCTACAGTCTCTACACTAATGACACACAGATGTCATTCTTGCTGCAGTCTATCTTTTAGTCTCTCAATTTTTAAAAAAAAAACAAACTCAGTCTGTCTTGTCTTAAAGACACAACCATATCTCCAGGGAAGAGCTCWAAACAAATTGGATTGAGCAGAACTTTAGCTCTCTTTCATCCTGGGGTCATCTATGCTGCCTCCCACATCACTGTAATAGAAAAGGACCAAGAGACTGCATTTCTACATATTCTTAAAAAATTGAGTTTTTTGGTGGTTTTGTTTTTGGTATTTTTTTTGTGGAGAAGACATCAATCTTCATCCTGAGCAGGGGTCAGGATTAAATATGACTACTGAAGTTCCATTTCGTAAGTACTGACTATGAAAGCTTTCACAGCTTTAATTCCATTTCTCCTGAAGAAAATCAGTCCAACACAAAACAGAGAACAAAACAGAAAATGATATAAAGAATGGGAAAAGCATTAATATTCCACTCTGTATATCATGCGCACATATTCAAAACTTAGAAAAGTTCTCAAAAAGAATTCAATCAAATGACAAGAACTTAATCAAATGGCAGGAACAGCAAACTGTGAGGGACATGGACCATGATTTTCTGCTTAGGAAGCAAAAGTGGAACACGACAGAGCTCTCGACAGTTAACTTTTTCTCATAACACAGGAACATGRGGGTATAAAATGCACTTAATTAGATGGTAATTGGAAAACCAATGATAATTAACATAATACAAATCAGTTACATAAATCATGCTCCAGGATGCTGTGGAGGTCAAAGGAATTTTAAGAAACAAAGGAGAACACACAACTGATTATACTTAACTGATTCTACAAGTCCTTTATTGTTAACTGCTGGAAGCTGGGAAATAATGATCGGAAGGTCACTCTGTATTTAATTTGTTTCTTATACATTTCTCAGTGTAGAAAAAGAAAATGTAGCTGTTGTACCACTGGTCTGCCCCAAAATGGCAGATTTCTGYCCATCTGCAGGAAAGCTGCCTGGTTTGGAATATGGATTTTATTACAGACAGAGGTGGGGGCACTGCCTGCCTTTCAAAGACTGCCTGCTGCTTCCTGTTTTCCATATCTGCTTTCCATGTGCTTATGGTTTGCACAACTGCAACTCAAAATTTCACGATGAAATTTGTGATTGTAAATGTCTGCCTCAAGCAGAATAGTTTTAGAAAATTTTGTGTAAAATGGTTCTGCAACTTCTGAGTATCAAAGTAAAGAAGAGTATATTCTTTTAGCATATCTTCCCCTTTTTATTCTTTACAGAAATGTGAAAAAAAAAAGACTGATGTAGTATTTGGACTTCTATTGCTCAGTAAATACACTAAACTAGCCTTTACTAGCCTAATTGCCTAAACTGAGATAGGAAAAACAAAATTTTTGAAATATATAAAAATGAGGTATGTTGTGTCACATGGTGCAACTGAGAAAGTCCAGGTTGGTTAAGTTTTTGACATTGATTCCAGAAATTTTAAACATGAATCTAGAAGAGTAAGGACTTCACTTAAGGAAATAACTTATATGTAAGCAAAAAGGCTTTAAACTTCATGTTTTTTGATATTTTGCAAGGTAAGATGAATAGAATACAGTAACAATTTTGCTTGTATTAYAAAATGTCAGCTACAACAACCCCCTGTTCCTTCAGCAGCATGATTGCAGTGTACTACATGGCAAAAAAACCAGAAGTCTGTATTTAAATCACCACTGGTCTATTCTAACCATCACTCTTCTGGCTTGACTCAAACTGCACAGTACAGAAGGAATAATTGCACTTTAATAAGAGGATTTGGAAAGCCACCATGAYAAACTGTTGCACATTTCAAATAAGGGCTGCCTGCTTGACAGATTTAYTGACAGTGCAAACATTAACATTACATCACAAGGAACTGCATTTTAGCAACAAGTAATACCTATACCCTAATCTAACAAAGATACAATGACACAAACTCTATAATCTCTGCTTTTTTATCATTCTGTATTCAGTAACAGTTACAGAAACTCCATATTTGGTCAAAGATGGACAAGAGAAGGTTTTTCTCTCATGGAGCTCTGCCAGTACCTGACCACAACTCCAGTAGCTCAGGCAAACTTCAGATTGTCAAATATCTTGGAAAGCATCCTGTACTGACATCCCAGTACTCACTCTCACTGCAGCTGCAAATGTAGTTCCACCGCAACTCACACTGTGTAAGTTGCAAACAGAACTTTTGTGTTTAAGAAAACATAAAATTTCCACTCTTTTTAATCTGTGGACTGTAAAACATTTCTATTATTATCATCACCTCGTATATTCCACCTAAAGAAAAACTACCAGGAGACACTATAATTTCTAACCTGCTCCTACTCACACCTCTACGTTTTAACTCTTATCTTGTCTTCCCGTCCATCAGGAAGTGGATTTAAGCACAATAACTCAAAATATTAAATTTTATGCTACTAACATCCTAGATAAGTAACACTTTCCTGGTTTAGTTCTGAAATAGCTAAATAATAATATAGCTGGTTTAGTTCTGAAATAGCTAAATAATAATAGCTCATTCTTCACTACTTATTTATTCTTCATCGAAGCTCCAAAATTATTATTCAGCTAGAAGAAAAGAGATATGCAGTAGGTTTTGGGGAAAGAAACATTTATCAGGTCAGACATTTGGGATTTTTTTATCAATTTTATTACTGACTTGTTTCAGTGTCATCACTGTTGAGTTTTGRAAGATCTTAAAAGTATTCCATCTAACATCCCTAAGAACCCTAAAAGTTAAATTTTCTATTAGAATATTAAAGCAGTATCAATTTCACCATTTAAATGCTCTTAAATATTTTTAGTTTGTGTTAATTCAGGCTTCTTTTTACTCTCTTGTGGTTTGTGAGTCTTGTTTATATTGATGAAGATATAATTATTCAAATATTTCCAGAGCACCTACCTATTTTCACATACCTTACCAGATTMAACTCTGAAATTTCTACTCGGACTGAAGTCAAGCCATACATTTAAAAGGTAATGGAGGAAGTTCGAAGAAAAAGGCCACCTAAATTTTGTTTCCTTGGGAGAAGAAGGCTAGAAACAGAAGAAGGCTGGAAACTTTTACAGAGGACATTTGGAATAAATGTTCAACTACTGTACCTGCATAGGGCCTGGAATGCAAGACAAAACCCTCTCTATGTTTTCAGAATTCACATCAACATCATTTACGGCAACAAGGGCATCTCCTGGAGGTGGAACAGACAAGAAATGAGAAGGGCAATTGCTATTATACCACAATACAGAGCAAAACAGCATCTTATCTTAAAAAATTAATATGATATTCAAACTGTAATAAATGCCTATTTGTTACATTTAAATAGATGTTTACTACATTGCAACATTTACCACATTCAGTCTATTACCTCAGTGCTCATAAGGCCTTGCAGCCACATTCATATAATTTTACAAAAATTACAGAAACATTAAATGGTTTGGATTGGATGGAACCTTGAATATCATCCAGTTCCAATGCCCTGCCATGGGCAGGGACACCTCCCACTAGACCAACTTGCTCTCAGTTTTTCCTGCCTAATGGCATCTTGCTTTTTCTACATCTGACACCCATACCGTCACTGGAAACGGGGTAAAAATAACTCAGGATCCCAAAGAAAAAATCATTACTGTAAGTGGAAAAGGTTTGAAAAATTAAAGGSACCAGTTACAAACACAAGCAGACCCAAATTAGAGTTTACAAACTTAAAATCCACATTCCTGTTTACAGTGCAAACCTGAATCTCTAAAGTGGCAACATTCCCTARGAATCTATAAAAGGCCACTGAATATTCAAGTTTAGAAGAATACTGACAGTATTATTTCTGTGTTCTACCTTGTTGTTAAACACCTTCAAATGCAACTGGAATTCTTCCCAGGTACAAGGTMGTTTGCTTAAAATCAGTGCAACACACAGTCAAGGCCAAAAAGAGAAAAAAACATTCTTCTTAACGAACCATCAGTGAGGAAATACTAAATACCCCCAAAACGCAAGTAATATTCCTCTTTAATATACCAGGCAATAACCAACTRCTCACTCTTCTTTTACATTGAAAGAAAATTCATTCCTACTCCTTCTGAATGCAAAACTATAAAAATATTTCRTTTTTGTCCTTCAAGCAATAGCTCTCTCCCTAACCTCTGTGTTTCTTGATGCACAGCACATTTAAGTTTTAGCCTGTCAAATCTTCAACACAACAGTAATTCAAAGAAAAATTTCAGAAAAGCTGAAAGTTAAACATTTAAAARGAACTCAGYAARTCCATGCCAAAGTCCAAGGACATARAAATTAGTAATGAAAAGCAGAGTACTCAGGCTACTCTAATATAACAAGAATTATAAACATGATTACTATGTTCTTCGTTAAGAATACTGTATTAAAGATCATTATTCACAACTACAAGAGAAAGCATAAATTGCTCTTGTACTCATCTGGAGTACTGCTTAAACAAAATGTTTTTGTGTTCTGTTTGTTTGACTGGATGCTTAGGAATTCTGCTGCAAAGCCCTTCAGAGGAGCTGCACACACTTTGTGAAGACATCCACACCTTAGCACTCGAGGGAATGTTTTGGAACCCCATCTCTCAGGGTGGAATAAACAAAGACACTTGGAAAGGAGAAGAGCCATCAGTATTTACATGTTACATACTCCAAGTGTTTTATTTATTCAATGCCTGATGTACACATGTAAAACTTTCATTGCAGCAGTAAATATTTATTCCATTCAATTGGTAAAAATGTAATCATGGACTATACATGGAACAGCTTTCCAKAACACACAGCTCAAGCAGGGCTGCAAGGCTGTCTTCATTCTGCCAGAAAATGCTGTATCATTATCAAAGAAGAGCAACTTGATATGCAACTGAGAAAATCTTACTGATCAACATGGACTTTCCAGAATTGCAGGTTGAGGTAGTGAGGGTGGATTTTGTCCTTCTTTTCTTTTTGCCACACAACAGCATTCAAAAAATAGAGACTATGAAGCAACAGAATAAATGACATCACTGGGCAAAGTATGAGCTATGTAAAATTACAAACCCAGAGTATTTTTAATGCAGGACATGACCACAAGATTTACTCAGTGAGATAATTAACTGCAGTGCAAGAGTTTGTACGTGCACGTCTTACTTTGTAAAAGTTTGACATCTACATTTTACTTGAGAATTGTTTCTTGCCCTTTAGCAATGTGAAAAACTTACAGAAAGACAGACTGATTTAGATCTTCAGACATTAATTATGTAAAAAAAATTAATGCAATTGTATGAAGCTTAATCTAATTGCACTTACCTAATGCTTAAACAATTTACATTAAATGAAATCAAAGTGTAGCCAGCCTTTGCAATTGTTTAAGTTGGTCTAACTCAATGGTCTACAAAGTTAGGTCAGATCATCCCAGACYCAAACATCAGTAAATTACACATGTAGGGAGACACATCAGAGTACAAAGTATCACAAAGTTCCATTTTTAGGATGCAGTGAGCCACTGCAATAGTGGAAATGAATTTTCTTCAGCCAGCTCCAGGATATCAGGCTTTGAGTCAACAAATCTATCTTTAGAAAAAATACATGGTCTTCTAAAAGAAGGTAGTTTAGATTAGATATTAGGAAGAAATTCTTCACTGTGAGGGTGGTGAGGCACTGGCAGAGGTTGCCCAAAGAAGCATGGATGGCCCATCCCTGGAAGTGTTCAAGGCCAGGTTGGATGGGGCTCTGAGAAACCTTGTCTAGCATGGGGTTAGGACTAGATGATCTTTAAGGTCTCTTCCAACCCAAACTGTTCTACAATTCTATGATTCTCTTTAAAGAATGAAGCAAGCTTTACCTTAATATTGTAATAATGAGTGATGAAGCTTGTGAGTTCTGTCACTTACTYTAGAAAGAATCTCAGTTCATGAGGAAAAGTGAGACATCCATRCATGTTCTCTGCACAATGTTAAGCAGGACTGAATTTTACTTGAGTGAGGAAACAGAAAGAGGTGAGGCAGGAATTCTTTCCTATTTTATTTGTTCTATCAGTTTCCCCTGYCCAGTCAGCAGCAGCTGAGTGTGTGCTGATCTCACACAATCTATGCATAGTTGATGGAATTATTCCTGCCTCTTCAAGGACAAAGTTTGGAAAAGTCTTTGGCACTGCTGACATCCCTAGAATGTTTTATTTCAGAACTGCCTATCTCTTTGCCACTTGAGGCACAAGACTATGTCTTCTGTTAACCATCCACTCCTAGAGATAAACCTGCAAGCACCATTTCCAAAAGTAAATCCCCACTGCATTAAGCCCAGGGATGCTGACTGGTGAGTGAGCACCACTTCCATACTGTGATGGGAAGTGAACTTTTTTTCTGAAATCATGAGAATCAAGTTGTTCACATGGGAGAGAATGGAGGACACTTTTGTCATGGATTCATGATATTTAGTTTTTTGCACTGTTGGTAATGACTTGGTGGGAGCATTTATAAAAGTTCCCATATGCCTTTCCAAAAAAGGCAAACTATGGAACACATTCCTGCTGAAGACATATCAAATACTTGCTTTATATGTTAGCAGGCTCCTTTCAGCCAAACCAAGAGGAGATTCAAAGAACAAAAGTGATATCCTAAACACCACAGTGAGAACACAGCAAAGCTTACACAAGCTGTTTCCATCTTGTGAGCCCWACTTCTCTACTTGGGAAAGTCTTCTCAATAAATACACCATATAAGGTGAATTCCACATAAAAATCTCAAACTCTTCTAGTACTTTGGTCCTTTCAAGGGCTTTTTTCCTGATAGGACTCTTAAGGATATGGACCTTGCAAGTGAGGCTTGCAACAGCAGCCTATAGTTTTTGCATACCTGTTCAAAACTGGATTGTTATAGCCCATCTTTACTGTCATATACAATTCTTGTCAGTGGGGAGTTTTCACWATTTTTTGACACTGGTAAGGTGAGAAGATTCATGCTGAGCTATTTGRTGTTGAGATCAGTAAGATAGTTTTGAAAAGGATAACAATAGTATGCTCTGCTAGTRAAAAGAGCTTTGCTGTATTTTTAGTGTAATTTGAATTAATTTTTTATTTTTACTATAGTAAAGATGATGCTCATCAGCATTTACAAGAACTTGAATTCAACAGGTTTCAATTTGAAGGGGTGTAGGAATCAAATTATAATGGCATTACTTATCACAACCGTTATGTGTCTGRATCTAAATGTGAGTATTATGAGAAGCTTTTCCTCTTTGAAAATATGCTCAAAGCTTTCCATAGCAGACAAAGATTTGCATAATGCTGCAAATTAACTTAAGCAAGGAAAATGTTTTGCTAAAAATACAAAAGACACTTAAAAAGCATGAGATAGAAACAACTGTATGTCATCTTAACCAAATGAAAGTGGTGACAAAAGTTTAAAAATCAATGAGGGTTTTTCTATTTTGAAAATTGAAGATGGATGCTGAATTGCTACATATAAAAAAAAAGATAAATGAACTGATAAACAACATATGGATAGAGTGCCATGTTTTTAGAGTAACAAAGCAGCAGGGTTTTTTAGCTTGCAAAACTAGTATTTACTTTCATATGGTCAATGCCTGCATTCCACTTGGTTAATAAAGCACAGCAACAAGACTTACGACTTCCATATGCAATCTTGAAAACAAAAATTAAAGTGTATTGTGCAAATAATAAACAGATGTTCTAAGTGTTYAAAGCTATAAAGGATACACATTTAAATAGAAGAAGCCACCTGAGGAAAGTTATTATTAAGGATGGAAAATGAAGTTGTTTCTACTAAAAATGCTGAAGCATAAATGACTTTGTAAGTCAACATGAGTACAACACACTGGTCACCAGAAAGACAACCAGATGTCATTTAAAAGCATGTATTTTTAATGGAAAATA
This sequence comes from Malurus melanocephalus, assembly GCF_030028575.1. NCBI lineage: Eukaryota > Metazoa > Chordata > Aves > Passeriformes > Maluridae > Malurus > Malurus melanocephalus. The sequence continues at coordinate 715,793 of NW_026623424.1, forward strand.
TAGTTTGGATTTGCCTCACGAAAGACTACTACCAAGCTGATCTTGACCACTGAAGGCCAAAAAAATATTAAAAAAACAAAACAAGAACAGGTTAGCGTTTATGCACGTACAGGTCAGTGAAGAAGAACAAAGTTATAACCAGATCAGCCAGCAGACATTGTGCTGTGCTGAGCAGGTATTCCTCGTTTGTGATGGTTTAAGAAGCTACTCACTTTTGTGACAATTTTCCAGTTTTAGACTGACCACAAAAATGTCCTTTACTGSCTGGTTCCACAATTCTCAACCGGACTCCTAAAAACTACTTTGATCAAGAACAACTGATAGGCAAAGTTGTACTGTTATTGTCCTTGAACTTTCTGTCCACTTTCAGCTCCTAGGAAGATCTGAGGAGATATCTGTTAGCTTCTAAATCAGCTTTGGGTGTATACCACAGCTATCCCATCCTGGGATGTGCAATACAGAAGCAGTAAACCAGACAGATTTTTTACAAGAACAGATTTTTTTTTTTACTGTATATTCTTTATGCAGACATCACTGAAATTCGAACATCTAATTTATGCAAAGCATCCCTATTTCTAGACACCACATAAAAATTCCACAGTACTCAACTTTGCTATAGATATATAATTTGAAAGTATTTTTATATGAAAATGATATATTTTATGCTGTTGGCACTGAATACAGCTCATTTTCCCAGTTAAGAGCTGAATAACTCCAGTATGCTTCAAACTATCTCATTTTCAAAGTGCAAAAAAACAAGGGAAGGGTTGATGATAGCCTAGGATATATTAAATTGCATGMCTCTTAGATTAAGCTAAATGTTCTGTTTGAAACAAACAAAAAAAACCCCAGTTTTTGTCCTCGCTAGCTCTGGGAAGGATTAGAGTGCAGCAGATGAAATAGTATCTCTGGTTAGGTCAGCGTGATCTCCTGGATCTGGTACTTGCCTACACAGTTCTGACTTCACACCTGCTCTGGCAAATATGTTATATACAAATCTGTGTCCCAAAATTAATGTATAGGTTACAAACACCCAGCCTTAAACTAATTAATGATTGAATACCATTAAGCAGATCAAGCTGAAATTCACTCTCTCCTCCCCCTCAGTCCACATCCCCCACTTCTTGACTAATCAGTTCTTGCTGGTAAAATTTGAAAGTTATCCAATTTTCCCTCTAGAGTATTCTTTAGCATCTCTACCAAAAACACGTGCTGGAACAATCAGCCAGTCAAATCACAATGTGCCTTTTTACACACACAACACTGGAATTTCAAAAGCACTCATGCTGACTTTGTGGGATTTGTACTACTCTAGCATTAAAACTTTTAATGATTTTCTAACCAACATCAAATCTTTGCTCTCTCACTCTGTGAGAGACAGCTTCAAGGGTAATTAAATAATCTTTCACCCTTTACAGATGTGGCCTGGTTGTCTCACATTTACTGTCTTCTGAGGTTGACATCCTGTGAGTGTCAAGTTTTTAGTGCCTCGATGATGGAAGTGGGAGTATTTCTGCTCCCTCAATACCCCTCACAGCAGTTCATTCCCCTCCACCATTCACGTTCRGTGCCTGTCAGACCTTCTGTGACCCAAGTTTAACTTACTACACCAGCAAAATGTTAGACAGCCAATTTCTCTTCTGGGTTACTTTCCTGCCAGGTTATTTAGTTGCATCAGCTCATGGAAGTGTCCGAGCAGCCAAACCAACACAAAGGATGTACTGGCTCCCTGCCTCCCCAAACTGCAGCCCTGCTATGGATTTGCAGCCTCTCAGAATCACAACTGCTGAGGAAGCTGCTGTTAGACTTGCTAAACAGAAAAATAACCAAACAAGGCTGTGCAGAAAATTTGTAATATACGAATGTATCTTACTTAGTGTTTTTTTCCTCATTTTATGATACTAAATCAATTTACAGCATATATATGGTAAAAGTTTTTATCTAAGAGCGTTGCTGTAGAAAAGAATAAAATCTAAATACAGTATCTGTCAGACTAGCTTTCCCCCCTTCCCCTTATCTACTAAGCAAATCCTCAGWTAAAATCCTAAATTTAAGGTGGTGGTGGGTGGGCTATTTCTTGCTCCAAGCTCCTCAGTCTCAGAACACTAAGGGACAGCCATCTCCTTACTGCATTAACACTTTTTAGGTTATGTCACATGCTCYTAAAACCAATAGTACAGTAAAATTGATTAGGCAACAAAACAYCAGATACACTGTCACTGATTTAAAATAATCCCTCAAGAACTGATGTAGTTGCTTTTGTCTCAGGAATATTYAAATCAGCTGCCTCTAACAGCAAAAAAAAACCACATAAATCTTTATATTAAAGGAAGAGTGTAGAAGTTCACCATTCCTTCAGTTACTTACCAATGAAGATTTGACCTGTTTTCATTGCAGAACTACCTGGCACCAAGCCATGTACCACAAGCTTCTCTTCACTGACTCCTCTGGTGACTTTATCCCTCCTGCCTCGTTTTTCCACTCTTCTGCTGCTCCATGAAGACTGATGGACAATCCCTACTAAGGCCTCCAGCAGTCTCTGCTGCTCTTCTTCCTCAGCACTGTAGAGTTTTCTGGGATTTACATAAACAGACACATCTTTGTACTTCTGCTGAACAGTGACACCCATTTTTTGCGCAGACTGATGTTTCAATATGGAAGTAGGACCGGTGGGGTGCACACTGCAGCTTCCACTGCCCTTCTTACCAGAATGCTTTGGTAAAAGACTGTTCTTTTTTAGCATTTTGGTCCATTTCTTCAGTTCATACTTTCTTTCCTTTCGTGRTCCCTCTTGAATAATTTCAGCTTCATTTTCACGAAACCTGACGTGATTCACTGCTGGCATTTCTGGACAGCTGTTCTGAAGCAGAATTTCTTCTTCGCTTTCACTCAGTTCTAAATAAAATAATTCCCCATTTTTCTGCACACTATCCAGCCACTCAGGTTCAAGGTCACTGGAAAAGAAAAAAGAATCATCAGTGAGCTCTGATAAGGATATTGCTATGCAAGTGACATCTGATTATTTTAAGTAGGAGAAGGACAGAGAGAGTACAAGGGTTAAATAAAAAAAAATAGTTGTCTCCTGAACACTGACAGCTCAACTGCTTTAAGTCTGCCAAGAGGGTTAAAACTTGTTTTAGATAAATGATGGATACGGCAAGGAAAGAGATCCCTCTCACATGTTAAAATAGTTTCTTCAAATGCCTTAGAGGAAAACAGCCATTGCAAAAGCAGTATTCTCTTTTCAGAAAATAAACAGCAGTTTCTTTCACATGCAATTTTTAAATTAGTAATTACATTCATGTGCATGATGGGACTTTCTCTTACAGAAAAGATTCTATCTTATTTGTTCTCTCCCATTATTTTTTCCCTTATGCATTTGTAACATAATCGTGGTATGACTTTTGAGGTGGTCCTGTGCAGAGCCTGAAGATGGACTTCTTTATCTTTGTGGGCCCTTTCTGACTCAGGRYATTCTGTAATGCTATGGGAAGACAGATTGTACTGCCAGCCYTTCRTAAAGAGAATATTAACATTTYTAAAATCACTTAAATTWAACATAAAAAATCCCMAAAYAATYTAAGATRAAATCTAGGTAATAATTTTWAAAAGCCAAGTTGCACATAGCATATSCAAGYTCACATGCAAAAAATACACACTAAAAATGCAAAGAGGCATCACTGCTATAGAAACAGTTGTGGCAGCTGGAGTGGATCACCCAAAGTCAAGAGCAGCACRTTGCTGCAAAGCAAAGGCAAAGCAGTTCCAGGATGTGTTAGCAGAAGTACCATCAGCACAGTGCAAAAAATTTTTTGTCCTAATTTGGCAACAGTGATGTGTCAGCCATGTCCAGTTTTGGATAGTACGTCTTAAGAAAGATGTAATAACTGGAACATATCCAGAACAAAGAGACAAATACTAAGCAGCCTATATACACATTTTGAAGGGAAAGAAACTGAAGGAAATCATACTCTTTTCACTGAGGAAAAAAAACCAACCCAAAAAAAGTCTGCTGAGAGGCAACAAACCAAATGAACCTCAAGGTGAACCATGGAGTGTTACTCCAGATGGATGAGGATCAATAATGGCCAAAGAGTACTCGTAAGTTTAATTATTGGGGATGTTCTGTGTGGAAGACTTTCAGGAACAGACAAGACCAATTAATTCTTCCTAACTAGATCTCCTAACTAGATCTAACCAAAAGATCTCCCCGTCTCATAAAAATCATATAAGGAAAATCGAGAATGGAGATTGACATCATAATTAATATAAGTGTTTAAAGTTAACATGCATTCATACACTTACACTGGAACTAATGTTACTGAATAGAGAGTGCAAATCTGAGTTAAAGCTAGTATTAAATATCTCATATAGATTACTTTGAATACAGATAAATGATAAAGTTTCAAAGTTTGGCTGAACTGAGAGCATTATACAGACATTGCACCAGAACACCTTTAAAGGCTCAATGACAGCATCTGGCTGGACTGACAATACAGAAAACATTGGCMTTACTCTCTTTCTCCAGTCCCAGTTACTGAGAGAAGTCTATGGATATTGCAGACAGGAAGAAAGATCACCTTCCTCCTCTGCATCTATGAGCTTTTTTGCCCTAGCAAACAGTTTAAAGAAAGAGCCACCACTTGTGCTAATTTGGCTATACCCAATGGTCAGGGATAAATCCGAGTTTGTGACTTCTGCTGAGTCTTACCCAAAATCCTGTGTTCTTACTMAAGAAAGTACCAGATCTTTATAAAAGCTGTTTCTTCTTTGGGGTAGATGTCAAAATTTCAGCTTGGACGTCAGTTYATACGTCCATGTTCTCCTGCTTTGTAGTCTATTTTTATTAGAACAAGATGGACCAAGAAAAAAAAAATGGTGTGAGCTTGTGTGGTGTTTACTCTGGATTCACTCAAACAGAACCATTCCAGAAAGAAACCAAGAAGAAACTGTACTGTAAAGAAACTCTCACTTTCTCAATACATATCCACACAGACATCTGCAAAAGCAAAGTCTGAAACAAGAAATCTGCACTTAGGATTCTTCCCCTAATGCTGTAGCATCACAAGAGATTTAAATAAAGCAAGGAAAGAAAAAAGAAGAGGGAAAATAAACCCTTGTTTTGATCTCATTTCCTTTGTGTCAAAGCAAGTGCTTACACAATTACCTCAACTTGCCTCTAGGTCTGGAAGCTTCAATCAAGGGATCTTAAAAAACTTGAAGACCTGCATTTCTCTAGAGTAGTCTCACTGATCATAGACAGATAATTCCCTTTTGGGATAAATGGCTGAAAAACTGTGCTGATTGAAATTGTCCATTTATGGAAGGAAGATACATTAGAAAGAAAGGCTCCAAGTTCTGCTGGATAAATTGTTCTACACATAAATTATTAAAAGCATTACACATATTATTACAAATACAAGACATTGTGTTATGCACTGAAAACTGCAGAAGACAGCTTTATTCTCTAAACATATATAAAGAATGACAGTAAAAAGGCATWTTAGATGAAAGAATTGGGAAGGGAAAAAGCCCAAACACACAAAATCTAAAAACACATTGCTTCGGGCAGAATTGTTACAGTTGACTTCTGGCTTATAATTAYAGGAATAAAGTAAGGTAGGTGTACATACAACAGCTTTCTCTGAGCCAGAGGTACAGGGCAACTAAAAATTGGAGTACACTTGAACACACTTCTAACTTCTCCCATTTAAATATCCTTTTTTYCCCTTCCACTCCATAGCATCATGAAAAAAACATGCAGAATGAARTGCCATTTCGATTATACCCTGAAATGTGCATCTGAAGCGTCAAGCAGAGCGGTTGTAACGCAGAAGACCAAGTTCATTTAGTAAGTTTTCATTTTAATCAAATTAAAAAGAAAAATACAAATAAATTAAAACCCTGGTGGTTGCATTTATAACTTTAAAATATTTATTAGTATTAAGAGTTGTCTTCTGACTTAGTATTTCCCAAAAGAGAGGACACTGAAAGGGAAAAACTACCCCTCGCATGTGCCAAGTCCCTCCTTCCCCTCTGCTTCCCAGGTCGTGTCCAGCTGGGATGCAGGACTCAATCCAAGGACTGCCCGCAGCTCAACCCACGCCGCGTTACCGTCAGGGCTCTGCAGAGACACATCACAAAGCTCACACCGTTCTCTGCTCGTAAATCCCGAACACAGCACCGGGGGGCTCCGGCCGCCTCCTTTCGCTGCGCAGGGGCGGCGAGACCCCGGGAAAGCCCCGGGACACCGCGGCGCGTCCTTCCCGGCCCCGCCCTTACTCGGAGCTCGCAGACAGCGAGGAGCCGGAGGAGCCGGAGGAGCCGCTCTCGCTGCCGGTGCCCGCGGGCCCAGCTCCTTCTCCCGTGGCCGGTTCCATCCCCTCAGCGACGCCGCCGCTCCCGCCGGGCCCCCCGGACGCCATGACAGCCGCGCGCCRGGCGGGGCACGTGACCCGCGCCGCGCTCTGCCATTGGCCGGGCCCCGCGCGCCATGGAAACGGCGGGAAGCGCGAGGGCCTCGCCGTGAGGGGAAGCACCGCCGTTCCTCCGGGATGGAGGCAAAGCGTGCTTTGTAATGGGCATTTTACTGTATTCCCAGCCTCCCCCGCCTCCCGAACGTCTTTTTGTGGCTCAACGGGAATGCATCATGGAGAAGCAGACGTTATTTAGTTGTCCGATTACAAAGTCTCAGCACCCGACCCATAAAAGACCCCCTTTTAGTGAAACCCGGAGCCCTGGGGTAGGGCTCAGAGCATTGTAACCAAACACTGATGAGGAGTCGGAAACAGGAGATAAAAAGTGATTCTCGAGTCAACCGCTAAGCAATGGGATGCCTTTATTTTATTATTAATTAATTTATATTATATTATATTAATATATATTAATATATATTAATTTAACTATTATATGGTATTATATTGCTATTATATTAATATTATATTAATTATATATTATATATATAATATTATTATATTAATTGCTATTATATTAATTTAATGAGCTGTCAGAAACAAAGGTAGCTTCYTAGTCTTGCCAGGAGAGCTGTGCAGTTCAGAAGAAAGGATGTAACAGACTCAAGTACCTTAAAATAACCGATGCAGTCTACACGTGTAAAATCATGCACAGTCAAGAAAGAGACAAAARAAGCCCCACTACTCGGTTTTCAGGACCTAAATTATTCATATCCATGAAAAACAAGACCTATGGCAGCCCCGCAGACAACGTGCTGTGTAACCGTGTCAGTAAACCCATCAGGACACACATGGTGAGTGGGGAAAGGGATGGAGAGTAATTGTTGGAACATGTTTAATGCACTGCATTTAATCTCTGCTCAGTGGGATATTTGCACAGCTTCAGCACTGAGGTTTTACAGCGCTGGAACGCTGCGTAGGAGTGACAGAATCCTGGGATGAAGTTCCTATACTTGAAGCTACTTCAGGGAAGCATTATTAGTAAGTGTGATTTCAAGTGTATTAACAGACAGAAATGTTTTGGACTCATGTCCATGTGATTAAAGCTTCAGGTGGAGTAAAAATACCTATATTAAGTACTGTGGCCATTCTGAAGTCCCGTATAAGACCTGATTTTACAGATAAATTACTGTTGCACCGTTTTTAAGACGACAAACCTATCCAGAGGAGGAAACACAAACATTTCCTAAAGGAAAAAAAAATTGTTCTACTAGGATTTCATTTGGAAGTAGGTGCAATACACTGCCCCACCCTCCCTAATTATGCTTRCATTTGCAAGCACTTTTAATACACCGAGCAGCACACTGAAGTGTTTCTGTAGAGAAGCGATAGTCAGTGCCAGATGGTYCTGTGTTAGTTAAATTTCCCGGAGTTCAAGAGTTGGTTAATTGGTTCCAGTCGTTTGCTCGCTAAGTGAGAAACASAGGCTCTCTCTCAAGGAGGCAGTGGTCTTATACCACTTGCTATTTTATAGGAATAAGCATGTTATGAATGGAAGGATGATGGAAGGCTTTGGTCCTCTGGGAGGAGTAGCTGGGAGCCACCTAAATACTTAGCTGAAACGAATGCGGAATTTTTGCTGCTGTGGGAACAATTAAAGATTGCAGGATAWATCTCACACAGCAGGATCTTATTTTAGTGAAGACACAGATTTTTCCCACACAATCMCTCTTGAGAGGAAAGCCTGTCATTTCTCGGGCATAAATATTAGGAAGAGACTTGAAATAATTTGTCTTCTGGCAGACACTTTACACTTAATCCAAGTAGCTGGGGCTGATGCTTCTCACTAAGGAATCCATGAGCTCTCTATGCTAAATTGCTGTTATTAACATGCAAATGGTAAAAATCTGCCAGGGGGCATCCCTGGCATCAATAGCACTGCTCACCCTCACTGGACAGCTGGTTAATGAGCACTTAGGAGTGGATAATTAAAGCCTGAAGGTTGTTCTGATTRGCTGTTCCTGCAAAGAACTAAATCCATGTGTGGAAATTTATTTCCTGAACAAGAGTTTCTTGTTACTTTTGTTGGCTTAACCTGTTACAAAAGCTGTTGGGCTTTTAAAATAACAATGTGCCTTGATCCATGCCTAGATTCAGAAGTAGATTGAAGTCGAAAGAAGAAAGGGTGTAGCACACACCAATGAGATACACTGGTTCCATACTTCAAATTACAGATCTTCATTAGTAATMAAGAGGTGAGAAGGCCTACATGATTTTTTTTATTGTTTCATTTTCTCCTTTCTGCTTGTTTTCAAACCAGTTAATGTTTCCAGGAAGGCTCTATCAACCACTGGACAGAYAGAAATGATACACTGCAGATAAAACATGATATGCTACAAGCAGGTAAAGAGGAAAATAGTTTCATCTTTKTTCTGTTTCTTGCTAACACCTGTTTTATTGATAGAAAAACTAACAACAAATATGAGTTACATACTTCAGCCATTCACTCTATATTTTTTATTMCTCCGGTGCACAGCATCAGCAAAATATGACAGAAATTATTTCTTCTTTTTAAAGATTGATGACAACATAACTTTCCCTGCCCTGCTAAAGTCTTTGTTAAACGACTTTACCCATATTTCACAAATATTCCTTAATAATTAAGATTTTTTCATTACAAGGTTTCTATAAAACTGTGTAAGATTGTGATTAGAGAATCTSCTCACAACTCCTCTATCATGACTGCACAGAGACCATCCACAGCAAAGTGGCATGAATTGACGGGTGACACTAGATTGTCATTTTAATGGGCATATTTACATATAAACAGACTCCACSGGAGAATGGAGGCTATTTTTGGGACCAAAGTAACAGAAATGTTGTGAGAAAACATTCCAGTGGACAATAAATAAAATATACTCTTCTTTCTGACCTCTTAAGCTTTCTGTATGTACTGTTTAATCACAGAAGGTATTTTAGAAGGGCACAGAACCAACAAGAAGACAGCCATGAAGAATCTCTGAAGAGTAGTACAACCCATCTCATCCTTTTGAAAAACATTCTTAGAGTTAAGAGTTCTCTTCAGAATGAAAAGCAGCTGTCATTTTCAATGTTTTTTCCCCTATTGCTTTTACCTCACCTTAAATCTTTTAAATACGGGGTTTTTTTAGGATCACCTGCTATGCACAGCAGGCATGTCAGGCATGAAAGAAAACCATTATTTGCAGTCGGTCAACATGCAAATATTTCAAGCATGAGTAGCTTTATTCCACTTAGAGTATATTAATATAAGCAATATCATGGGGACAGCATGTTTTTAATCCAGCTCCGAAATAGAGCATTTTCTGTTAACTCACTGAAGAAAAGTCATGGACAAGGCTTCAGAGGGTCTGTTTGCATATAAGCGCATTTATTGTGCATGAAGCACAATAGTGCCATACAGAGAGCAGGCTGATTCCTGTGCTCTGTGTTTGCATCCCCAGCGCTCACAGGAATGGATTTCACACGGCTGCTCGGTCTGACCGCCTTGAGCTGGAGTTAATAACCAGTTGTTAGTTTCTACAGCAAGAGCAGCTTGGAGCTGGCACCGGGAGWGCCCGTGTGCTTTTTCTTTGCAGCTGGAAATAAACCAGCGTGGCTGAGAAACAGGAAACGCGCGCTTAACAGAAAGGGAGATGAGCTTCTCTTGGATACCGCTGAATGGGATGCGTTTTTCTTTGTAAAGTTTCAGCGGCTCTCAGCTAGCACATGGAAAATGCCATTAAGGGTGCCTTTCAAAGTCCGGAAAAGGACTATTAGAAAAYATCTTGTTATCGAGATGTCTTTGTRGAGGGATACWGTGGAAAATCGCATRTTAGGGATGGTGAATRCAGGAGGAAAAGCAGCTGCTTCTCATACCCTGTGTCTCCTGTATACTCACTTAAGGATTTTTTCCCATCCCTCTAGGATTTGTGTGCCAGCTCGAATACATTTTCCCTTTCCCTTAAAGAAGAGTTCAAAATACTTGTGGCATGGATGCACGAGCATCAATCCGTATCAAAGACTATCGGCACAAGTGGGAGTCCCAGGCGCAGCCCCTCAGCTCCCCTCACCTGCAGATCCTCCCTTTCTCCAGGAAGGAAGGAGGAAAACCCGAGGGCGCCTGGACACCCCACCGACAGCCGTGGGCACCGGGGCAGCCCCGGCTCCTCATCGTGCCTGCCGCCACGACAAAAGGGAAGCTCGCCGGGGATCCGGTGGCTCCACGGTCCCTCCGCCTGGCGGGTCCTGCCCTGCGGAGGGGCTGGGGAGCGTCTCCCGGGGCGCCGGAGCCTCCCGATGTCGGGAAGCGAGCTCAGCCGCTCCCCCGTCCCCGCTACTGACCTGTGCAGCAGCACGCTCTGCACCGAGTCCAGATCCTCCAGGTTCCTGGTGACGGGCCGCGGGATGCTGTACCTGCCCGCCCCGAACATCGCGGGCGGGGAGCCGGCCGCGACCCCCGCATCGCCCGGCCCGCGGCACCGGGACTGCGGGCGGCCGCGGGCAGGTGGGAGCCCTTGAGCCCTKGAGCGCTCCCGCCCCCGCCGCGCCGCCCGCCCGCTCCCGGGGCCCAGCGGCGCCGCACCGCGGGGCGCGGGGGAAGCGCGCCCTGCGCAGCCGGGGAGAGCGGGGCTGCTCCTGCAGGGATTGTGCTGTGACACGCTATGCTTTCTGCCAGGGACTCGCGAACCGTTAAACCCGAGGTTCGGATAAATGCAGTAAGGTCATTCCTAACTGCAGCCGTAGATTTTACTTCTTTTATTTATTTTTTTTTTCCCCCAGAGCTTCATCCACAGCTCCGGCTATGTGAGAAAATAGTTTTTCCCCATGTATTTTCCTGCTGGTTAAAATAGTGAATTGCCCAGTTGATCCTCTTTCCTTAAGTGACAGCATGAATAATTACCAATCCCACAAAATCCAGTCCAGTCTTTTATTCCCTCTTTCATAAAATAATAGTAACGAGTGGTTTCAGACTATCACAGGACTCCTTCCTGGTTTACTGTAAAATTCTGATACAGTATATTGAATGAACAGGGGTGTGAATGTATATAAGTGCTGTGATCCCTATCTTCACCATTTTAATGTCTTACTTGTGAATTGCTGTCCGTTATTTTCACTGCTCCATTTTACAAGAAGATCAGTTTCTCTAATAATGAGAATTTTCCAAGATGTGATCACCTCCTCCAGGTTTTCTCTGAAGAGTGGCATTAAATCAATAGCTAATAAAGCCTTGCAATCTGTTAGTAAAAGCACCAGCTTCAGTTTCTCTCAGACATAGTGCCTGAGGTAATTATAGCAAATCAGCAATGAAGTAGTTTCCTGGAAAGATCATTAAGAGGAGGACCATTGGCATGATACACAATGGATAGCAAATTGGAAGCCATTGAATATTTTAGCACCCAACTCCGTGGGATGTTGGCCACTACATGGAGCAAAAGCTTCAGCTTTTTTGAAGGCTTTGGCTTGAGTAGATCGTGGCAACAGCTCAGTTTGGAGAGGGTGAATRCAGAATTACTGTGAGGCTGTGGCTGGGATTCTCACCAAGTAGTGTGACTCAAATACTTAGGTGTCTTAGCATTTTTTCCTTTTCTTAAAATTTTGTGGTTTTCTTCTTTCTTTGATACCAGTATGAAATTTTACAAGAAGAATAATCCCCTCCAAATCCTACTCCTGTCAAAGATGCAGACCCACCATCATCCACTGAGGTGAGCAGCAGCAGCAGCATGACTAACAATTATGACCATAAAACCTTTGTTATGATCTTTGGCACCAGGGTGCCAGGGAAGCTGAAGGTACACCAAGGGTCTGTGTCTAAGTAGCAGTGGAGGAGTTTGGTATGTGCAGTATCAAAATAATTATAATACTTCCCCAGTGGGCACTGAGCAAAGAACTTTTTTCAATATCCTCATCTTGATTTCAGAAAGCTGATAGAAATTTCATGRTGGTTGTGTCACCATTGCTCTAGAAAAACACATAAGCACAATCCATGTTTCTAGGTGACTGCATCAGTGGGCAGTGTGTGATCTGAAGCTTAGAATGTTTCATATAGAAAGGTTCCTGGGAGTGTGGATCAGATGGCAAGGTGAGAAATTTTCCTCCTGTTCACAGCTAGAGCTGCTTTCYTTCCCAGTGTGTCTGCTATGGTAAATGAGCCCTGAAAATGTGGGGAAGAGACAAGAGAGGTCATCTAAAGCAGTTTGTTCACTCTTGTCTACGAGCTGAATTGAAATTAAAATAGGGAAACATTAGCTGAGGATGCTTAAGGTAGCACTGATCTTTCAAAAACTATTTGTATTTCCTCTTTGATGTAATCAGCTTTTGGCAGCTCATCATATGACAGCACCATGATAAGGAACCAGAGCTTCTAGCACTGTATTTTCCTCAAGCAAACAAGAGGCAAAAGTCCCTACACATACATACTGAGGCTATAAATTTTAGGCTGGAATACCATGTAGATCTGAGACTTGGGCAGCTTATCTGGACTGCAAGGTTCCCATTGGTCCTGTACAATGTGGCTTTCAGAATAGCATTATGCAACATCAGTAGAGCAAAAGGCTGCAGAGATTTACTTAACTGTATTTTTTTTTATTCACCCTTTGCACCGTTTTTATTCCTAGAGGGAGCAGAGATGTTTGATTTGTACACAACAGGGGGATGTTTTCCCAATTCACTTAGGACAACACAACACACACATCTGTGGCTGGGATATGATGGTAGAAAACAACAAAACCCCCACACATTACCATCAGACACCCTGTGTGTTCACAAGGCCTTCCCAAGATGCTCATCAGCTTTTCTCTATCATGGGGTTCCTTCTCACTGGGAGGCCATTTTTTTTTGTGTTCTCAAACTGTTGACCTAATGCTGAATTTAATGCTAATATCATCTGCTAATAGTATTTTACTTTTACATGGGTTTAAAATTGATTATGAAGATCTTTATTAGACTTGCTTAAAACTCAGCAAAACTTGAACATGTAAATACAGGTATAGAGTCCCTCAAATGTGCAAGATGAGCCAAAATGAGGGAAAGTGACTTAAGTTTTTCATAGCTTATGAAATGGAAGATCCCAAAGCACCACACCGCTAAAAAGCAGGCCAAATTACCAGTTTTAAAATCAACTAGAATGTTTTTCTAGCTATGAGTTACAACTTCTACCATGTTTGGTGTGCCTAGACTCAATATTTATGGGTTACACAACTGGAAAGTGAAAGAGGAGCAGAGAGTCAAAAGTGATACCGTGGATACTTTCAGAGCCSTATATTTCTTCCTGAATATATTTACATTACCTTAGTTGCACWTAAGTTTCCAAAGTTAAAAGACAGAGGTCTGAGCTAGCATTAATCCTTTAACAACTTCTGCAGATACCCCAGSCTCTGACATTTACAAGAATTATTTTACTGGGTTTTATAGATTGAAGTTTCACTAAAATAAAAAGTGTAATTTCATTGTATTTTTCTGCAAGATTTTAGGCCGCCAAAAGGAGGGTCACTATTAAAYTTGAAGTTTGTCAGCTCTTGTATTTGTATATGAATGAGAATATGGCACTACAGCACATTATCCTGAATCTAATGAAATCTATGCACTTGGAGAAAGATTATAAAATTCTGCAATGCAGAGAAACCGAACCCTTGGGATTGGGGAAGGAGRAAATTCTACCAGTTTAAACACACAGAAATGACAACAGCAGAGAATTTTAAGAGATGCTCTGCCTACAAAATAAATGTAACATATCTGGACTCCCTTTCTGTTTGTGGCACTTTTGCTGCCATGTGAACTCCCTTATGAAACCCCTTCTGTTTTGTTGCAGAACAATTCTGGTGTTGCTGAGGTAAAAGGGGGAAAAAAAAAAAGAAATATCAAAATATTATGATGCTGTGTTTATGACATATGCCTCTTACTAAAATGATACTGTGTTTTATTTCTCCAGCAGATGTTAGGCTCTAATAGATAATGTGACTGTTTCCTATGCTGACAAAGTCAGAAGTTTTTTAATCATAATCCCCTTTTAGAAAAGACTAAAAGAGGTAATAAAGCTACTTTTGCTGTATTTGAATACTTGTGATCACCTTGACTTGGCTGGTGAGTTTTAGCTTGCCCAGGGATTGAAGATTAACCGCATTCATTAGCTGCACAAGGTGGAAATCAGCTTATTCACATCTATGATATGTCATTTATGTCAYGAGTCATGAGATGCCAGCACATGGGGATAGTGGAAATGTTTTGGGAGAGACTTCATTCCTTCAACTGAAGGAAAGAAAAAATTTGTTTGATTATACCTATGAATAAGGGATACTGTACCTCACTGTATTCGGTTCCCAAACTAAGGACCATGGCAAATTGTTGTTAGGATACAAGGTTACTCTCCTGTTCTGCCATYCCATGTAGAAACATTCCTCAAACCTGTAGTGTTTTAGTTCTGAAATTACTTGATCTTCTGCAGACTATCAGTGGATAGTGATGAGAATTCTGTGCAGTGGGTTTTGTTCTTGGGCAACAGGATAGGTTCTCCCTCACCAGAAGATGCATCCTCAGGCTGCTGCTGCCTGTCTGTTGYCATCTTTAAAAGACTGAGGAGTGGGATTGGTAGGATATTTTCCCAAGGAGATGTTTCCATATTCTGGCTTTGCTCTACAAACAGCTGTCAAGATTCTAAGAGGCAGAGGCAATACTCCATTTTGCACTTCTGACACAGTTAAATATGAACATCCACCTCTGGATTTGCTTTTATTCTAACTGAGGCTAGCTGCATGTTAAAAAAACAGCCAAACACACAGAAGTTTTGCATCACTTAAAGAATAGCTCCTTTTTTGGGGGTCTGTATGGAGACAGCTGGGGTACCCAAGCTGTCCTGTTCACTCCCTTGTGTTACATCAACCCTGCACTGCAGAGAGCAGGAGGAACAGCTCTGCTACACTGAGTTTAATGATCTCTTCTTCTCAGAGCACAGGGGTACTAAACATTCTGTGCATTCCAGGGTCTGCCTTCAGTCCAGCYTTCCAGCAGCAAGAGAGAAAATCCAGTTTATTTATCAAACAAATCTCCTGCAGTTCTGGGGTCTCTTCAAAAGCAGCCACAAAGGCAATGCTTTTGGCCAACTGGTGAAGTCAGCAGTATAGGAACCCCTGGAAATACAAATTTATAGTTCATGAGGAAATCATTAATCCAAGAAGTAAGTGATAAACTGAAGAGCAGCATAGAATGGTGTCACTCATTTCATATCAATCTTTTGGTTCTGCAAAGACTCTTTGGTTTGCAGAACAGTGAGGACAGRTTGGCAGCTTCATGGTCTTTACAGTAACTTGCTGGATTCTTATTACTTCCTCTAAGACAGATTTTGTCCCAATGAGAAACCTAAATCTAATTGAAAAAGCCACYCTAAAAATTATTGCATGACTGATATCTTGCAAAGGCTAATAAAACAGAATTAGATTTTGTTAAGCTGAAGCTGATAAGGTTCTTGTAAACTTGTTTGTGGCCATGTGGTCATGTGAGAAATAGATCAGACCCATAAAAAGGGGCAACTTAGGTTTTATGTGAACATCTGGGYGAAATATTAGAATATGTGGTAAATATGTTAAAAACAAAAAATCCTTGAACTTTGACTCTAGATTTATTTCTTAGGATTGATTTTAAGTCTCTCCCTCCCACCCTCTTATCCCCAGCTTCTGGACTTGTCTGAGTTTCTGCAGGCACAGACTTTGCTTTGCTTTGGTGCATTGCTTTGGAACCACATATATGTAATTAAAAAATTTACAAGCAAATATACATTCTCTACAAGTGCCGCCTTACAAAATA
>NW_026623424.1:732153-764702 GCF_030028575.1 Malurus melanocephalus
TAAAACTAGTTTAATCGTGAGAGATGTAGGATTATTTTAAAACCCAAAGTCTTTTAAAATGTTCCTGTCAGGTGTRCTGGGAATACTCTGCTTCTTAAATATAGAAATTCATAACACAATTGACTTACAGCATGAGAAAATAGTCTTCTCACTCATTTAGCTTTCATCAGAAGTTATTCTTTAAAAATGTAAATATTTTACCAAGTTACAAGATTTTTTAAAAAAGCAAAATAGCACCACCTGGTGCTGATGAAAGTTTTTACGATCTGGTGCCGTCTCTTAGTTTGAGATTATTGCTTTGCAGATAAATCAYTGCCTTTCACAGTATCAGTCTGAGGTCAGATAAAGAAATAACCTTATAACTATTTGCATTTTTAATGCATTGGCTCCTTATGCTTATAGCCCTTTCCCCCCTACCTAAATCTTTACCCATTATTTACCAGTTTTTAGGGACTTTTAAAAAATGTTCTTCTTATGGCTTGAGCATTCTGGATATGAGTGGGAGTTATTGATTAAAATATGATTTCTAGGCTTTTCTTCAGCTGGTTGAAGCTTGAGGATTATGAGAAACTACAGCTAAAAGTGAATTCCACTCTTTCTCTTTGTTTCTAATTATTTCTGGGCTTCCTTATGGTGCTCAGAAATAAGACCATAATTGAGGTTGAGACCTACATCCCGAAAGAACTTCAGCTACCTAAAACCTGTCAAAATCAATGGGAAGTGCATGAGGCTGGATCATTGAGAATTCAGTTTCTATTGCATTATATATTTATATAAAAGTTGCATTATATCTTTGTATCTGCAAAATAACTTTCCTGTTCATTCCTCCTCAGTGACTGATAGCAACGTCATGATCACTTTGTCCCATAAACACCACTTTGTGTGTCATTATTTTGATTATATTACTTTTAAAAATGACTTGTGTATAATTTCTTGTGAAATGAAAACAATATAAAGCTGACACAGTCCTACAATAAACATCAGCACATTAGTAAGATAAACAAATCAATGACTAGGTAAACTCTCACAAATGAGTAGGGGATAGCTTGGGAGTTTGTCACAGCATTTTGGGACTTTTTTCCTGTTCTATTTTGATATGTTTGAAGTACTAAAACCAACTAAAAATGAAATTTACTTCAGCTTAATGAGCAGAACTAAGAAATTGCTGACTTGGAATCTAATCTAAGAGACAACCAGGACATATCTTCCTGAGGGCACACAGCAGGAGGTTGGGGACATCTCAGCTACTGAGCCAAAACCTTGAAAAACCAGGGTGACACTGCAKGAGAGAGCTGCTTGAACATAAAAACAGGATCAAAGCTGTTTAGCTTGGGCACAGTGCTGCAGTGATACACTGCTGCTGCTGTGCTGCATGTCAAATCAAAGCAGTCACTGCTCCAAAAATAATTGTTATTTCTTAGATWGTTGCTAGCTRGATGACAAAATCCTGATGTTARTGCAGCCTTTGTGATTTCTGCAGAYTGGGWGRGAACTTTATAAATACATTGTGTCATGGCTTGGCTTGATTTGTTGTCTTCCAGCATCCGTGCCATTTCTCACTGTGTACACACATAAAATTCAGGGAAATCATGGAGTTGTTCAGGATGGGGTGCTCTCTCTGTCTCTGAGACAATGCACTTCTAATCAAACAACAGTGCAACTTAAATTTCTTCTGGTCTCTGAAATCTCAGCTATTTGTTTGCCTTCCATCTTATCAAGGATTTTTTTCCTGGTGTGGCTGTATTTACAATTTGTTTGCTTTCAGTATCCACCGAGGGACTTAAAAGCGCAACAAACCAAGCTCGCTAACAAAATTTTGCTATAAATTTTGATTTTCAGGCAAGAAACACTAGAGGGCATTGCAAGTTCTGTGCTCATCCATGTGGTGACTCCGCAGGGCTCTACTCAAACGGCAGTCTTCTCGGTTAGCTAATAAATAACTCAGATTAACTAATAAAAGCTTGCTAACAGGATGGAAAAACCTGTGGAGACCATTTGCAGAGTGCAAAAAAAAGCTTCTGGCACTTAAATGACAAATACACTGTTTGCTTTGGTCAGCGAGCACGTTCACCCCACACCATTGAAATCAACATAATTTGAAGCTGCACAAGAATTTCTGTGAAAATGGAAGCAAAACTATATTAAGTCCATCCATTTCTGAAAACAGAATTGTGTAACTTGTGACTGGCAGCTGGCAGAGTTATATATTCCAAGAAATCTCTGGCCTGGAAAATGGAATGTTTTTTTCTCCCATATGTATTGTACAAAATCTGTTCAAAATTTAACAAATACTGATAATTTCTCATGGTCAGTTTTAAGTGAGTTCTGAACTGCATGTGTTTCTGTACAGAGAGAATGTTGTAGATTTCATATAAAGATACAGACATTATTCTGAGTTTTCTGAAAAAAAACATTTTCTGTATTTTCTTCTTTGGAAAAATCATAGAAAATTGACAAATAGAATATGTACAGATGCAGATGTCATAATCAGGGATATCACTGCAGTGAAGCTGAAAATCAGAAAGCCAGCTCCAATGAAAATTGCCTCCCATGGTTTTAAACCAGTCTCAGCAAAGGCAAATTCCCATCAGAGAATGAAGACACATGGGGAGGAATCCTAGGAAGTTCTGCATAGGAAAACAAGCAGACAGCACTTCTGATTGAAGCTTTTGTTCAAAATCCAGTGTAGAGAGTAGAATTTGACTTGCAGATAAAGTAACGGTGACTAAAGTCATGCTTTCACAAATAGAAAATATATTATTTGAGGATATGAATTTTGTACTTTGGCTGCAATATAGATGATCCTTTWAAAAAAGTATTTGTAGGGAAAAAGAAAGGGAAATTAAATTTTCTCATCACTGGATTAGCTTCAARTTCACTTTCAAAACATCTGGTAATTCAAGATAAACAAGAAATGAAATGTGATCTCCTCTAAGAACACTGGTGGTAAGGTTATAGTGTATTGTATATTTATCTGCTAACAATGGGAATAAGGAACAATTWCAGCGAGGGAGAACATCAAATGAACTCTCTCTTCCTGTCATAAACTCTCAGGCTTACAAAAATAAGAGACATCTTATTGACTTCTTCACAAGTTGTCAATAGAAATCTGTGAGGCTTGAGGTTACACAGAAATGTTTGGAAAWTACAGAAAATCTGCAGTGGAAGCTTACGAAATGAACACCAGAACTCCCGTGGTGTTTTCCAGCAAAGCAACATCAGGTTTGTGCTTGACAGCTCAGGCTTTTGTGAATTGCTTTCTTTCTTCTTATGAAAAACTGCTGGAGTGGCCACTAGCTCTAGTTTTCACCAGAACAATTGCACTGTAAGATTTGAAAATCTTTCTAGTCAGTCTCAGATGCCATGGATTCTGCTGTTTGGTAGCAGCTGTTATGACAGGGAATTTAGCTGGCAGATCAGCTAAAGCCCATCATGGATGAGATGAAAGTTTCTAAATGAGAGGCCTTCAGGACCTCAAGCACACATTCTGCACCAGAAATACCTTGTGTTTTCTCATTATATTTGTCTTTAAAGGTTGCTTTCTTTACCTCGCAAGTATTTTTTCGGTTCATAGTCAACTATAGTTTAGAACTTGCACATTTTATCAGTGCTTTCTTGTGATCCATTCCAGGTAATGGCAAATTATAGAATCATTTTTTCTGGTTAGTCAGTAAATTATTTTGGCTTCTTTGGGAGTGAACTTGCCACAGCAATCCATGCATTAATCTGCAASTTTCAGGTTCCAAACAACACAAACTTTAATATCCACCATCTACTCTCCCTGGCACACTCTGTCGCAGGGTTTCCAGCACATTCCTGGCACAGTTCAGGTAAAACATGGGAMAAGTATTTGTAGCTGGGTTGAAGAGTCAGATGCACAACCAGAACTAGGCCAAAATGAATTAAAGGGCTTTTTATTGATTGTTACTGCTGTCTRACCTGATTATAACCCCTTTGACTTCAACAGGCAAATATGCACATTGTGTCGAACATTAAAGTCACAGTACACAGATGTAATTATGTCTTTAGATTATTAAGTTAAAGCCTTGTTTCCCTCTAGGGAGAATCTTAGTTCTGGAATCTGTAATTTCTTTGTACATCTTTAATGTGCATAGAAGAACAGTGTGACTCCCTGTTAATATTCAGTAGTTTAATGAGAAAGAAGGCTGGGATTCATCAGGAAGCTTTGTAAGAAGAGAAACCAGATCAGCCTATTGTGAAACAGGAAAATGATATGAAAGCTCCAGAGCATGTTTCCATGATATACACAGGGAAAAAGGAAATATTCTGTTAATTTGGAACATAGACTAACTTAAAACTCTTTGTAGCAACTGGTACCTGCTGCACAAACTACTACAACTTACGTTTAGCTGGAGCTCTCTTAAGCACAAGTGGTTTAAATGAAAAAAATTCAACTGTAGTACAGCAGAGCACATCTCTTCAATTTAAACCAGCACGCCAAAATAATATCGGCACATTCCAGAAACATCTATAAAGGCACAGCTAATGCAATTCTGCTTTTATTAATGCCCAGTTATGTCAAGATGCATAACAGACCTTCATTATTATAATAAATCAGTGACAAAGTATGCCATAAAATCATATTGTAGCTTAGCATTATGTTTTCTGATTGGTAACTGATGAGGTCAGGCCATGGATTTACTGGAGATCGCTGGAAGGGCAAGGTGCAATCATATTGTTTAGATTATGCACTAGTTTCCATCTCATAGTGAACTCTAAAATACTCCTCTTTCTTTCTGAAGTGTTATTTTAAATATTTAGAGTATTTATGCATGTATTACATGCAGACATTACTTTAAACACTACTAAAAAATAATTTAATACACAAACACTTCAAAACTCACAGATCTTAGTAGCTCTGGCACCTTTTTTGACAAGTGCCATAGTGGTTGTGAGCATATTTTTGCTATTTATTGGCTAAAATATCCAATTTTCCTTACCTCACTGAAAATRGATGTTCAGAACAGAGGGGAATAGTTAAAAAGCTCTGAAAGCAGCAGCTGATCATGTAACTAAAAAGACATTCTTGAACTTGGAGAATTGGATTCTCAGTTTTAAGATCTTTCATGAAGAGAGAAATAAAACTTATTTATATTGCATCAGTTCCATAATAAATAAGATTTTGGAATATAGGCAGATTTTTAAAGAGGTGTTCAGCATCTGACTAGAAAATGAAGCTTTCAAAAAGAATCTCTCTGATATCATCCTGAGTATTGAGGTATGGATTGAGAGAGCAAGTCCAAGATGTTCTTTTGCATGCCTAAAACAGAACATAAAATTACTAACAAGTTACTTTTCAGAGTTCTTTTGAGGTTGGAAGTGACTTGATTGCTCTCATCATTCTGCAGGGCAGCAGAGGCAGCTCTTTCAGCTCTGTAAAGGGAGAACACGACGAATTGCCCTCTAGCCGGTTAAGGAATTCTGTAAAGGTTAAGGAGTTACATTTCTGGAGAGAATCCCAGTTTGATCTCCTCCACAAAAGAGGCCAGCAGTAACAGAAGGGTGTTACTGATTAAGAGCTGGAAAATGCAGACAATATGATTTCACAGAAGACTAAAAAAATATAATATTGGGCAATTAAAAAATATATCAGAGCCAAGATTTAAAACCAGTACCTATTTAATCAATTGTAAGAAATTACTTTTAATTTAACAAGTTATTATACCTAGCTACAAGTTATAGTATAGATAAGCTTTAAATAATATTTCTGTATTTGAAAACATTTTTGTTTCCCCTGATATAAAAATAAACATTTGAGTTCATACTTTGTGCTCAACAATAAAGTATTTTCTCAAGTGCAGGATTTAAAGAAGCAAATTCTGCTTAACCTGCAGATACCATTGCAAACAGCCCCAGCTAGCTGCTTCCCCAGAAATCATGGGAACTTTTTAGTGTTGAGTGGAGGAGAGAGGCCAGGAAACAGCTGACTGCAAATTACTTTGTATGTTGTTATTTGACCAGAACTACCTGGAAATAGAAATACTTTATACTTCAAACATCAATAACAAGTTCCTGATAACCTTTCTCTATACCACAGGTTGTTATCTTTTTTGTCTAATCTGGTATCATCAAAGCACGTGAACTTTTAAAATCTTAGACATTTTCTACTGACAGTTGTGCTCATGTTTGCTGAGTCACACATGGAGYACTTCCTTTGGGTGAATGTAGTTCACAGCCTTGTAGGTATAATGGAAAAGAAGAAGCATTTTGAAAGATTTCTTTCCCTAATTTGCTGTCTCTTTAGTTGCTGGCCAGCATTCTAACTTATAAAAAAGCGGTTTAAGAACTCCTGAGAAGTTATATGGGATGACATTATTACCTTCCTGTCCATATATAGTTAAGGATAATAAAATAATTCGTATTTTGAAGTATGTTTTATAATAGATGCACCTATTCCTTGAATGGTGAATGCAGTTAAAAATCTCTGTTCTATCTCCAGTTTGAATTTTTCTTCCATCAGCTGCAGCCATTGTCCACATTATTTTTGTTAAAGAGAATTTATCTTTATCTTTTGTCTTTTCTGAAGACGACAACTGTTCAGTTGTTGGATTTTTATTTTATTTTATTTTATTTTATTTTATTTTTTTTTTAATAAATAGGCTGACCAATATACATTTTTTCACTCTGCAAAAAGAGGAGAATGTGCCTTGATATCTTGATGTCTGTGGCATAAACTTCTCCAGCTCATCCCCCAAACTTCCAGTCTGGCCCTCTTCCACACGTTTTATGAACTGCAATTTTATATTTACTTCCAAATCATTGATAAAAATATTAAATACCAACCAGCTTAGTCCTAATACCAGAAAAATTCTATCAGATGAAGCTTTACTGAATGAAGATTTCTAATGGATATCAACTTCAAGATACACAAGCAAACTTTTCCAAGTTCATGTGCTATTTTAAAGAATTATTTTTTCCGATATAATTAGAAAGTCTACACATACTGCCATTCAGTTTATAATGTGGTTCAAAGCCAAACATAAATGATGGAAAGTTGCTTATTTAATTCTTCTTATCAATGTGAGGTTTTTATTAAATGAGTCTGATACATTTTTTCATTTATGTTTAAAATTTCTTATTAGGAACAGCTTAACCCATTTTAATTAACTGTGATGGGAAGAAACTCTTCAAAACAGTGTTCTCCTATATATTTGCCTCTATAGAGTGAATCTGGAAGCAGGACATCCTGGTTTTCAAAAGAACTGAAAATCCCTTTTACTTCTGAGTATTGAAAGTTTTCATCAGATTRCAGAGAGAAGATGAATGATTTTTCCACAGTGGGTGATATGGTCGCCATCAACAGGAGGCTGCAAAAGACAATTTGGATGATTTATTACAGGCCAGATTTGATTTTGTGATGTTTCACATCTTGTTTTRGCTGTACTTTTGAGTTGTTTCAGCATGTCCACAGGCAGTGAATTTGATTCTTTAAGGGACAAATACAGGTCTCAATTTTYACAAGTTCACATATTTATTTTCATGATGCTGTGCTAAACATAATGGTTGCATTTAAAAATATGCACAGCATTTGATTACTTAAGCATTTTTATCTCCTAGAGTTCCTATCAGATGTGGAGAGCTGTCAGCATGAAATGGGATCCTGTAACTTCTCAACTTTATCTAATGAAAAGAAAATAATCAGAGCACCAGAAAATTTTATGTATTTTTATTATTTAGAGATGCCTGTAATTGCTTTGTTTTGAAAAAATACATGCTATGTTCCGACTACGGTCTCCAGAGAGCTGGATCAAGAATTCCTCTTGCTAGCTTTTAGTGATATTTCTCTGACTGTTGGGGCTTTTGTTTCAAATTACCCATCCAGTCATTAACTTTTGCAGATTTTTTATATTAAATGCAACAGTTACAAATGCTTTAATTTTATATTTTATTATTCACCAAAGCCCTCCAGCTGGCCAGATTCCTTCTGTGTCAACATTCTGACACTTTTGTTTAGAAGACATATCAGCATGTTCAAGGCGATGGCCAATGAAATCTCCATTATCTCTGTTTGACAGGGAATGCTTTGAAAGGCTGTGTATTTTTAAAGAATAGGAAAAAATCAAAGACAGAAGAACATCTTGGGCCTTTGCACATAACAAAGGGGGCATATTTATTGGCTCATTAATAGTGAATGTCAGATGGCTGTGTTGAGAGTCAGCAGTCTCGAGTGTTCAATCACCTAGAGGGAGTATTAAATATAGAATAAACATTTCAGTATAAACCAAGGGGCCATTTTTCTATCAGAATAGCGGGTGGGTCTATTAAGTTAAATTATTAACAGTGAAGCTAAAGTCACAAAACCACAGATGAAATTCCAGGCAATAACTCATAATTTTATAGCTTTCTATCCTTGATTATTCCTTCCTCCCCAAACCTTGAACATATTTCTCTCTACAACAAAAATAAGCCACCTACCTTTTTTTTCTTTTGACCCTTCTTGCAGGCTTGGTATTAATTCTAGTTTTCCCTCGCTTCTCTTGCAGAGGTTTTAACAGTTCATTTCCCTCCCTTCTATTCCCTTCTTGTACAGTATTACTGACACATCTTCATTCCTTGTTGTTCTAACACTCAGTATTTTCTCTTCTAATTTCTCATCTTATCTTTCATCAGATCTCAACTTTTATGATGAAACAGTCATGGAAGCAGAGGCATAAGCAGAGTAACCATAATCAAGAGGTATGGCTATTGTTATGTAAAGGGAAAAAACCCACAACTAGTTAGAGTGGTATTATTTGGGAAATATAATGGCCATGTATTCATTTTCCCAAATGTATGTAATTTCTTTTGGCTCCACTAGGATATCAGATCTAATTCTTTATGTGTATAGAAAGACCGATCATGCCTGAATTTAAATTACATAAATAAGCCTAATTTCCTGATAAACAAAGGAGAAAAACATTAGCTCACAAAATTTTAGACTCTCARACTGTTTGGGTTGGATGACTTTCTGGACATTCCTAAACTGACAACAGAGTGCTATTAGATTTGTATATATAGAGCAGTGAGACYTTAAAAAATGTAAAGATGCAAGTTGTTCCTAACCAGAACTGATTATACTTCCTGATTCTTGAATGTTTAAAATTGGACTGGGACAAGATTAAGTGGAAGTGTGAGCAAGAGATTTCTGTGGTGAATCCTATGTCCATACAGGTGTTTGCAGGATAAGAAATCGAGACCTGCACTGTGCGTTGCCTAAAAACTGCTCAGTCTGGTTTGCTACTGAAAGGCTAGAACTAAAATCCTCACTGGGAAGAGCCAGTGAGTGAAAATCTTTGGCAGTGCAACTTCTTCCATTGGTAAATATTTTTTGCTCCAGTAATTTCAGCCCACAAAATTTTCCTGGATTGTATGAGAATTTACTAGAACAAAAATGGGTATAACGTATCAAGACAAGAGCAATTAACAGTCCATTTGATACCCTACAGAAAAAGCTCCAGGAAAGTCTATCCTGCAGTTGACCTTGTGATGTCAGCAGCCACTGCATGAGCTCAAGGGGACTCAGCTCTAGCACTTATTTGATCACAGGCCAGGCCTGCTGATTGCTGAATGTCAAAGAAAACAAGAAAAGCTGAGCAGATAACACAAAATTGTGGAGAGGAGGAATTGTTGCTGTGAGAGTTCAAACAGAACATTTTGGACTCGAGTCAAGAGAAAGCTGAGATTATTTGGAAAAGAGTGTAAGGCGAAAGGATATGCCAATGAAAAGGTCAAAAAGGAAGTTTGAGGCAAAGCAACTTGTCTTAGATATTTGAGAACTTTGAATTAACAGACTAAAGCTTGATATTGATGCAGAGAACCAGAAGCTTTCTCAATTAAGCCCTATCAGGTTATTGTGTTTACACATGGCATGACTAATGAATCCTGAAATCCTTGCTCAGATACAACAAGGCTGGAGTAAAACTTGTCCCAGATCATACAGGGTAGTTCTTATGTGGAAAGAGTAAGATAGGTCTAACCAGCTGGCAAATGTAGTATTTGCTGTGTCCTGTACCCTGATATACTGTTTAGATTGATGTAATAAACATTTATGTAAATAAAAATAATATAAATAACAGCTTAGAGTAGTTATGCTGCTAATTTACAAAAAAAACCACAGGTCAGGATGACTGGCTGAGAAGGGTCAAAATTTGGGATCTAATTATGCTTTCATTAGTCCTTTTAMAGCTTGTTCCTTCCAACCCAAACTTCTTCCTATGTTTCATAAACATGTCTGCAGACTTYGTGACCAAAAGGACAGTTCAGCTACAATTTAGTTTGGCCTGATTTGACATTGTAGGGATCATTTACTGTGCTCCAGAAGAGTCAGCTGACCCTTGCAAAGCTGCCTATTTCAGAGGAATGATACAGACACCAGCATATTAATTTGTTTACTATGACCTGGCTCCATTTCAGTAAGCAAGGGTTGAGGTGAAAGGSATGGGAGTAGAAGATTTTCTGTAAAACTTCTCTCTTAAATTGTCATTMTGTGTTCAAGACATAATCACATAACCTTCAACTCAGATTCCCACAAGTATTGCAGATTAGGGAATTCTGTTCTATTTTGTAGTAGTCCTGTGGCTGGGCAGCTTACAAATAAAGCAAATGGAGTATGCAAATTAAAATGAAAGACATTTCTATATTTGACCTGAAAAATCTGTCTCCCAGGACCATGAATTCACTGGAGCAAGCAGGGCAGTCTTGTACCTCTGTAAGGGTACTGCTGCAGAAGCTGGGAAATTTTCTGTAAGATACTGAAATGTGCACCGAGTCAGAAGGACTGAGAGACAACATTTCTCTGACTTGGTGACAAAACTCTTAGTTCATGAGCAAACCAGTTCCTATTGCAATGATTCTTTAAAACATGTTTGGAACAGTTAACTGTTTYRGTAGGAGACAGGGGAGAGCTAGAAKATCTTAAAAATAGCAGCTGTGAGGRAAAAAACAGACTTCTTTCTTTGAATGACATTGTGGAAAAAATTCCTTTCAGAAATGACAGTAAAGCAGAAGTGAGTCTCTTTATTTACAGACCAATTTGCATCATCCTTGCACACACAAAAAAGTCAGTAACAATGCTATWTTTGTTTGAAATGCATTAAATATAAGAACAGCAACTATCACTTTTCTTTTTTAAAGGAAATTACAAAACTGTCAGTGAGAGCCATTGCAGTACTTGGCTAAGAATWCTGGAAATGGGAAGAGATGAACACTGTTTTCTCCTGGCATCTTGTTTGGTTTGTTTCAAAACTGGTGGTCAGGCATTGCRTGGTAGTTTTGTGAAGCCTTTTCTGCTGCTTGTTGGCTGAAATACAGCTTGAACTTTTTAGGATGGGTAACAGGTTCTTGAAGAATGAATGGGCTGTCTATAATCGTTAACAGAGCAGTCAGAAGAAGAGATGTGATTGTTTGCTTTGCTTTTGTTGTCATTCTCTGCCCATGCTCATTCTTTGTCTAATAATATCTTGGCTACAACATGAACTTTAACTTTAAATCCCATTTCACTGTTCCTCTTCAATAACAGGGCTAGTTACTTCCACGTCTCTCTGTGTCAAACAAGGTGGTCCTACTCTGGATATTTGGGTGACAACATCCTGCTTCCCAGCTGTGATAATAAATAAGGGGCATAAGATCTGGCACTTGTAAACTCTCTTATTTTGGAAGCTTCTGTCCAACATCTGGATAAAATTATTCACAAACATATTCCTCCAAATGAAATATTTTTATCTAAACAGGGATATGTGYCATGAATGCAGATAAACTAATATTCAGATACACTGATTAACARCAGTAACATGAAAATGAAACTGTCTCCCTACATCTGTGTATTTGATGTGTGTGCATGGGCTAAACTCATAAGTTATTGAATTATGCCTATAACTTGTACCTCACACTGTAAAAATTTTAATCAGGTTGTGATTCCTTTTCTGATACTTTAATAAAACAGACAAGAATACAAAAATGAGTATGAATCAGATACCTCAGGTGTAGGTGTTTAGGGTTATTTTAGGGGTTTTGGCATATCCTGGCTGGTTTTCAGCTGCTGGTAAGGAAGGACAGCTCTTCCAGCCCAGCTCTTCCATTTTTCAGACCTAGGSAGGCAAATCTCCTGGGTGCCCGAGGGTGTCCAAGCTGGCGGTGGTTGCAACTCTTGGATTCTTCCAGTGGCTCTTRCATCTGTAAAAAAGGGCTGGAGGTGATGATTTTTTTTTTTTTGTTAGCAGAGCTTCCGACTATGATGGAAAATTTAATCCCAAATACAGAGTGTATGGCTTTGGCAGCACMTCTGATCAATAACCTGAAGCCATCCTACATATTTTCATACATGCTATAAAGCTGACTTGGCCCAATTGAAATAAACTGAAAACTTAAGGATCAAATCTCAGAAACACTTTAAATTAAAGTTCCATTTATAAATAGKCCTTTAATATCTGCTACATGGGTTCCAGATGGCCTCCTGTTCTTTTATAGCTAATGATCGAGTATATTGTACTCTTTTCATATTACGTTGAATTCTCAGCAAGTGATTCCATTGCAAGAACTATAAATAGGATGTAATCCAAGCAAATATATTTTAAATATGCCTGGTTTATACCTTTTATAGATTATTTGAAGTCTGAATTCCTTCTGTGGTATCAGAGTTTTGTTTGGGTTTAACAGGGCTTCACCGTTGTGTCTTAAAGTGGGTCTGGGCCGTGTTCTGRCCATGTCCTGGGCTGCACCCAAAGTCCTGTGGGCAGCAGGTAAAGGAGGGGATTCTGCTCCTCTGTCCCACTCTGGTGAGACCCCACCTGGTCACTTATCCAGCTCTGGAGTCCCCAACACAAGGCAAACTCTTGGATTGAATTCAGAGGAGGGTCAGGATGATCACAGTGACAGAGCACATCTCCTATGAGGAAAGACCGAGAGAATTGGGATTGTTTAACCTGGAAAAGAGGAAGGCTTTGGGAGGACCTAAGTGTGGCCCTCCAGTACCTGAAGGGATCCTGCAAGAGAGATGCAGAGGAACTTTTTACAAGAGCCCAGAGTGACAGGATAAGGGGGAAGGATTTTAAACGGAAAGAGAATATGTTTAGACTAGATATTAGGAGGAAATTCTTTGCTGTGAGGGTGGTGAGTCAATGGAACAAGTTGCCCAGAGAAATTGTGGATGTCCCATTCCTGGGGGTGTTCAAGGCCAGGCTGAATGGAGCTCTGAGCAACCTGATCCAGTGGAAGGTGTCCCTGCCAAGCATCACTGAATATTTCCATTTTCTTTATGGCTAAGTTCAAAGATAAGATGCATAAATTGATATCATGGTCAATGTCTAACTCTTAGATGCATGGAAATATGGTATGATGGAAATAATGGGTGTTATGAATTCACAGATTGGTCTTAAAGATAGAGATTTTTAGTGATAAAATCTTGGTTAAGCTGGTCAATGCACCTGCCACCTTGTCCATTCATTAATTATTTCCTTTTGAAAAATCCTGTGGGTTTTTCATTACTGTCAGTATATGGAAATGGACTTATTCCTACTGTAGTTACTTTGTCTTTTTAATGGAGTGATTGAATTACAGTTAACTTTGGTTTTTTAATTAGATTTTCTTTTTGTCACAAAACAGAAAAATATATTTTTGAGGGTAGTATGAGACTGCTTTTTTCCCTTTTATTGAGCTAGCAATTAAAGCTATGCCATCAACAAAACCTAGACCTTCAAAATCTGCTGTTGAATGGAATACCTGTATCATATCCCTGTATTTCTAATATTAAAGTCAGTGGCAGTACCAAACATGACAACATCATTATTTAATATCAATCTAAATGACTAAACATTCCTTTAAGCCTATGTTGATCTCTGTAAGCCCCATTGTAATGATGGCAATAGTTTTTGCTGGAACATAATAACAATTCAAGATGTTCTGCACTGKTTTGTGATAGAAGACCTCCATGTGYTGGGGAAATCTGTGAAGTTTGTGTTGAGTGGTAAAAACAGTATTTGATGCTCTCTTTGATGTTTGTACTGAGGGTAAAAATCTGTCCAACACATGAGATGCAGCTTGTTCTTGCAGCTTGCTYTTGCTTTACTTCAGCTCTAAAAGGCAAAATAAAAGGAGAAAAAGAAAAAAAGGAGAAAAGGTGCTTAAAAGGATTATGCCCTCAGTTTTGGTCACCTCAGTCACTGTTACACAAAGTCACACTCATGTAAAATACTTCTTTTGGCGTCTCAACTCCAAGTCCTGTTATACCAAAGGTTTTTCTTTGTTCCATATCATTCCCCTATGTTCTTCACTATTTCAAACTTCAGCTGTTTGTCGATGTTCTAATTCTCACTTTGTGATGTGACTTGTTTGATGTTTAGCTCTGGGGATGTAATCTCATCGGTGAGGTATCCTGTGATGCTTGCTGAGTTAGTCCTTGAAAAATAACACTTCTTGGGTTTATTTTTTTCAGTGTTAAAGTATTTTTCTGTTCATTCTTGTCAACATTTCCAGATAGTGTTATAGATGGGATTACTATGACTTCATGAGACTGATAAAATAATTTACTTTTATTTCTTTCAGCAACCATTTTGACCTCTTTATCCACATATTATCCACATATTTCCTTTTGCCTTTTACCTCCATTTTCTACTGTCCCCTCTTTTGTCTGGGAGCCAGCTGCAACTCTATCATGCCTGTGATATTGCCAAGCAAAAAAGACTGTGACATACTCATCATGCCCTTTTGTGATGAATCTGAGTGATGCAATAGCTGAAATCTGCTCTTCAGTTTGATTTGAAATTGCTGCTCTAATGGCTGCTATTTTAACTCTATGATAGTGCTTTTTGGTGGAATGGCTTTGCCCTACTTGTGAAACCTAAAAGCAAGTGCAGTTTTGCCAGGCTTTCCACRCTCCCGTTTTGAGACTGTTTGTTCGTAAGACTCATCTTCATTTTCCACATCCCCACCCTTTATTCAAAAATAGCTTATAAAATACACTGGGTTTTGCAATTAAAATGTAATTTATTTATTTGCTTGATTGAAGTTATTGCATTGAGAGGATAGCCACACTTTTTTGTTGTATTCCCCCAAAAGGCTGTGTCAGATAATCTTGTGTGGAATACTGGCAGTACTTTTGTGGTGATGTTGTTTGTTTAATTGAAATTGAGATGCCTGCAGTTCAGGGATTTGGTCTACGAGCCAGGGGACAGAAAAGCCACTTTATTAAATTTTAGACAAATTGYTAGTTTAGTACAAGATACAGAAAGGCAGGGAGAAACAGGAGGCAATCTGGTGCTCAGTGCTGCTGTAGGAAGCGTTTCTTAGAGTAAGGATGCCTGGATTTTCTTCTGCCGTGAAACCTGGCAAATGGCTACAGCCCACCAGTTTGAGTTAAAGTGCTTTCATTTGGAATTTGTTTTAGAAATAGAGTAGGACCTCAGGGATGTGGAAAGGTGTTTACCTGCAGCATTGTTTTCCACATTTTCCTAAGAGGCCGTGTTACTTGGCTAATAGCTGCAGTCTGGCTTGCAAGGAAGATTAAAATCTCTTTTTAACCTCTTTTGACTTGTCAGTCATTCTATAATACATACTTAAATAAAACATTACTAGGGAGAATCATTACATACATGACATTTTAAGTGCATGACACTAAAGATTAAAAATGTGCAGCCTCATATATCCTGTCTTGATGGATCTCCTCAAATATAAAAGTGAGCATTTTAAAGGCATCCATTAAAATTCTAATATGCTTTGTCAGGCACGTTTTTGTGTTGAGAAATGACAGTTCATGTCTTTCATTATTCATGGAGATGGACCTTAGTTCCTCAAGGTTTCTTTCTGAAGATAAAATTGGTTTAACAATACAATATAAATGGAATATGTAAGTAATTGAGGACTCATAAGGAAGAGGTGAGATTCATGSGAGGTAGCCCTCCCTGTCTTCACAGTGAAATTATTGAAAGAAAATTATACACGAGTCATCCCAAGTTAAAACTCCCAGAAAAATAGACAAAGAAATAATAAGCTGATCTATTTGCAGTTTCCTTGCAGGTAATTAAGTGACTAGAAAGAACAAACATGGAATTTTCAAGATAAATCCTATTAAAGCAATCTGATTTTCATCTCTGGCAGGATTCCTTGTGTAGATTAGAAACAGCACATCACATGCACCTTAAAAAAGTGTTTGAGGTTTCCTCAGATGACATTCAGCTAAACAAAWGAGTACAAGTTGGTGTAGATTAAATTACTCCCATGTGAGTCCAGATTTTCTGGAAGGTAATATTCTATGCATCAAAGATTYCAAACAAAATGGAAAAATTTGGAATAACTCCACCAAGTGGAGTTCTGCGGGAGTCAGATTATTGTGTTGATTATTGTTCGTGCTTTCATTAATAATTTACATGATGATATACTATATAATAGTATATTGAAGTTCCTGTGGAGAAAATAATTTTAGATTTAGTAATTTCATAGCAGAATTAACAGTTAATATTMGAATTTTCAAGTATCTTCATCAATTGCAGCAAAGTTTTGAAGTATTTAAAAGGRCTATTCCCTCATGATGTGTAAAACCCACTGCAGTGAGGTAGGAATAATCAAAGACTGTGTTTTTATGAGATCAAATATTGAATTACTGCTATTCTGTAGCTAAGACAGACAACCACAGAGCAGGTCTCAGAGAGAACCTGTTGGACATTTTAAAGAACAGGTTAGAAAAATGCMTATGAGAGGTGGTTTATGTCTGTCTCATGCTACCTGCTGGCAATGGGATGGATCAGAGAGCCTCCCAAGTTCCCAGTCTGCTATGGGAGWCTATTACCAAATAAACTTGATAAACCTGGCAGGAGTCAAGGATGTAAGGTCCAAGTCTGATCTGATGTCCTTCAGCTGTCTTGGGTGAGAGTCTGGTTTACAAAACTGTAATTGAGCTACAAGTTAAGCACCGTGAGTGGGACTGTCAGAAAATCTTGGTGTCTAATTTGCCCTGAACACAAGTTGTATAATGCYCACTGGGGTKATCTGGCCTTGAGATAAARTAAACACTTTTGAAAATCTCACTCAATTTTATTCATCAGATTAATTTCTTTTATGGATCCACATCATTGGATATATCCATACTCCATAGTTCCTTCATCCATGACTGGATGTTGGTACCAGCAGGGATGACCTGCATTATTCTGCAGGATGCTGATTCCTCCTCTTTGTTCTGAAAGGTGTTGACAGATTAATTAATTTCCCTCTGTTGTTTTCTTTCTTTAATGGCATACCCAGCTAATTCTTTTTCTTCTCACTTCAAAGCTGCAGGCTTTCTGACAGTGCAAAGATCTGCTGATGGCAGTAACACTTGAAATGTTGCTGGTCTTGGTGGGAGCAGAAAATGATGATACATTAGAGCCAGCACTCTACAGTACAAAGGTTCTCTTTCTGTTTCAGCAGCTCACAAAACCACAGCAAAGCAGAGGAAGAAAGTTTGGGACAGAATACCAGTGCGCCCAGAATTTAAAGGGAGTTTTGTGATCCATTTTTCCCGTGGTGAAGCTCTCCCCCCAAATATGAAAAGTGCACTGAACTACAAAATGCAGCTTTTCTGTGCTGAGCAAATTTATCTGCTCTGAGGGGGTGACACTCCTGTCTCAGTCCAGAAAACAGCTGCCAGGACAATGGGAACAGGGAGCTTTTCTCGAGCTGCTCAGCCTTTCAAAGTAACATAGCATAACCACGGACAAAAGAGATCCATCCATCCAGCCCCTTTTGAGGATCCATGTACCAATTTGCAAATCCCACTGAACATGTGCCATTTCAAGTGGACCTAGAGCATCACATCCACTGTCCCAGATTCCTTGGAATCTGTCACAGCTCTGAAATCACACAGCTAACAGGCTGGGAACACTGTCATAGGAATTATTTTCTCAACTTGTGAATTAAAATTTCTGTGAATCTCTGGCGTCTTTTCTGAATTGTTTGACTTTGAAAAAGCCTGATTTCTGTCATGCATGTAAAAACAATTCAGTAAAGTTGCTGGACTTCGTTTTTTAGGTGCAAAAGTCTTTCAGAATTAACATTTCAGTCTTGCAGTCCCCTCCTGAAGCTGGAGATGTGATTCACATTGCTGTGAACCTGGGAATATCCATAATGTATGCATATACATTCAAGTGAAAAACTGCATATTTTTGACAACTACAGCTTTCCTATTAAGAWTTTATAAGATAAACACCTCTATATTTGGAATCTAACCTGCCTTCCTCCCTCCTTGAAGAGGTCAGACCCTAGAACATGTGTGCAATGAAATYTCTAATATTTACAGGAGTACTTGCAGATGTTTGCATTAAAATATAAGCTGTAATAATTCAGTTTGTACCAAGACATGATGTCAAAATTAATCTCTTACAATGGGAAAGGGAAATATTGCACAGAAGTGCAAAAGGATCCTGATTCTCTCTCCTACTAGACTGGTAGTAGCTCCACCACCTTTGCACAGATTCTTGGGCACATGAAGGGATACAAAAAACATTCTCACATTTTCTTTTTTCTGTGTCCCGCTTGCTTCCATAGAGAACATGTGTGTGTCTGCTGATATTTTTGTGCACCGACAGCCCGTGAAAGTTCTTACTGACATGTGCCCTGCCGAACCCTCTAGTTCAATGGCACTTAGCCTGTCAGTTCAAAAATAGAAGAAAAAGGTTTGATAGGAAGCAGAAAAATTGGAAGTAAAGATCAATCAGGAATATTTGAAATTTCAAAAGTCCAGTTGAAGTGTCTGCACTAACCAACAATTTTTTTTTTAATTAGGCTAGAGGTTTTTTAATTTGAAAAGGGGAAAGAATTTTAATATCAAAGATCTATTGTTGTGTGATTTAGATATTGAGCTAATGTGTGGCTTTTGAAGTAATTTTATTAAAACACTATCAGATCTAGTTACTTTTTACATGAGTCATCCTATTTGGGGCACATGGGAAAATGTAGGAATAAGAGTAGCAAATTCTAGTCCACAGTGGGAAGAACAGTCATAATACCTGAGTTTAAAAGCCCAGTCTGTTCTGATAYTATTTTTACAATTTTAGTGGGAACTATCACAGGTTAGTGCCTGTACAGCAGGACTCTGTGTCTGAGGAAGCCACAGGGTCATCCATGACTGTACAACATGATGTGGGATTTCAGCAGACTAAAGCTTCCATCACCCTCTTCCAAAGAACTGGGGGTCAAATAGGTCCCAGGACTGCATGGTATGTTCATCTCAGAAAAAAACAACAAAAAAAAACCCCAAACCCCAGGATTTTTTTTTCTTGCAATAATATTTTTACCCTTTCTTGTGAGAAACTTAAAAAAAAAAAAGAAAAATAAAAAAATTCTGACTCAAGATGCAATGGAACTTGGAAGCAAATGTAGTTTATGTCCCATGGCACTTTGCAAGGAGAAGTTCTGCTTTCCATTTTAAGATAGTTGATCTCTAGCTGTGTTGCAGAATCTAGCTGTGAACTTTGGCTCTGCTTTGGCCTAGACGTGTGGCATSGAGCTTGTTTCAGCCCAGAATATGTAAAGCATCCAGCTCCATAAATCTCCAGTCTCTGAGGAGYCATCTTTCCCTATCTGACATTAATGAGGCACACCTGCACAGTGTTTGATTGTGGCACAGATCTCTGCTCAAGGAATCATAACTAAGACAATAAAAAAGAGAACAGTTTGCTCATTAGGAATGCAAAAGTTTCAGTGTTTTGGCTTTCATTCTTCGTAACATCTGTTGAACAGCACTAGGTTTGATCAATGTCTAAATAGCTGCATACACATTTATGAAAACAGTAATGCAGTTTAAGTTTTCTCTTCAGTGTTGTAGGAGGAGAGGGGAAGGTGCATCATTTCACATGTGGTCTGAAACCTGGTAAAAAGAGATGCTGCATCAACTTCCTGCATTTTATTTAAATTAAAAACAATATGTTATCCCTGTTTAATTAACCAGGTAAAACACTAAGTTGTGTGACTGAATACGTGTCCATGAGAGAAAGGAATGCAGAAAGGTCAAAGACTAATTTAAAAAACACGGGATGAAGAAAGGAATGCAGAACTTACAGAGCCAGCTGGTGTCTATAACATCACCTGCTTTCTGTTAGGGTGAATCTTCTACCCTAATGCCCGGCTTTAGGCTTCTATTTGGGCAGAAATAGAAATTTGGGCTTTTGTGCAGAGCAGAGTGATTCTGCTCTGGACCTTGCAGAACTGGAGACCAGATAAACATTTCCAAATTTGGGAGACTGAAAACTGTATCAAAACTGGGTTAGAGCTTCTCAACAGTGCAAGCAAAGTTCAGCTTTGKGGAGATGTGATTCTGGCAGAGGTGGCGAAAAGCTTTTGGGTGAAAAGAAGTTGGATAGGATCAAT
The DNA here is from genome assembly GCF_030028575.1 of Malurus melanocephalus. Lineage (NCBI taxonomy): Eukaryota > Metazoa > Chordata > Aves > Passeriformes > Maluridae > Malurus > Malurus melanocephalus. The sequence goes on from NW_026623424.1 coordinate 752,485, forward strand.
GAAAGCTGGAGCAGATAAAGAGGTGCAAGTGAGAAGGGTGCTGAAGAAAAGATAGAAATTGAGAAGGAGAGAGGAAAGGGTTGGGAGTCAGAGAGAGAGGCAGACAGAGAAGGATAACTAGTAAGGAATCTCTATGGGTAAGAAACCAGGGGTGTTTTAAGGAGTTGAAAAAGTTTTGTGTTTGCCTTTTYCCCTCTCTTGGTTGTGTGAAGTTATGTAGCCTTCCCTGGCCCTGGCCCTTGCATCTATTCTCTTTTTTTTTTAGGAGCTCCCAAAATCTGTTTTAATCACCAGAATTGGTTTTTTTTTTTTTTCCTACTGTGCTTCATTCCTCCTACTCTGGAATTTTGTGTGTCTGTGAGAATGAGGGAAGGCCAGAGAGCCACCGTTGCTTCTGCTGATTGAAGAAGAGGGGCAGAACAGGAAATCAACCTGCTACAACCCTTCAGTGCAGTAATTGTTTTCCCTTAGGAGGGTGCTCCCTCATGTTATRGTATCCACAGCATCAACTCTGGTTTCCTGGGGCTCTGATGCACATAAAGTGAGGAACAGGGCTGCACACTTTGCCTTCTGCAGCAGCGTTAACCAGGATAACTGTAAAAATACTGCCACAAAGGACTGTTTCTCTGGGGAAAAGAAAAATCTTTGTCATTGGCTTTGATTCAGTCAGAAGAAGAAAAACCCTAAAAAAGTAGGGCTCCATGGACCAGCGGAGCACAAATTTAATTTCATGTTTGCCTTGAAAGACTGTTATTGTGTGGAATAACTACAGGAATTATTCCATCAAGGAGTTCATTAAAACAATTAATTTACTGAAGTGTGTTGGTGAACCAGAGACTTTGTCGTTCTGTATCACTGATGTCTAAATTCAGTGGAGTAGCACCCTGTGCACTCACAGGTTGATGAGATCACAAATTAGAAACCCATTTGACCCTTAATCCAGAGCAAAGTAAAGGAAGGATAATCTGGCTTCTTTGGAATTACTGTGGAAGTTACATAGGTGGGAAGAATTTAGCTCCTAGAAGCTCATGCTAATAACATTTGGGTTACTTTCTCTACTTGCTCTTTTACCTGCAAATTATCAAATTACTTTAGATGTTTATGTCCAAGTACTTTGCATACATTTTTAAGAATTAGGATTTGAAAAATCTTGAGGCTTTTTTTGGTCTGTACTGAGACTCCTTCAAGATAAACCTTTCAATGTAGATACAGTGCATATCCTAAATATAATACTGGGAAGGCTTAAAGAATTTTTGATTTTATTGTTGCAGAAACACATTTTAATAGATATGTTCTAGTTTTGCACGTAACAGTTCAAACTGTCTTCTGACCTTACTGTTAGCTGTGATTTTTTCTGGTTGCTTTTCATCAATATATCTATTCATGAAAAAAATCACAAAAAAAAGTGGACAGAATAGGAAACCTAAAATTACTATTGCTTGAGAGGCAAGGATGACTATTTATTTTACATGATACTGCTGTAAGTATTTCTGCAGGGAAATAGAAAATAAATCACATTTTTGTAAAAAAAAATAGATAATATGCTGAAGTGGAAATGTAAATGTCGACGTAGGCTGCTGCTTTGTGTTTATCAGTGTGCTGTACTTAGAGAAAGAAGTAAAGAAATCCCAAGCTGTGTGAACCATCGGGGAATTGCTGTAGCACTGGATTGCTTTTGAAGAATAATTTAAGCTGACACTGGAAAGCAGCATGCTCTCCTTTTATTTCTCTGTAGTTAGCCTTGCCTTCCCACCTCTTTTCAGCATGATCTAAATGATTGCTGTCAATTGCAAAAAAATTCTTTTATATGTTTGTTTTCCAGTCATATTTTTTTCCAAAGTCAAATAGTCTCTATTCCCCCTTTAATAACTCTTCAAATTTGTGAAATTAGGGGTAGGAACTCCTTATCTCTTTAAGATTCTCATCTACCAAACAAGTCCCTTCCTGGACATTTCTGACTCCTTCTGCACTTTGGACCACTTGARCTTGCACAAAATGAACAGGAAGCACAAAGAAATGACTCAACACATTAATGGTTTAATGGTATTTTCTTGACTTTTAAAAAATAATGCTTTTCCTCTTGAGCTGGCTAAGTGGGAGGCAGTCATCTTCAGGAGCTAATAAACTGAATAATATGTCAAATGCTTTGAAACTCAKTACTTTTGTTTACTGCTATATCTTTCTTATATCACAATATTTCATAYCAGTTTGAAGAAAAGTTGAAGATATACTTCTGAAAGGTTCTTGTTCCTTTTGTCTTAGACCAAACTGTTTGTCAACAGTGACAGTCACAATTTTCTTTTGGTGAGCTAGAAGCCAGTGAAACGTTTGTCATAAAACAAATATCCCAGAGACCACAAGAATTCAGAAATAAAACAGTTTCTAATCAGGCAGCAGAGCATGTGGCACAACCCATAACTCCACTCCAGCAACCATTTGCAACTTCTGCAAGACTCAAGAGACTGCTGCTATGTTACAGCCTCTCTTTGCTGGAAATGTGAGCCACAGAATGCACAGCAGAAAATTGAAAGTTGGACAAAATTACRTCAGAAAACACCTATAAAAACTCTGCTTTGGTTAAAGGTCTGTGAGAGGAATTTGTGACCTGCCAGATCTTGATGAGGGTTTATTTTCAGTGTTCAGCTCAAAAGGCAGTGAAAGTGGATTTRGAAACTGAACATTTCCAATGAATAAAACTGATAAAATGAAGCTACAAATCAAGGGGTAGAAGCATCTATTATATATGATTGCATCTCTCTGTCAGCAAAATTCTGAGGATTATTCAGCAAAATAATGCCTAACTGCTAGATACATTTTTGGACATGCTTTTAAATTCAATTTGTCCATTGGAGCTAGAACTCTAATTTATCCAGGTTGGTCATTTTACTTTAGGTGACATAGTGAAAACTGGCCTAGCATTCRTATATTTATCACACATTTATATTTATTACGATTCACATTGTAATTAATTGAATTAACATGAATTTGTACTGTAGCTCTTCCCATGTGTTGACCTTCAGGAAAATTAAAGTGAATCTGCCTGTGTAGCACTGGAGATGTTGTCTGGAATTCCAAATGTAGCAAGCCTGGTGGGAATAGCTGAATTTCTCTTTGATTTCAACTCTCCTGTTTTAAATAACAATTTTCCACAGTRATCTATGAGCAGCATTCTCTCAACATGGTAAAAGTATTAGTAATTAAATATTTGTAGAGGGTTCYGGTTAAGAACCAACAAAAGATCAGCAGCATGACTTTAATCTCCTCTCAGGCTTTCAYGTATCTGACCTTCAGAAATGCTTTCCCCTTTTTTTCTCATATCATGCAACAGATTTCATTTTGCATTCATTTTCCTCCTGAAACTTAATGAGTATTGTATCACTGGGATTGAAATGGGGCTCATAACACAGATAAATTAATTTTAAGTATGTTTGAAAAAACTTTCTCTTCAGAAATACATGATGTATAAAAGAGGCAAAAGAAATAGCAAATTAAATATATTGGGGTAATTAACAAACTAAAATTAAATTACATTATGTTCAGATTCATATGTCAGTAAAAGGTTTTGCCAATTCATTTCCTCACTTAAATTTAACTTTGTTGTCTCAGCTCATTTATTAAATTCTGTTTTTTCTGGCATCTGTTAGCTAAGAACATAGACCTCAACAATAGCATTTTCAGGAAAACCTCTTGCTCTCATGTCACTGACTGCAAAAATGCTTAWGCTGTATTTGGATCTTTTTCAGGGTGGGTTTTTTTTAACTCCCAAGACACTAGAAGAAACTTCCATGGATGCCATTTCCCAAAATAATTGAATTTGATTGAAGAAAATGGGCTGTTAAAATATCCCCATCCTTTAAGTCAYGTGTAAGATCATCAAAGGATTTGACTTTTGCTTTATTACTTGGGAAGGAGATTTGGTAATATATTTCTATTGTTGAATTTATTTTGTAAACATTCCATTAATCTGCTTTTGACACAAATGATGTGATAAATTGTACCCTGCCTGTGTCCTCATACTCCCTCTTACTTTGAGTGGTTTTTGAACTCCCAAAGTGCTTTTAAAGTTGCTATCTCAGTGACCTTAGTACCAACCAAATTCTTATTTTCACTGTGAGCTACCCAATCCAGTCATGATTATACCATCACATGGCAATACCAGGCAAAAAGAATTTAATTTTTTTTTGTTTTCCGCAAAAAAGAATAAATTAGTGCTCCAATTAGTATAATAAAAAAATATTATAAGAAGATACCAGAGTCCTCTGCAGGAAGGGTGTTGTTGTCACTCTTTGAAATCTCTTGCAGTTAAAGGAGACTTTTTACCTTTTTTGTTGTATAACTGCTAAAAATACATAAAATTAAAAAAMCCCTTATATATACTAAGATATATAAAAGTGTGTAGTCTCAGGAYRAGGGGGAATGGATTCAAACTGAAAGAGAATAAGTTTGGATTGGATATTAAGAGGAAACTCTTYAYTGTGAGGATGGTGAGGTGCTGGAACAGATTGCCCAGGGAAGCTGTGGATGCCYCWTCCCTGTCAGTGTCCAAGGCCAGGTTGGRYRGAACTYTGAGCAAYCTGGGATAGTGGAAGATGTCCCTGGGGGCAGGGGGTTGGAAGTAGGTGATCTTTAAGTTGATTCCTTTCAACTCAAACACTCCGTGATTCTATGACTCTATAATATATAATAATATATATATTTACATATGCATATTATTATTTATAAATGCTTCTTTGATTATACAGATACAGATTATAYAGGATCTAATGTTTCTGCATGGGTGTATCAGTAGCTCAGTCAATTCATCTGATCCTACTRAGAAAACYGATGAAAGATTCYTTAGAGGAGGAAAGTGCAGATGGCYTAAACAGAGGGRTTTATGAGAAGTTGACACAAACAGATTTCCAGGGTGAAAGAGCACCCTGTTCTGATCCTTCAATTCTCACTCATGAATATATTTACTTTGAAGAAAATAGGGATAGTTTGTAAGACTAAGAAATATTTGAATTAATAAAAGCCCTGTGATTTAATGAAAAATTGTAGGAATAGGCAGTTGGAATATTGGCTTAGAGATTTTATTTAGCCATCAGTGAGGTTGAATTTTATTTAAGAAGGTAAATTTGATGAATGAATTGTGTTACCAGAACACAGCTTGCGTGTGCCCCCTAAATCTCGGTCTGACATTAACAGAGTATCAATGAGTTTATGCTGATTTACTTAAAATGAGGACATGTCCCTCTCTTTTGAGCTGCTGCCTAAAAGTTCCTACACTTGCTAAAATGCTCCTTTCTCCTTGCACCCTCTTTTGCTCCCTGCCTAACAAAGCTCTTTTTCCTGTGATCTGCAGCATCTCCACATCTTGGTTTGCACTAAGGAAAAAATTTCAATATTTTGCTTTTCTGGGCGCTTTAAATGGCCTGATAGTATTTTTACCTATGCAATACTGCAAGGAGTAATTACTCATATTTTTTCCCACAAATGTTGCCTGGAGGGATGTTACTTTGCTCAGTTTATAAACAGAAGTGAAGCCAAAACCTCAGCAAGCAAATGGTTTCTGCTTATTTGTATGTGAAAGCTTAATGTATTCTAATATGGAAATCTTAATTTGATACTTCAGCAGACAGAAAAATTTGTTATTAAATAGACACAAGATAACAGCCTGATGAATATGAAGTTCCTTGGGAATGTTATTTTCTGCAACTTTTGGGGTATGGTTATTTTAAGAWGCTGCACTYAYCCAGAAGTAGAATCCAGCSCTACAATTTAGCAATTTGTCCAAAATTTAGAGATTATAGCGGTGCAGTTGAGAAAAAATAAATTCTTCTTTCAGTGTGATCCCTATGAGTAAACTTCTGAAACATGTCTGTCTTGTTTACCTTTTCTGTTATCAAACTTTATCATACTTCAGCCATTTTTTTCAAGTTGCTYTTACTGGCTGTAGAAACTTTTTCACCAGAAAATCAGTTCAATCAGGAAGGAGTCTTTTAGTACAGCTTAGAATAAGAACAACCTATATTTTCATGATGATACTGGAACACTGTATTTCTATTTGGCACATTTCCCTATTTACTCTTTCTGTGTTGGCTCAATAACTGGTCCTTATTACTCTGCAGAGCTTTTCTTGCTTTCTCAGCAGCAGGGGATGTGAAATACACTTTATTTTTCTGTTCAGTAAATATTTAGGTTGTTTTAGATAGCAAATAGATAAGGACTTCAGAACTGATGCTCCACCTGTTGGTGAAAATATAAACTTTAAAATGYGCTCAGTATCGACATGAAAGAATTAGACTTTCTTTTAGAGGAGGACTCTGATTAATTTGAACCCAACAACAGAAAGACAGAAAACTTTTTAAGGCTATTGGCTCAAGATTCACTTAGGTAGGGAGGGGTCATCCTCCCTCTCCCCAAAATGTGTATTTCCACATATCATTTTTCCTCTTCAGTTACATTCAAAAGAGCTGATTTCTCTAAAGGAGTTGTTCCTTGAAAACTATTGGGATGAATTTCATGTGCTGCACAGCCACAACAGCATGTTCAGCTTTATACATTTAAATAGAATGTCTCTATTGCCCAGAAATGCATCAAGATTGAAGATTCAGTCAAAACTGCACTGGATCGCACAAGATWAAGTAATTTTAAAGCAACTTCTGTAAATTGTAGCTGTCCAGAGCATTTTTCCACTAGTTCAGTTAATTGTGAACTAAAATTGTGAACTGAAAAGGAACCTTACTGTCCTTGAAATGTAAAAACAAGGGTTTGTATTTTCTACCAAAGACTGCTGAGGTTGTTTTGCCAACTATCTTCACCTTTATGATTACAAGCAGAACTGCTGCAAGGAAAGGAGATCTTGCTGCTGCTGAGTTTTCTGATGCGTGCTAATGAATATCCATCTGCCTACCCCCCAAACACAGGAGTTATTTGGGTTTGATTTACATATATGTTTTGGATTTATTGGTAGATTAAGCGATACCTCCTAGAGCAGATGTGTTTCTAAATTCTTCAGTGTCCTAGAGAATATTTTAGTCAGTCGCTTTCCTTGTTTGTTCTAGATTGAAATTTTAAGAATGTTGACCCTTGGGGAAAAAGGAGGTATGTGGGCAGAAAAAATGGAGCAAACTGTAAAATYACATCCTTGTTGAAATGATCTTTTMTTGCCAGCTAAAGCAGACTTAAAGCCTCATTTCTCCAAGTAGCTCTCCTAACTGAATTCGTCTCATTGRTGTCCCCTATTTTCTACTGATAAGAAAATTAACCTGAAGGCTACTTCAGATGACTATAATTTTCATGTTAAAATAATTAATTAAAATCTGCGCTTCTCACGAACAGCAATTATTTAAGTAGAACTACTGAAAAATAAGGTCTTTTGGGTAAGCATTAGCAAYTACAGGGAAAATATTTTCTGCAAATAGTTTTCTGTCATGACTTTTCTGTTCTGGCAACTCTTCMAAGGGTGGACCCATTTCCTTTCATTCTACATTTCTCTGTACRTGAGCCACACATTTGGTATGGTGAAAGTTCTAGGTGATTTGAAGGACCTTCATGTCACAGATAAAGTGTTTTACACCTCTTTGAGTTAGAATAACCTACTGGGACAACCTCTTTTCTTAATGATTCCTCAGATTTTTTTGAAGAGAGGTTCCTGGCAGGTAGCATTTTCAGAGTAAAGCTGAACTGAAGRGAAAAGGATGATTCCTTTAAATTTTCAATATGGCTTTCCACAGCTTGCCTAATTAGATGCAGTGKGCTAACCTTGCATTTGTGGTACCATCAGAAATGTCTTTCCTTGAGGCATTATAAGTGAGAGTTATGAATACAATACCTAATGCCACACTGACCTAACAATCCTAAATAAGTAATTTGTAATTAGCAAGCACTGACATATTGTTATTCTGTCCACACCTCACCCTATGCAGTTTCCATATCACAGCATCTGTTCCAGCAGTAAAGGTGTTGATGTTGGTAATGTGAGCAGACCCAAGTTCAGCAGAAAGCAATTTGTATGAAGCAAGAAATAATTCTTATTTATTTCTTTTACAAAGCTACTTTTCAGAGAGGARTCACACATTTTTCCTTGTCCTTTTGTATTAGTAATGCACTTTTTGCTTCAACTGACATTGGCAAATGGGGACGGGTTAACTGGCAAAGCTGTGCTAATCAATTGCCATTAGGGTGAGGATTTTCTGCTGAAGAACTGGAAATTTTGGGTGAATATAATGCAGCAACAACAACCAAGAGTGTAAAAACCACAACAAGGCTTTMAGGACAGAAAATGGAGCTGATGTCTCTCTGTCATATATTATGGTTTGGAATATGTGCAAAGCAGACATTTTTTATCTCATCCTTTTTTGATTTTGTTTCTAAAAGCTGTGTTAATTCTCACAGCCAGAGGGAGTCAGACCCTTTTGTGGGTGTGGCCTGACATTGTTTTCTATGGCTTAAAACAAAGCAGGGAAAGGCATTCCCTTTTGCTAATTTTCCAGTGCGTTTCTGGAAACTCAGACCATGAAGTTTGCCTCAAGAAATTGGTTCAATGTGGCTAAGACCCTTGTTTACTTGTTCTCAATTAAGTAGGCCTTAATAAGTTGTTCCATTTAAACACAGATTGCYCAGAGTGGGTGTTTTTGCTCTCTTTGGGTAACTTTGGCAGTGATATATTAAATCATTGTTTTACAGTTCAAGGGTAAAAAGATGTTGGAACTGAAAGATCTGRTATTTGGAAAACATATATTCTTAATTCCAGTTCTGCTTTGTTTTACAACTAATTTCTTAGTCCCATTGAGGAATGAGTGTTAGATTTGTTACTTCAGAACACATCAGAAAAAAATTATGGAATATTTATTGGATCTTTGGTGTAAAATGCTTGGGATCCCCAGGAAAGTGATCTCAGTGAGTGTCTCTGCTGTGCTGTTCTYGGGAAGTCTCTCTTCCCTTTCCTTCCCAGCTGGTTCCTTTTGCTCAGTGTAGGGGATTTATTCCCTCTCTTTATTCCTGTGCCATGCTAATGTGGTGTTTATGTTTTCAAACCAAGTTAGCCACTGACAACTTTATCTAAGCTGTGGTTTGCATTTCAGTTTGTCGTGGTRTCTGGAATTGGTGAGATAAAGCATGGGCTTTATTTTCTGGACTTCATTATATATGGCTGACTGTTTTGCAGTCTGGATCTGCATACTTGATTGTCTGGCTCTTAAAATTATTTTTGTGTAGAATAGCCACAACCCAGCCCTTCTTTTTTTTTCTGTGGTTTTTTGTTTTGTTTTGTTTTGTTTTGTTTTGTTTTTTATTTCGTTTGGTTTGGTTTTTAAAATGAAGTAATTGCGATGATAGAAGACCACGAGAGGGCACTCTGGCTCTTTGAGTGCTCCTTGTTAAATTTGCACTGCTAAGAACTGCAAAAGRGAATAAAACTTTCAGGAGACAAATGTTGATTTTTTTTCTAATAGAATAAATGACAAGCAGGTATTTATTTTCTAGCTTATCAATAGTCTTATCACAATCTTGGTATTATGGGCAAAGATGATATCAGTGGTGCTGGAATGCATTTGTAAAATGTGTAAAACAGGAAGATGCACCATTCCTGATAGTTACTTTTTGGATCTGAAAGCAAATTAATTTTACAGTGTATGTATTTTTCTTCACACTGTCAGTCTGATATTTCTACCAAGTAAAAGACACAGAAACAACAGTTTGGGTTTTTTTTTTAAAAAAAAAAGATTTAATTTTTTTGTTGTTGTTTGAAGACATCTACCAGTAACCACTTGTGATTACTCAAAACAGCCTGAGCTGAMAGACAATGGTGTTTAGTACTTGCCTCTGTGTGTACTTGGCCGCAATGATTTTTATAGAAGTAGGGTGCTAATTGAGAGATCTGAAATGAACACGCAAAATGTTTATCCTGGGGGTTTTCTCCCTCTGTGTGAACAGGAGTGATTTTTGACTGAGCCGGTGAACTGCTGAACACTAATCACAGTTCCGAACCTAAAGGTTACTGTAATAATGAACTTTTTGTAGTTGTAGTTTTATAGAATGAACTTTCTCACTTAGCCAGATTCTTTCATCTGTTTTTAGACTTGGTATGGACCCTTCTGAAGAGATTCTGCTAAMAGTGTTTTCCTTCTGTGAGTTACACCTTTCCAGATTCTCCAACAAGAAAACTTCTGGCTGTTTTCTACCGTTTTGTGGCTCCAGTGCCACTCGGTCATTTCAGTGAAGTTAACCAAACAGTAAAAAGTCCCCATTTCATGTGCCTTTGACCACTGTCACTTAAGAAGCAATTGCAGTAAGATCACCACAATCTGAACCCTAAAAGTGGCAGAGCTGGAGGGCATTATGAGTTTTGTTTGGCTGTTGCTGGTTTTAGCAGAGCATCGCCCACATGGCAACCAAAGATGGGCTCGGGGAGAAACCCCCGCTTGTTGCACGCAGACTTTGCTGATCCGAGCGGGGTTCTGACAGGCAGAAGGCTCTCAGGCAGTTTCTGACTCAGCCCCAGATCCCATCTTTTGCAGATTATAGGCTCTCTTCCTGGCCAGTCACCAAGAAATGCTTCCCTACAAGCCTGATTCCTATTACTAGCACAGGGGGGCAGAGCCCCGAGCGCTGCATTAACTCATCCTTGGCTGGAGGTTGCTTTGCATATTCTATCATCTTGCTTTATTTTCTTTCAAAGCTTCTGATTCGGAGTATGTCCCTCTCTGCCTTTATATGTATCAAATGGGCACAGCCAAATTACACAAAGCTTTCTTGAAATTGTTTTGAAAACACAGAGGATCACAACTTTTTGACAGCGGCAGAAAGTTAGAATAGCAGTTGTTGAAGAACTGGTTAAAACACATTGTCAGTGCCTCGAGTTCACAAAACACGGAGTAGGAACTGTGGGGTTGAGGGGAAGGTTTGTTTTCACGGCCTGTGGAGGGCTGGCAGTTTGAAGTTATTCCCTCTACATAAATATGGYAACATTTGTAAGCTACTCCAGATCACTCGCTGGAATGTAAAGTCAGCAAAATTCTGCACTTCAGAAAATGATTGTACAGCAAGACTCCTGTAGAGGAAGTATTCTGTGTCTCGCTGAGACAATGTGTTCAGCTGTTTAGTTGCTTTCATGGAGCTCCTCAAGGCATGAATTGTTGTGTATTTCCTCACTTTCTGTTTCTCCCTCATACAAGAGTCTGTGTCCTGAGCTGCTTCTCTTTATTGTAATGGCTGAGCCATRCACACTGGGGGAAGGTTGTTCTCTCACAGGAAGATTTATTGTATTTACAATTTGGGAGAAATCATGYCTCCATCTCAAATTTCCTCTCCTCCCTAGTATTCACCAGCAGCCAGGAGTCATGGTCAAGACTTGATTCAAAATTCAGCTGCAAATTAAAGATCAGAGCCAGCCTAATAGCTGGCATCCAAACTGGTGTCCAAAGCACCGAGCAGGACACCAAGATCCAAACCAGCTACTGTGCTGAGCACAGAGATGCCCTCCACCAGCAAGGGACAAAGATAAAGACAGGCTGAATGCTGTATTTGAACTTCCACATGGTTCAAGGAAGTTTCTCCACCCACTTGAGACCTTCACTYGGGATTGCTGCCTTGGTGCATTCCTTGCTTGTGGCACATGGCCAGGATGTATGGAGACTGCTGCAGTTCCTTTGTCTGCCTGTGAGGATTCAAACTTCTCACCCACATGCCTCAGTTCTTTTCCCTGTCCTAGGCTTGTTCCTGTCTCTATTATTCAACAACTGTTTCGTGCAAAATGCAGAAGACCATCTGGCAACCAATGCACTCTCTTCTTTAGCTCTGCTAATTATGCCAGATGCTGTCCATGGATCCTCCAAACCACAGTAGTTTTAGTTCTCAAAATGTAGATGATACATAAAGATAGCAGAAAGTAATATAATGTGGTAAATTGCTTTTTGGAGTGATTTCATGGAATATAAAGTACTTAAAGATATAAAATGTAACAAAAACATGTGTCAGACAAATGAGAACGCAGGAAATCTGAGGTAATTTCCCTTTGGGATACTGAAAATGTTATGGGCTATGCGGCTGCCGCGCTCCCCAGGAGACTGAAGTGGCATTTGTGGAACCACTTCTTGGTGCTCTCTTAATTCACACTGCATTGCCTTTTTTTAAGTTGGACACTTWAAAAAAAGTATTTTTCCTCCAACACTAGGTGAAATAAGCCTGTAAATTTTTTTTTTTTTTTTTGAGGAGTAATGTCCGGTCCAATATTT
>NW_026623424.1:765719-862221 GCF_030028575.1 Malurus melanocephalus
TTTTTGTGTGTGTTTTATTCAATTAAAGCCATAAGGGAGTAAACAATTCCATTCTTTTCTCTTTCCACCCTCACCATTCCCATATCTGATGATTTACCATTCGATATTCTGGAACACGAGTTGGCAGTTTTGGCCTGGCTGCTGTATGTGGGTTTCCTGGATTGAGACTGATGAAACAAAAAGCATTTTCCTGCTGTACTAAGCCTGATTTCCCCACCCAAACGTGGATTGTGAAGTTGATATCATAATGTAAAGAAGTCAATTAAAGAAAGCAATTTGGGAAACAAACAGCTCTTCCCTTCATTTTGCATAAAAAGCCCTAGCAGTGTTCAGAACTCAGTGCTTGTCTTTTGAGCCCTCTACAAATATTGRCACTACACAGCAAAGGTCCACATTAAAAGCTAATATCCCCAAAAATCAGGAAAAAATCCTGCATTTTGAAGAATATTAGCCTAAGTAACTTAGAACTCTACTAGATGTGGAACTTGAGTCAGTAGTTTGGGGTCTTGCTGAGATATCTCTGCTRCTTTTTAGATGGTGATGGCTGAGAGACAAAAGCACATCTGCATTTTATGTCAACAGATGACTTGCACTTTGCCACAGCAKTTTAATGTAAACTTTGATCTGGTGTAATTATRATCCAGGTTAAGCCTAACCCAGSAAAAAGCTGTGCATGTTTAACCTGKATCAMAGGTTKATATGGGATTAATCTGAGKRATTGCACTGTAGCCCAAAGACTTGTGCTGATGGAGCAGTGTAGGAAGGGACAGGGTGACCTTCCATGTTAGGTTTAAAATGCTTTGTAGACCTTCAGATTTACAGTGTTTCTGTGTGCTATATTTCCATGAGAAATAAAAGACATTGAGTACAGAGCTGAGAGGCGACAAAGTGAGCAAAATGGTTTAAGACATTGTGGTGGTGCTGTGCTGACGGAAGATTTTGCTGCAGGAAACTTGGAAATGGATTGTTTCTCACTGGTAACAACATTACTGATTAATTTGGAACATAATAATAACAACAGTAATAGTAATAATAATAATAATAATAATAATAATGACATTTTTATGGATTCTATGTGAAGGACTGATTCTGTGCTCTTGTGACTTAGAAGGCAAATGTTGGGCTGTGGCATGGATGTGTCAGGACATCACCAAAGTTCACAGCAGGTTTGTGGTTCTGTCTGTGGAGCAGGGGGTGTTTTCCTCTGCTGCTTTTCTCTTTGGCTTTTCCTYAATCCAAATGGGTGAGCCTAAAGAGGAATTAGTGAAGGGTTTACTTACCTGCAGAAACAGAGAAACGAGTGTGTTTAGGATTTTTGGGAAAACTCCTGTCGTCTCRAATAAGCTCTTGGTTTAATAATATTGCTGAGTTTTTGTGAGGCACAGTTTCCCTCAATTTAAACCAGTGTTTTAAATAGGAAATTTAATTAAAAAACATGTATGTCTTACTAAATGGAAGCCTGTGCTGCAAAAACAGTGGAGGTTTTCTGAAGCCAGTGCTTGTCTGGCTCTGGCATTACAAAGGAATTGCTTTTAAAAGAGTTCTCATCTTATGAGAGCAAAACAGAACAAGGATCTAAAATCTTAAGATTTGTTTTAGAACCCCATGATTGTTTTCTAAATTAAATCTTAATAAACATATATATCTTAATGAATGAATGAATCTTAATAAACACATGATGTCTCAGACTTACAACAATCTCTGAAAATTATTTATCTTTAAGAATATTTGAGGTTTTATTCTCACTTTTTATTTGTTATACTACTACAAACAGATTCCTGATGTTGTATATGAATCTTAATCTAGTGGACACTTCCTGGGATGCTTCCCACCTTGGAATAAGCTGGACATCAGCTTATGAATATTATGTGGCCTTTGAACTTTTCTTATGAAAGAGGATTTCAGTAATTTCTATATATTTGCATTTATATTATCCGCTCAAATAGCAAAGCCATTTTTTAGTTTTAGAAGTAAAATAGATGTTCTTTTAAAGAAAATTCCATGCTTTTTGAAATAAAATGTATAAAAGTAGCTGATTTCCCAGGTGCTTAACAGTTCTGAGGTTCAGTTAAAAAAAAAAATAATTCCAGTAGCCATGTCCATGAACAGTTTCTTTTCAAGCCTCTGAGTTATTCTCAGAGCATTAATCACTTTTAATAAAAATAAAACCTCTTTTTAATTGTTGGAACTACATCTTTTTGATTTTATTCACTTAAGTAAGTGGAAGGCTCCTGTGGTTCTCACCTGTGCTGGTTCCTATTTTTCTTTAAAGCAAGCTTTGGCACTTTAAAAGGGYCACTGTTTAATAAATTAGGATTTTTATTAAATGACTTCACAAAATGTTAAGTTTTCATAATTTTTAAAWCTGCTGTTGAAAAAGAGAGGTGCTAGTGGAAACTGAAGCTGGCTTAGCCCAGACCACCAGCTGGTCATGCTAGTCTGGGTGGGACACCGACCAAACTGTCTTGCTGCTGTCATRGCTTGGGTAGTGGCTCTTACTCCTGAAGGAACCCCTGGAATTCCCTCTCATCCCTCAGCTCCTGTTCCTGAAACTATGCCTAATGAAACCTTGTTAGATGTTCTGACATCTCTAATTCCCCRATTTCTGTGTTTCTGTTGTCACACTGGAGCTTAAGAATTCACTGAGCTGATGAGTTTAACATGGACACTCTTCCCATTCTTCTGCAAACTGCTGGGTCTTTCAACAAGTACTTAAAAAAATGTCCTGATCATTATTTCCTTCTTCTCTTCTCCCCAGACTTTGCTGAAAACTTYGGTTTGACAGAGGCCACAATATTTCCCAGTGCTGCATCTTCCTGACAGTCTTGTCTCTGTAAGTTCCTGGTATCCATTCCTTCAGGTTTTTTCAAGTTTGAAATGAGATACWTTTATAGCTCTAAATCATTCTGTTGCTTACCCCAATCTGCTATGATAYTCATTTTCCTGTTGAAAACTTCAGGGCATAGTGGGATATGACTGGAATTGTATTGTCTGGAAATAAATGCAGAGCAGAAATGACAGTGCAGTAGCTTATGGAAATGAAATAATTGGAATTTATCTATGCAACAGCAAAACAAGAACAAGGAAGGCTTGMGAGCAAGGAAATAGGGAGCCCTGATGAAGAGACCTTGCAGAAAGAGGAGTTTGGGATCTCAAAAGGAGCAGGGTATGAGAATCTACCATTTCCATGGCTATTTCTATCATAAACAGTTGTGYTTAAGTAACTGTTTCTCAGTTCCCCTGACATTATGCATCCTCTCCAAGTATTGCTTCATATAGTTTTTGTTATTAGCAGGACAGAAATMGTATAAGTATTGTACAACTTAAACATCATCAGAAATCTGTGTTGCTCAACATAAATCCATTCTGAGCATCCCAGACTACAGAGTGTGATGAGAGATCTGATCTGTCTGGGGAATCCAAACCATGGGAAAAAAAAAATCAGGACACTAAAACTCCTAAAAACATRAACAGCTTTCCAAAATCATAGTTTGGGTCTGATTTTTTTTCACCCAACTTTTTTCTTTGTGGGTGAAGTTATTTTTTTGACGTTCTATTCCGTGTGTGCATCTGCGTGCAGAAACACAGAAAGTGTCTTCAGCTCCTTTCTTTCTCCCCTTCCTATAAAGCTCTTGCAGCTGTAAAGCTGAAACTGGTTATTATGCAATTTATCCTTTTTTTAACAATTATAAAAAAAGAATTTAAGAGAGTTTCAGTGTAATTTCATTTGCTAAGAAGCAWCAATAATTTTGTATGTTAAAAGCTTTCTGATTCTAAAGATTCCTGAAGTTTTATTTTTTTAATTACAAAGCTTTATAAGGTCTGAAAACTTAGTTTAAAAATCCTGAAATATTTTGATGTAAACCCTCAGTTCTAGAAGCAAGGGCTATGTGCAAAACACTTAATTTTGACTGCAAGTTTCACAGATAATTGTACAGTATTTATTTGCTAAAGCCTGAGCACTCCATTGCTTCCATACCTCAAAAAATACAGGGAATTTGAACTTTGGTGGTTTTTAGCTACTAATCAACTTGGAGTCTGATGGAGAAATAGAAAAGGGAGAGAATTTCAGCCACCAAAAAGTACAAAGTCAAAACCGAAGAGCATCGAGAGATTTTAAACTTAAATCCACTTGATTTTTTGGATGTCACATTTTAGTTATAAGAGGAAAATTATACTGGTTATACCGGTAAAGTTTTTTAGGACTTTGTGTTCTTGTTTCCAAAAGGGAAATAAAATGTTAAATTAAAACTTGGAAATGCTTTAAAAAACAGCCAATGACAAAATATCTATGTTCTCTAGTTTTGGTTTCTTTTYCCCCCTCTCCCATTATATCAACAGTTTCCTTTCTTGGTTAARGTTTCTTCTGTATCCCTGGTCTTTTCTGTGGTAGTTTATCTTCATACTATGAGATCAGCTGTCAAACATTGTTTAAAATGCCAAGACAAATGGTCTTCCTGCCCTTTATTGATTAATGCTTCACTACAACTGAGAGTAGCCAATTTGCATGTCACTTAATTATTTACTTCTAATATTGATGAAATATAAATTAAAAGCTAGAGATAATGGCAAGGAAGAGAATATTTGTGAAAAAAAGCCAGGAAATTTAGAAGAAAGACATTTGCATTCCTCTTTTTMGATTTTGTCCTAAAATACTCAACTGGATAAAAATTGCTGATGATATAGCAACAGACTTTATAAATGTGCTGTTACTGAACTTTTGGGTAGCATTACTCAGTTTGATTAATAACTAAAACCACCATCTTAGATTCGTAGTTAAATTGCTATGATGTATCATAAATGCATGCAATCAAAATTCTTTGCAGACTGTAATTAATTCCCAAAATGACCTTGTAAAAGAGATGGCAGTGTTCTGTCCATYGACAAAATGGACACCTGCCATGCGGTTGTGGGATAACTGTGGGACGTTGCTGTGTGAATATATGATCCTTCTTCTTTCTGCTCTCCAAATATTTTGCAAGAAGCAGTACAGGATCTATACATTACTGGCTTAGTGCCTATTCAGAAGTGCAGGAAACTCAGAATTAGAAAAGATACATGACAGGCTTGGTGAAATTCTCATATATGAGTACAGTAAGAAAGTCAATTGATTTGCCTGCAACTGGTGATATGGCACTTTTTGCACTTTCRTCAGTCAAACAGATGCATGACAGAGCTGGTTCTTGAATAGTTTAAAGTTTATTTTATGCAGAGTAACCTGTGACAGAACTTTGGAATGATTCCAAGTATGTCTGTGAGCTTAGCTTATGTGTCTGATGCAACCATATCAAAAATATCTGAAAATTAGATAACCAGGAGCTGCACCAAGGGCAGCTCATCTGACCTATGCAGATATGGGAACACCAGCCCCCTGTTCTGCAGGCCAGGACTGTGAATATGGGGGTCACAGGGCTACAAATCTGAGACTCCTATTTTCCAGGCATCTGATAAATTGCAGGGAATTGCAGTGTACAATGAGTTACTATGGTTTAGTGAATGTGTGCTGTAAGAAATCTGGGCATTTCTCCATTTCAGATTTGTTTGGCTTAGAGCCTCTGGATGGAGCATAACCCCCTTTCCCCCTCCCTCAAAATCAACCCAGGTCAATGCTTTCTTTGTGGAGGTTCAATTGCACGATTTATTTACTCCCCCGAACTGAAAGCGGTTCTAGACACAAACAAARGGAAAAGCCATAAAACACGATAAAGAGAAATTATGAAGCACATTGTTTGTCTTAGAAACAYTTTTAATATGTAAACAATATGCAGAGGCTGTTGTGAATAGTGGCTGCAAGTCTGACAGTTAACCTCGGAGGTCACAGGCTCTTCCCAGGTTTCCTGCTAAAACATGGATGGGTTAGAAAGGGCTTCTTTGAGTYCTTAGCATATAATGGTTTGTTGCTTCAAATTTCTGTATTCAGTGGGATGCTCTGGTGCTCAGAGCAAGTCCCACACCTCGTGGTTTGGCTGTGCTGAAGTGGGGGAGTTGGTGATTTTTAGGGACTTCACAACAAGGCCTCTTTTCAGTCATACTGAACTGCTGTGTATTTGAAGGACTTTTGAAATCTGTCRCTTTCAGTATGCAATGTTTTCCTAAAATCACCAATGACACTTTAGACAGCTTTACCTTTTGCTGGGAATTCCCAGGACTTTGCCCTTTTTGAGAAATGGCTGTGATTCATGATCTCTTCAACCAGCACATGTCGTGGGAGGGTGAAGAGAGTAGGAAGGGGAACAAACCTGCTCTGTTGGGTTATGGTTTGTAGCAGCCTTTTTCTGGTGGTAGCCTTAACTCTTCAGTTGCATATCAGATAAATTTTCTGTCTTCCTTCCCATGTTTCTGTCTTGCCTGTTCCAGTTTCAGCTATCTCCAGGGGTGGTGACTCAACCCTTCCTTGGGCAAGGCACTGTTCCAGTGTTTGATAACCCACTGACATGGAAAAAAACCTGAGATGTCAAAAAATAGGGATCAAATGTGTAAACAGATAAACCCCTCCATCTTCCAAGCCATTTAATCAAATCTACTTCTTAGTGGGCATCAGTCAAATATTCTTTTCTGTGCTGTCCATCTTTTCAAACATCTRCATAACCCTTTGGGGACTTACTTTTTATGAGTGGCAGTGGTCTTAGGGACAACTGAGCAGACAGTGGAATCAAACAGAACTCATCATACCCTCATAAATGTCTCACCYTCATCAAAGTCTCCCCTCTCCATCCCCAGAGGAACCTGAGAGAAGAGTGCAACCATTCTGCTAAGCTTCTGTCATCTGGGCTTCCACCCCAATGAAGGGATTAATTATCCACTGGGGACATCCATCTCATTTCTAAAGAGGGAAGTYGCTGGAACATGGCCCAGATTTTGGGCCAGTGTATCTATTTAGACATAAACATTTACACAGAGATGAAAAGGCAAAACTCATTCCTCCTGTCAGACCACTGAAGCCTATGGAAATACAAAGGGATTCGACTGATCTAAGGCTTGCACTGGGGAGAGGAAAAGCTACCAAAACTGAAGATGAAAGTAAAACCCCTCACTGGACTTCCTTTTTAGATGTTTCCTTTACTCTTTCAAGACTCCTTAAATCATTCTCTTTTGTGGCTAGATCAATCAGAAATAACTGTGCTTACCATTTTTGTTCCAACTGCAACCAAAGTATTTGAAGGRCCTCCCTTTAGCCATATTGTCTGGTGAATGGGTTGTTTTGGTGACAGAAATAACCTTTATTCCAAGTAAGAGATTTAAGAAGTTGCTGAGAAATCAACAGCAACTAAATAGGCTCCAGTTGTACTATTCTGCTGCTGTTAAATTTGTTCATAGTATCTGTAGGAGTGGATGGATCTCATCTGTCAGTCAGTGGGGCAGAGGTGGGAACGATTCTTTGCAGGAAAAAGCGGTATAGGATAGAAAATCCTGTGTTAGATTGTTCACACAATAGCTCTGTCTTCAGTGTTTGGAGAATAGGACTGGTCTGCTTCTCTSTCTTGTCAAAAGTGTAAGAACTGGCTGGGTTTACTGTTGCCAAATCTGAAGATTAGAGAAGATCCTCTAAAAGCAGTAATAGTGGACAAGGCCTGGAACCTGTTACTGCTTTGAACACCAGATGAAAGCAAATGGCACTGTCACAATTAGTTTGGGAGACTATGTTATACTTTATTTAATGGCAGTCAACCAATATTTTGGTGCATTCTGAAATCTCCAAGGGACTAGATCATGGAGTGGCATAGATCAGAAAAAGTTGAGTTACATCTTTTCTGTTCATAGCTTATAGTTTGGAATTTCTGTTTAAAGTGCAAATTTGGCTTCTCCTAAGTGCAGACAGTTTTGGATGATAAGTTTAAAGAACACTGGAAATTTGGTAGCTTTTTTCATGCTTGAATACAGGAATAAACTTGGAAGAACTTTTTAAGAAAATGGAATGTAATACCTCTAGAAGTAGCAGGTTAAACACATGTTCCTTGATTCATACCATGGTCTGACTGTGGTGTATATAACCATTTAAAATCAGAGGTAATATTGCTGGATCRTAAATCTTCTTCTTGAGTATTATGCATGTAATTCCAATTGACGTCAATGGAAGGTGGAATCTGAACCACTCCACCAGACATGTAGGAAGGAAAAAATGAATAATGAAATGAAAATAATATCTTCTCGGGTTGGCYGTAGATCTCTCCGTAAGCCATGCGTCTCTTGAATGATTTGTATGAGCTATTACGGTGTTTCRTGGATTACAAAACCACTAAAGAAGGGGACCAAAATAGTCAGAGGTGGGGATTTTGAGTTCGTCTGCCCAGCCTGACATGTGGATTTGTTTCTCAGTTGTACAAGACTCCACAGAAACCTATACATTGGAGGAAATCACTGCAGAARTTCCTGTTGGACAGCTATCAGTCGAACCAGTCTAAATCAGGGATTCTCTCCAACTCTTAAGGGCTTGTTCACCAGACAGTCTCCTCAGCTCAGTCCTTCTCAGGTTTGATCTCCCAGGCTGAGTATCAGGTTATACCTGTGAGCCAGGTTCTGTCTGTGCTCCAGTGAAACTGCAATCCAAGCTCCGTTGCTTTCTGCTGGCACAACAAATGTCTGTTGTCAGCTACAGATTTTTTTATTCTTAAGCCACTGTATATGCAGCTCACATTTAAGCCTGAAAAAAACAGGACAAAATGCTTTATGGACTCATATGCTGGTGTCAAACATTGAAAAGTTTATAAATTCAGATAATTAATAGTCCAGTACAGGCAGCAATTAAAATATTTCTGAATTTTTGCCATTTGGATTTTCATTCACATTCTGTATCATTCAGCTGTTTTTTTTGCAAGAATTAGAAGTTTAGGAATATATAGTTGCACAACTTGTCTTAGGCAAACACTCTTGTCTTAAAGTGTTGTGTCTGATCTACTTAAATGCACAAAATATTTTCAGAATCACTTACTGGGACATGGATGTGCCAAATGGAAAACAAACCCATAACCTCTCTGTATTTCTTCACCTCTCAATTAATTTTTTGCAGTAATCACTGTGAAGCTCCAGCACTTGAAGTCAAGCCTTACATAACTGGTGTCCCCACCAGATCAATCCAATAAATGTGAGATATCTGAGGTCATCAGGAATTACAAGTGTGCAATTCAAAAGTGCAAGCCAGTGCTGTGCGAACTCATTGTGCTCAATGCTCTTGTCTGAAAACCTTTAAATTTTTTATAATTAAGCCATAAAACCATTGTGACAGCTTTGATCCTGTTGCCTAGACAAAACCCAAAGCAAAACATGAACTGAGGGACATCTCAGCTTCTGGGAAAGGAGGTGATCTACCACAGCTGTTCCCTGAACAGAACAGACATTTAGCTATAGATTTGAAAAGATTTGAAACATGAGGGGTATCGGCTGCTTTACGTTTTCAACCCTTGAGACAATTTCATGCTTCTCTGCCTGCAAGATTCTGGATGCACATCTGAGCGCCGTGTCTGGAAGTTCTGAGGCTCTTTACAACCCTGAGAACCTAAAGAATAAAGGAAGGAAACAACATATATTTCTTGAATGAAGTGGCTAAACAGCACTTGTGAGTCATGATATGAAAGGAAATWATTTGAATTAGGTGAGATGTGCATGGCAGTGTAACGGAAAGAGAGTCTCCTCATTTTCATCAGCTAATAATCAAAACATTTTGACACAACTTCCAAAGGAAGCCAAAAATATGGGAACAATTATTTAGAGAAGAATACAGCAAAATAATGTATATGCTTGTATTTAGCATCTTAAGGTAAACTGTACWTTTTTTGTTTCCAGATGGATAAACCAAGCAACCCAGAAAAAAGAAAGCGAGACCTCTGAGTGATGTAAACAATCTTATATGCACAAATATATTTTTTTTAGTTACATGCTTAGTTACTGTGTTAATTCCAGTGCTTAACAATTGTGTTGTGCAATTGAAGAGCAGAAGAAATGTTCTTGTCATTTGCATAAAGAAGCCTTTTTAAAAGTCAAAATGTGCATGATTTCTTTGATGTAATATTTGGCAGACACTTGGACCTTGTTCTTTCTGCTACAGGTTTCAATGTCAATGGTAACATTGAGCAAATAACCGATTTTAAATATGAATTAGTTTTTTATTCAAAGCAGTGTCACCTGCCAAGTCTGASGTTTAAAAAATCCCAGACATAATTTTTTATCTGGGTAAAAAGAAAGCATCTTAAACTATATTGTGATCTAGTAACTTAGAAGATTTCAGAATCCTATTTTGTCATACTTGGCAAAGATCTCTCCAGACTCAGACCAAACAAAGAGAACTACCCAAAAACATGTTTTCCAAAATTAGGAATTAGAATCGGATTTTTATAAGTACGCACAGTGATATGAACATTGCATTATTGCTATTTTATTAATAATATTTTTTCATAATTTTTGCTTGTTCATTCACTTGTTTGCAAAAAAACCGTTTACTAAATGAATATGGACTTTGAGTGGAGGAGGACAGATGGATTATGTGTTACTGCTGATTCAAAACAACACACTGCAGACAAAATACCATCAGTGCAAAGATACATTTCATATCCCTCCAAGGAACTGAACACAGCCCTCAAAGCTAAAGTTCAGTTTCTTTTATTGCCAGTCCATATAAGATGCTTAGTGGTTGYTGAGTCCACACTTTTTCTCTTCCTRAATGGTGGACCATATTAAGAAATACTTTTGTACCTGTCAGATATCAACAATAAAAGGGAAATATTTAGGTACAGCAACAGCCTTGTATTAATATTGTAAATTGTGGGAATGAAGAAAATGTTGTCATGAAGAGCAAGGGATCTCTTCTTTTTGCAGAATATCAGATCTAATTTCCTTATCAAGTTACCTGAATCAGCAAATGGGACACCAAAGTCCTTTATCCACAGAGCAGAAATGACATGGCCAAATACTAGTAAAGAAATAGAAAATTGACAAAGTCGAACAGAGGTCATATGAACACATAAGAATGCAATCAGAAATTATAAGGCTTGAYAAAATATAGAAAGAAGGTTCACAATGGGTAACAAGAAGGCATTCTGCAAACACATTAAGAGGAAGAGCAAGGATAGAGCTGCTCCACTGCTCAGAGGAAGAAAAGGTAAAAACAGATTCCACCAAGAGGGTTGAAGAATTAATGAATTTTTGCTTCAGTCTTCACTAAGAGGATAAGAAAGCCAGCATGGTACACAACAGCAAAGGGAAAGTTTTCAGGTTAGAGAAGAAAAGAAGAAAGAAAAAAAAAAGGAAAAGATGGCTGGTAGATAAATTTTCAAATCATCTCTAAGTGCCAGACTTCCTTCATGAGCACTTAGGTAGCTGGATGAGAAATGTCAGCATCAATAGTGGTTGACTCTGACAGCTTGCAGAAGGATGAGCAAGATCCAGAAAACTTCTGGAAGACCACGACGGTTCATAAACTCGTGAGCTGCTGCTGACTTCTCTGCTTTATTCCCAGCTGGAGAGGGCATTCCGAGTCTCTTGGGGCTCTTTTTTTAGAAAGCTTTCCCCCTCTTTTGCAAATAAAGTGGGTTTTGGTTCCCAGCCAGCCCTTGTCACTGCCTCTGGAATAACCCAGTTGCACTTGCCCAGTTGAGCTTGATGGGAGTCAACTGCACCTCATTATCTCTGCTCAGAAAAATTCATCAAGTTCTAGGCCATTGTTAGTCTTGGCAGAGGGTATTTTCTGTAAGAGCAAGGACATGACAGCACCAATCCTGAGGACACCAACCCTCRTGTACAGTCAGTCATGTTTCAAAGGTGCCAAAGAAAATAATTATAATTTACTTGAAATGATTGGTAGAGAGCATGTAGATTTGCTTCCCCAGAACTCTGCCATTTAGCTGTTTCCCTGCAATAAACAGTACATTTATCTGTGAAAACAATAGGTAGGACAAAAAAAACATAACAAGATTTATTTTGCTTTGTTTGCACAAAGGAGAATCTCACCTACTTAATGTATTCCTCTTGACATTTCAGCAATGTCCTGTGCATATACTAATTAATGTGGAGGAGTGGTTTTTGCAGTTTGTCACTTCTTCAGTATGTCCTGATAACTTAGATGTATAGTAGATTTACAAGGTGTGTTTTTTAACATCCTTTACTTCTGACTTTTTGTTTGCTTGAACCTGCTCTACACCTGCTAGTGGTACAATTGAGATTTATTTCTTCTCCTTTCCTGGGGTGCATCAGGAAGAGCACTGCCAGCAGGCAGAGGGAGGTGATCCTGCATGCTCAGCCTGGATGAGACCACACCTGGAGTGCTGTGCCCAGTTTTGGTCTTCTCAGGATAAGAGAGACATGGAGCTCCTGGAGCAGGTGCAGARGAGGGCTACAAAGATGATTTAGGGACTTTTAGGAGGAAAGGTGGAGGGAGCTGGGGCTGCTCAGCCTTGAGAAGAGACAACTGAGAGGGAACCTCACCGATGTCTATCAGTATCTGAAGGGAGGATGCCAAGAGGATAAACCAGGCTGTGTTCTGTGGTGCCAGGCAATAGGACATGAGGCAAGGGACAGAAACTTGTGCACAGAAAGTTCCACCTGGACATGAGGAAGAGCTTCTTTACTGTGCAGTGATGGAGCACTGGACAGGTTGTCCAGAGAGGGTTTGGATTCTCCCTCGCTGGAGATATCCTAGAACCATGTGGATACAATCCTGTRCCRTGWGGCTCAGGATAACCCTGCTTCAGCAGGRAGGTTGGATCAGATGACYCACTGTGGTTCCTTCCAATCTGGCCCATTCTGTGATTCTATGAAAAGTGATGGCATTTTTGATACAACACCTAATTAATACATTGTATCTGTGCAAAAAAAAAAAAAAAGGTATTTAATGGTTATATAATGGCCATTGTGGTTAACAAGTATCTGCAGCTACACTGAATAACTTGAGGTGTGTACCATAAACTGTAAAACTCATCATTGCATATCTATAAAATTAATGATTCAGAAAAGGATGATTTATACYTTCTACCTTTCTACCTATGTGTGGTATCACATAGGGAGAAAATTACATTGTGCTTTGGGGCACAAGGCAGTCACTGGCTGGTGGCTGGCTCTAGTAGGGATGGCTTGGATCTGGCTTGATTTAATTGCTGGTAACAGGTTTTAGGGATAAAACCGTATTTGGGATAAAACTAAGCCCTGCTCTCATGAAAGCCATTTCTGCAGCATGTCTGTGCCAGAGAATGGCTTGGAAAAAAGATCCCTAATGAGCTCTACACAGTAGTGCAAAATGAGACCAGAATTTAGAACGAGTGGAACAGATCCTTTCATTTTATCATATCCTTCAGTATGATGAATGTTCTGCTTTTTGCTTTGTGCATCTATGTAAAATGTTCWTTGGAGCCTGATGTATGAGGGCGTGTTTCAATCCAGACTAACATCAACACAATTCTTAAATGCAAGACTCTACAGGTAATCCTTATTGCGCTGATGATCAAACCACGCATGGTCTTCCTGTTTCTTTTGTCCTTTTCCTTCCAGACATTTTAAAGGATTATTTTCCTAAGTATACATTTAGAGTCACCTCCTTGTTGAAGTTTTTCTTCTTGATTRTTTTGGATGATTACAGTCCTTTAAACTCTCTTTCTATTACCTTCCGTATGGAGAAAGTTGGCTGTTGAGCAACTGCTGCAGCTGAAATGGGGAAGAGGTGGTGGAATTAGCCTAGCCTTAATATTTTAAGGAAAAAGAAAGTAAGGAAAAATGCCAATAAAGTAATATTTGTTTATTTTGACTTTTGAACACATGATCTTAAAAGTGCTGAAAGATTTCAGTATTTTTTTACTTTGATTCTGAATAGTTCAAATCAAAAATATAGGAATTGCTGTTAGCTGCATGTCATTAATAAAATTTCCACATTCTCCAYCCAGAAAAGCCCCAACCTACTTCAGAATAAATAAAATAGGAATATTTAGAATTCTTATTTATCCCATTTTGGGGATGTGCTATGACAGTGTTACCACATTTTGCTTATCATTCCTTGAATAGATGGTCTGTTTTACTTTTTGATTATGTTAACTCTTTAGCTCAGAATAAATGAACTCTGAGGTGGTACTACCTGATMTAACTTCTATAAAGCAGGTTTAACATGTCTTTTTCTCTCTTTTGATTGCAGATGTGTGTAGAATAAAAGCTTCATGTGTCCTTTTCAATCTGTATGTTCTGCTAYTGTAGTATGTTCTGTCTGTGGTAAGTATCTCTGGAGCAGGAGTTCTAAATACCTRCGGATTTGCTCTAATGAAACATTCYAGCACTTAAAAAATGGATTTTAGTATCTTGCTTTTTGATACTCACTGTATTATGCCCCTGAGCACTCTAAATAGGTGTATCCTGTGAGCCTTTATTGCTGTAAGCCTTGTGCAAACCAGGATGCTTTTAATRTCTTCATTAATGACGTAGAYRAAGGGACCAAGWGCATCCTGAGCAGCTGSGTCTGGTGGAAAGTGTCCCTGCCCACAGGTGGGAGGGTTGAAAAGTGGTGCTCTTAMAGGKCCTTTCCAACCCAAACTATTCCATGATTCTATTATTATTCAAGCCAGATATTGGTAAGATACTATTTCTGATAATTAAGTGAGTCTTTGTGTGGGGAGGGATAGGTGACAAAAGTCAGTGAAGTTAAATAAAGCACATCTTYAACCAGGACAAATTTAGTCACCAGRAAAGTTTCTCCAGGTTTTATTGGACACCATGTACCTAAACCACACTCCAGCAACTGAACCTGTGTTGCTTGATGGTTTCCCCTGTTGTGATGGTTAAAGATCTTGTTCAAAACGATCCTTTTCTTCTTGGCACTTGATTTAAGGGTTGCCTTTGGCTCCAGAATTAGTCCCAGGTGTTTTGAAACCTGAGCCTGGAGGCTGTTTGAAAACCCATGTAAATCTGGTTGCAGGTTGCTCACCTTTGACAAGGAGAGGCCACAGAGTGCAGTAAACAGTGCTGAAATGTGGCTGCGTGTGACAGGAGCCCCAGTACTGTAACTCTAAATTATGAGACTCAGTGACAAACAATGTGGCCTATACTGAGCGTGCCTAATCTAACTTTGTTCCCTAAAGTGGCTCTTTAAACTTGCAACTTCACTGTTCATAAATAACAWGCACATTCTTAATCTAAGCAGAGGCAAATGCTGATATATGGCATATGTTACATTACACGTAGCTCTTTTATTGCTGCTGTTAATGTTGCCCAATAAGTATTTACAAGACAGTCTAATAAAGGGAAACATTTTTTCATTAGTCTAAATGCTTGCTTTTTAAACAATTGCTGCCCCAGTTCTTAATGTTTTAGCCTCTTGTTTTCTGGTGGTTAGTAGGCACTAGCCACCTAAATGGAATTGTGTCTGTTTAGGATAAACTTATGCTACACTGGTGGATGTTTTTCTTGTCATTAGAACATGAATACTTAGGTTTTTATCTGATATAATAAAAGTAATAGTATTAGAAGTATTAGCTTTTAATTATAGAGCACTCATTGAATTATTTACAGAGAAGAAATAATTTAGGGACCTGTACTATGCAAATTAAGAAGAAAATTAAAGAAGAAAATGAAGAATAACARCAATGCTTCYYTTTGTTGTCAGGCTTGTGACATCACTCTCCAGAAAAGAGTGAAATGGTGACACAGCAGCCTGARTTTTCTCATTTAACTGCAATTCAATGCCAGTGACAAGATTCAGAGAGTAACACAAAGATCCCTGGAGGTTCAGGTGATGGCTTATGTTTTAAAATTTCTCTATGAAAGAATTGTATTAGCATTTTACAGACAAGCTTAAGTCCTTGTTCTCCTTTATTCCTCTTCTTGCTAGGAAATRTATAATGATTTTTATTTGTATTCATCCAGTGGAAAAAGTAATRATTCAGAAAACAGCACAATAGCAGGGGTTGAATGGCCATATGGCAGAATTTGTAATATCCTTGTCTGTACAAAGCCTGAGCGGGGAAAAATTTATCATGTTTCTGTTTTTAGAAAGAGCAATATTGAAACATTCATCTTTGTCTTTAAGACATGGATACAGTGAAAGGGAAATACCTCTGGTGAGACAGGGGCTAGAGAAGCAGYATTTCCTGGACCAGGGCTGTTAGTACTCACAGATACTTGTAACAATTGTGATAGACAAAAAAGATATGACAAATATGATGCCAAAGAACACTGCTCTAAATTGTCAGCCCGTCTGTCACAGAATTACATTCTAGGTGCCAACAAATAATCTTTCTTTCAGTTAATGAATCTTAAATTTGTTTGGTTTGGTTTTTCTTTTGCATCTTTTTACGATTGAGTCCATGTCTTCTCAACCAGAGGTAATTTGGGGACACCTGTGTTTTGAACGTCACATTCGAGGAAAAAGTCCAGATACACAACAAAGCAGATAGACTTTTTCCAAAATGAGAATAAAAGAAACTGCTTTCCTCTGTGTAGTTATTCAAGGGTGAAATATACCCTGACCTGGGGTCTTAAGTGGGATTTAAGTGTTGTCTGAGCCTTGAACATATGCTAGAGAGGTGAAGGGGAAGTTTTTGGGTTTTTTCCTTCTTCCTGCACGAAAAGAGAGCAAAAGAAGCAGTGTGTTTTAATTATTGCAAATGCCCAGAGGATACCATATCTTTGAAAAGGCCAAAATGAAGATGCCCTTTRCTGATATCTTTTACAACTATTGTAAAGTATCTCTGTTCATAAATGTAATAGTTTAGCCAGAGAAAACTTCCAAGACAAATTGGAATAAAATATATAGCTGGTTGGGAATGTGGTGACTGAAATACTTACTAGGAAATATATGCCTGTATGATAGAGCCTGGCTGAACTTATTCCACAAGTAAGAAGAGTGGACTAAACTATGATCTGAACAAATCAACCACAGAGGTCCCCATGTGTATTAAAATCTAAAAAGCACAGTGAAGTGAACAAATGATTCCCTAAATATCATTATCCTGAATAACTTTTTTCTTCAAGGTGAAAGCAGAAGAACAAAGTGRCTGTCACAAATTAATGAACAGAACTTAAGTTCAAAGTGACACAGAAAACCAGAGGCTATCATGGACCAAAGCAGGAGTATTAATAACATGCCAGAAGGAAATATATTCTTAGCCCTCATCTAAAAAAAAAAAAAAAGACAGAAAGAGGTTCCAGTTCTGACCAGCACTGAAAATAAGATGAGAAATGTGAAATCTGTGGAAAAAAGTTATAAACCCAAATGCTGGCTTTAAATTTAGTAATGGGCTGAAGAACTCAAAACAATGAAGTGCAGTGTGCTTTGTAGCTGCTTATTTTCACKAAGTTGTGTAGGTAGAAGTCTCTGATTTCACCACACTTAATTTTCAAAGACCCCAGAGCCCCCYGTTTAATTTAGCAGACTTACAGGTTTTGAATAATATCTCATATAAAATATCTCCATGGAGCTTGGCAGGAGATGCAGAAAAATATTCAAAACCAGACATTATTCTTCTGAAATCAATAGTTATACTCACCAACAAATTACATTGCTCAAGTTAATCTGTTTCTCAACTCGGAGGAAATAAGAATCACAAGGACATTTTTTGTTGATCTATATTTAATTTAACAAGTTGGCACCCCAAAGATCTTCACAAATAGATGCTGATAAATAAATCAGGGGCTGATCCAAAGACTRCTGAGAGGAATAGAAAGACTCTTGTTTTGTTTGACTGTGTTTGGATCAGTTTCTAAACCTCTTTCTGAAGTGGATTTTATTGTCACATTAAAATACACAAAAAAACCCCCAAAACAAAACAAAACCCACCTGGTTTTATGAAACCAGCATTTCAGTCAATGTCTGTGTCTTTGATACATGTATGCATGGAACTATTTTTAATCAATTGATTGCTATTTCAGAAGTTGTGAGTGATGGATCAGATGCTGCACTGCTGAAAAACAGAAGTCTGCCGAGTCTCATATTTTTATTGGGTCAGATTGGTAATGATGTGGAAATATTTAACATGTAAGACAAAATCTTGGTGAGCATTTTCCTGACTCAYAATTTAGGTTCCAGTTTTATTCAGCTTATGTGCCAGTAGGAGTTTTAAGTGTCTGAAAGACAGGCTTCTGAAAGAGCTTTTCAGTCAGCAGTGCCTCAAGTTTTAAGATGAAGCTGTGGCAGCATACCAGGGGCAGCTCTGTGATGGGGCTGCTGTCAGAGCAATGTCTAGAAATTATGAACTTGATTTGCTTTACTCCTTTCAAAATCCACAACTAGTGTGTGAGATGTCTACATGGTGAGAACCTTTTGCCTGCAAAAAGGGTCAAGTTTTTGGAATTGGAACACCAAAGAAAACTTCATGTTCTGGGGAAAAGGGAATCCTATGGCTAAGAGTGGAGGGCTTCAGTCATGGCTATGATGGGGGATGTCACGGYGCCTGGGATGAGCACTGGTCACACATCCCCTGTGACAACTGTTAGCGTAAGTTGAGAGAGAAGTGCTTTAGTTTGCTCTAACTCTCTTCCTTTAACCTCCTTTTCACCAGAAAGTTCTTGCATGGAATTTCATTAATAAAATCACAAAAGAGTAGACCTCATTGTCACATCTGATATGCTGTATTCCAGCCTAATTTTATTTTAAGCTACCTGGAAAAAGTTATTTTGATGACTGCATAACCACATTAATTGTAATGGTAGGAGATCCTAATATTAATAGAGGACCAATATAATTCAAGCAGTATTCTTTTACATTAATCAGAATTGTTTGAAGGATGAATTTTGTTCCTGTGTTTTGAAAGATTCAAGGGAAGGGTCTTATTCTTAAAGCGCACTTAGCCAATATACACATTCATTAAATTTGCCTTTTCCTCTGCATCCTGASTCAATGAGCTAAATTGGATACTATTTTAATTCTTCAGGCTGCTTAATGTAGTTACATGAGAGGTGTTTTTTGGTCTTTATCTTATTTTGAGGATTTTTTTTTTGATGCTGAGTTGAAATGTTTAAAGAATAAAGAAGTGAAAAAAATAGATGTTTTTTTATAAAGTAAAAAGTCTTTTTTTGAAAGACAAAGAAACCCAATATTGCAAGTGTTCGAGTTACCAATTTGCTTCAATGTCCATCCGTGAAAGAGAATTTGCACAGGTACCTCATGCACTGTATAGGAGAACATCAGAGATTTCTACTCCTGGATTAATATTTTTGGCTTTGGGAGGCATGATGCAACCATTCCCTTATTGTCCATTAATCCCAGAAAGAGCTGGCAAACTTTCCTGAAGTGATAATGGAAAGCTGTCAGATATGATAGYGTTTCAAATTAGGTGATGCCTAGCAATGAGGTCATCTCTCAAGCACTGGAATTCCAAACAGTCCCAGAGCTTGTGGGAAAAGTTCCTCTTAATGAGGCAACAATTCCAGCACTTGTCTGTGTGCAGGAAGTCCATCTAGCACTTGTGCCAGCATCCTGAGGTTCCAAATACAGCTGGATGCTGGAGCATCTGGTTTTAAGAACAAGTAACAATTGTGGTTTAAATATTGTCCCAGACCRATTATGTCACATGCATCTACATTGCTGTGCTGCTAGCCTGACTGAAAGCACATGGAGCAGCTACCAGTGCTGAATTTTTTGCCAAATATCCACACACCCATCACTGTGACATTTCTTAAATGCCAAGGCAGGTACTACCATGATACCTTTCCATTTGGAGGAGGCCCCATGAACTGGTTGATGTCAGAATTCCTTGATGCCCTTGTGAAAATTTCCCCTCAACATTTGCAAATTTGATGTGGTTTCAGCTCTAAATAGGGAGGTTTCTATCTGAATTATGGGTAGATGAAATGCTCTAAAAATGTCTTCAGCAAACTGATAAATGGGCAAAACAATATCACAGGCTTATCTTAATTTGTGCTCAGGAAACAGGCTATCAAGCTGAATTCCCACTGCCACTGCCCTTTGAAGATTCACGTTATAAAGCTGAAGGGTATAGAAGTCACCCTTAAACTCACACAAGGAATGTAAATTTAATTTGTTACCCTTACTGGTCCACAGGCTTATTTGTTATGCTCYATCATCCTTAATCAAAACAACTGGTTAAGTTGAAATATAATTAATTATGATCCCTGGACTGATTTTTAAGAGCCCAAATAGTATCTGACTGAGAGGCAATGTAATTTGAATTTTAGAAAATCCTTAACTCTGTGATCCTTCTTTTGTAGTCAGGACAAAGCAACATGGATTCAGCTTCTTTTTTTTTGACTACCAAGGGGATAAAAGGCTCTACATGCTTATTGAAAAAATAGGGATCTTAGCTTCTTTTCATTAATTTTAGGCCAAGCACAATGCGAAAGCTGTTGCAGGTCATTTTTTCCTTTAGAAAATGGAGTGGGATATAGGAGTTGATGAGTAGAATTTAGACAGAAATTCTGTTCAGTGATGAAGGAAGGCACATGATAATTTTGTAGAGTGCAGGTAGTTTCACATGTGGGCATGAAGCAATGAGGTATTTTTTCAAAGAATGAGCAAATTCTCTTAAAATAAAAGAACATATTGAATAACAAAGGTTTTAYTAGGCGATTTTTATCATAGCCATGCACTGAGCCCTTCACTTGGCCTATATTAGAGCAGTCTTTTGCTGTGCTAACTTGTTCAAGTTGTTAAATACTCCTTGGAGATAAGGAGTCATTGGGATTTTCTGGATTGAAGGAAACTTTGGCTTCTTTTMCTTTCCTTTGATTGTACACTACTCCACCCTAAAACACTGATGAGCCTCTTGTGCCTGGTTATGTTGACTGTGAGACCTTTTATGTCAAGCAGTTAGAAAATTGTCATAATGTAACCCCAAATTGGTGCTATTTCACTGAGATAATCTGTGATAATTGACGTAACACCTGCTTGCTCTCACTAGAGTCAACAGTTGCATGAGGTTCCAATTACTTCAGAATTTGGCCCCAAGTTTCTGGGAAAGTGGTGACTATGTATAAGCTGCTGTACATTGTTCATTGCCCGTGTACCTGAAATAYATCAAAATGTGTTTTTCTTGAAAATCACAGTGGAAAGTGTTGGTGACTCCTTTTTTTGACTATTGTGTGCTGGAAGACAATGTGGAGGAGGCCAGCAGAGAGAACGACAGTGAGGTTTGTTCAGAGAATGGATGATGCATCAGCTTTGGCTCTGCACTTCTTCAGGGATCAGGATTAAAAGCTGCTTGGGGAAGCTCGTTACTGTTTTAAAGTTGCCAGTTCTGTGGGTTTCCTGTGGAATTGGGCTAGATTTTAGCAACAGCTGGGGCTAATTTTCAGGAGCCAGAGGTAGCCATTGGGGGGCTTTTTAAAATGCTGACAGAGGGCTTTGGCTCTCTCGTTGGCGCAGTGATTTCCGCTGTAAATTCTGATAATGTCTCTGAGAGCTGATTAGAGGTGGGGAGCCAGGACTGGGCACCAGCAAGCCAGTGCTTGGCTCTTCTGGCATGGGSACTGGAAGCTCTTCAAGGCTGGTGTTTCCAAGTGCCAGTGACAAGCACAGATGAGGGATTTYATAAGGTCCTCTAGGCAGTTGGTAYAGCCCCACTGAAATTAAGTTGRGTTTTAATGTTTAGCTTGCAAGTGTTAATCAGTAGAGCCTCTGGCTCTGAAGGCATAAAAGCATTTACCGCTGCAGGTAAGAGGTCTCACCACTAATAGAAGAAGACAATTAATCCTAGAAAATAGGGACCTTATTCTCATTGAGGATTATTAGTCTTTTGAGATTGACCACAAGAACCATTACAATACAGTGTGTATGTGGTGAAAGATTGATGCAAATCTGAGGAGGTAAAGAGGAGTGCCAGACTTGTTCCTTGTTSAGATGGCAGATACAGTGGATTCCTCCTGCGCCAGAATGAAAATAATATGGCAAGACAGGACAGAAGACGTGTGTCTGGAAATTGTTCTCTTTGTGGCTCACAGTAGTACTTCCAAGTGTAGGCTCGGTGAGGAGACAAGGAAAGGTGGAATAGCATTCAGGATTTYCTAAATGTGACTGTTGAGCAGCAGCAGGAACCACAGCTATAAATACCTGTCTGCAAGCTTGGCCTGCACAGGTAATTAGATTCTGGGCAACACAGAAACATCACTGCATGCTTTCTTCTCAGGTCTTAAAGAAGAACACTTTACTTTCAATGGCATTCCTGTTCGCATTGTGTTGGGTTTCCCTAATTATTCATCCAATCTTGTTTTCCCTAGGGGTAGAAARTCATGGAAAATCRTGGAAAATSTGTTTGCTCTTACTARTGAGCAAGTACTTGCAGGTAAAGAATCCYGTGAGTCCTTTGGTACTTGCATAGTCTGCATGGTATAAACTGCATCTGTTATCACAGCACTGACAGAAAACTAAAAACCAAGAGATGCTGGAATGTTCTATAACGGCTGAGACATTGGCTGCATGTACAAGAGATGAAATTGCTGAGGTCCCTTGATTAAAGTTAGTGCTCWTGCTGGATGATTTAATGAAGGAAAAATAAGTCTGTCTAAAGCTTGATAGAAATAATAATGATGTGGTGCAAAATAACTTTCCAAAGTACAATGGAAATAAATATAAATTGAATTAGGAAGGAAAGGAAAAGAAAATGTTTCCCCAGCAGAGATAAAGCGCACAATTCTAGGGGTTATTTTCACATACTTCTGGCTGTTAAATTTCATTTTCTTTGGCAGCTTTATCTGGTCCCTTCTGTAAAGCCTGCTAGAAGAAGTTCCTGTGCAGTGTGTATGTTTGAATTCTAGTGAGGCATCTTGAGACAGTTTGGCTGCCATGGGACAATATTTCAGACTGGTCTTTGATGAATTCCAGAGTGTTATATAAATATCTGGATCCCAAATAAAGGTGTCAAGACGCTTAGGAGAGCCTGCAAAAATAAATCAGTGAGCATACTGAGACATTCTCATCCATGATGTCTCTGACTTCATACCTAGCAGAAGCAAAGGTCTTCCTTTTCTCTGTTCCCAGTTTAAGTTTGTTTGAATATCCTAAGAAATAAAGGAAAATATTCTGATCTTTTGGAGACGAGGCAGTCTCTCCTTGATTCCATAGCTGTGACCTGGGATATAACTATGCAAATGCCTCTCATCTTTGTTTTGTTGTCTTTCATACGGCCTGTAGTCTCAATGTTAGAAAATAAAAGGAGTAAAGCCAAGATTTTATTCTCAGCAGACAAGCTTCTCTCTTTCTCTCCCTGAGTTTCTCTGGATGTGAAATTTTCAATGAGAGCACTGGTTATGAAAGAGGGTTTTCTAGAAAGGTTTGTGTAACACATTGAATTTGATCTTCTGTCCAAAACATTAGGTGGAACCTTAGTGACAAGAAGCTCTCCAGCTGAGGACCTGCTGTCAATTCTCTCTTCCCTGTATTCCACAGCCAAGGCCTGGGCTAGGCTGGTTACAGATCACAGTGTGTGTGTGTGCATGGGGAGTGGGGTTCGTCATCCAGAGATCTGAGGCAATTCCATCATTGCCTGGCTCACTACTAGTMTGGCTTTTTATTTGTCCTTTTTTCCTCCCCTCAAAGTTGTTTTTATGAGAAAAGAAATATTATCTTTCTGAAACAGCTGCAGTGATACTAGGATGGGGTGGTATCAACAATTAGATGATTTTCACAGAACAGGAAGCTGAAATGGTGAAAAGGGCTATAAAAAGAGGAACTGGCAGCTGACAAAGACAGCTTGGTATGCATTTCATGCACTGAATAACCTGTGCCTCCACCAACCTTGTCACTGCACCTTCATCCCATACTTAGGAATAACTTGCTGCAGGTCCTGCTTAAATCCAGCCCTATTTGCAGAGATTTGCTCATGGGTGAGGCAGATCCCTGCTCTACATATATATATATATATATGCATATATATAGTCTCTATAGATGTAGAGTCAGTTTTGCAAGCCAGTTTGCTGCTCCCTAATCCTTCACTTGTACTGGTTGAGCTCCTGCATTTTTCCTTCTGCTTTCCAAATTATTTTCCCAAGAGAAGCATGTATGGGTCCATTACACTGATGAGTGGGGATGGGGCAGATGGAAAGATGTAATTCAGTGGGAGGCTGCYCAGATTCTTTCACATACCACCAAATCACCAAAATTTTCTTTCCTTCTGCCAAGCACTTCCCCCTTAACCATGGTTTCTTTCCTAAACGTGTATTTTGTTTCAGTCTGTTGGCATTATTAGCAAAGAGTCGTTCAGTGTCTGCAGATTGGTCTGGATCCATATTAAATATGTAAAAGGTATGTTCAGTTAAAGCTCAGCAGCCCTGTGCCTAGTGAAAGTGAATAGAGTGAATCATCCTCTGAAAAGTTTGAAGACACAGTATGAGAATCCTTTGACATGATTATTTTAGCATGTGTGTGAAAGGAAGGAAAAAGAACACCACACTGAAGCCTGATGCAAGGAGTTTCTGTTAAATCGATAACATGTTTATGTTTCAATCTCTTGCAGAAGKGGCTGAATTTTCTTATGGTTTTAAGATGCTCAAAAGAATTGTTAATTAGAAGGTATTGTGGTATGARGGGGAGGGAGATTTTTCAAAGTGGGATCACTTCCATTTTATAGCATTCTTCAAAAAACATTATTCCTGAGTCTGCAGTATGGGCAGTCTGGTTTCCTCATTAGGRAAAAAAATACTCAAAGACAGTATCTTCATCTCTATTTGCATCTGTATGTACACATATATRCCCTTTGTATCTATACACATATCTCTGGATCGTTATTTGTAATAATAATATTAAAGTTCATGAAAATGATTTATTAACCATAGTTGCTTACAAGTTTCTGTGAGGTAAACAAAGGAGGAGGAATGATTATTTTACAAAAAAGGAAAACGATTCAGTGCTCAAGAGATCTATTSTTATTGTCACCACAAGTATGATTTGCATGTGGATTTATTATTGTAAAAACACACTAAAAGAGATATGAGTTGTCTGGTTTCAAAAATACTGGTCGCCTACTCACTGATATTAGGTGATTTCCAGGGTTCTCCAAATTGTTTGTTTAGGAACCATTGTTTCAGTTTTTTAGGTTGTTATTATTTTGAGCTTCAGTTCTTTGCTGTAAATACTTTGAATGCAGATTCCTCTTGAGACTATGGCACCATTATCTTTAGCCTGCAAGTGCAAAACTTTCCTGAATTCATTTTTGCGGATGCTACAGACTGCCTCTTGTGTGTGCTGTGCAATTTCAGAATAGTTTTGGTATTTGTATGTGAATGCAAAGGTAGTGAATGCTAAGAGTCATTGTTCAGTCTCCTCAGAAGAGTGCTGAGCAGCTGTAAAATGCCARTTATGCTTTTTAAGCATCCCACCAAGCTCTGGGGAGAAGCCTGGAAATCAATTTTCATAAGTGAAGTATGAGTCATTAGAATTATTGTGCTACAGCTCCTAGTTGTGAAGGAATTTTAAAATTTCTGCCACAGAGGTCATTTGCTCGTGCTTCTTTCTCAGTGAGCTCTTAATTCTCTTAAGATTCTCTTTAGATCCCCCTATGAGAATTTAGAAAACAGGTTTTTAGCACAACTACTGTAAAATTCCATGACATTTTTTTTTTGACTGAACAAGAACATCCCTTCTTGGAATTGCTGCCTTATTCTTGGCTGCAGACTCAGCAATTTAGAAACATACCCTATACTTTTCTGCATAACCAGAAAGTTACAGGTACATAAGTTGTTGAACTATGCTATTAAGCAGGAAATACTTTTCCTCTAATACAGACTTGCCATCTTTTCACAGATTAATGATCATCATATAATCAAGACTGCTGTTTTCTTTTTTCTCTTGGTTTTCTTGATTTTTCTTGGTGTCTTGTACTACATTTGCAACTGCAAAACTGGGGGAGGTAGCCTGTGTTCCTTATCAAATGATTATTTTATTTTGCATTACTGTTAGCAGTAAAAAGTTTACATTTTTTGTTGCTTTAAGTGCTCAGACCATGTTCATACACTGCCATTTGGTAATTAGTTATCCCTTACTGATGTAGATCATCAGCTTTCAAAATCACTTCAGTAAAAATGAAAAATACATAATTAATTCAATAATGTAACGATCTGCTTGTTTCCCAACATTTTCTGTGTTCCTGAACCAAATGTTCAAACTATTGCATCTTAGCATTCGTGTTTCTAATGGCTACACTTCTTTACTGTGATCAGAAACTAAAAGTGAAAATGCCTTTGTGTATTCACAAATCTTTCCTCTTAAGAAAATAGCAGAACATATAATCATTTTGAAAAGAGAGTAAGTTGTGTTGAGCGTGAAACCCTACACCTCATAAGTTGGGAAAATTTTCACTCAGTGTGCAGGTTTTGCCACTCAGGCCCATCTTTAGACATCATAAAACTTTATTGTGATTCACTTTTATGACACAATTATGAATGTAAAAGCAGGGATTTAATGCTAGGTAAGAAAAATGGTTTCCCAGACTCTGTTATCAATGACAAAACACTCAGAGAAGGCAGTAAAAGCAAGGAGCTGGTAGGTGAAGTTGAGGTGTGATGACATTTGGGAATATACATCTGGCCTAACAAAGGGAATGGGAGATAGCAAGAAATGGTGCCTCTTCCTTTGTGCTGAAAGAGGGAGCTGGAGGCACTGACGTTGTTTCCTTGGAAAGCTTTAAATCTATTCTGCAGTATYGATTGTTTTTAAAGATAGACTCTCCATTGTATGGTTGGTGATGGGCTCTCACTTTCCATCCCACCACAAAGCACCATCAGGGGTTTTCTGAGTAGCAGCTCTACTGAAAGCAGTCTGAGGAACAGGAAAAGAGAGGAGACAAAGAAAATAGGAAGAAGTTGTTGAAAATATACTCAGTGTAGTATTTTATACAAAGTATTTATTATATCAGGATGTGTTTTATTACCTCATAAARTTCTGTCATATGGATAATTTGAGCAATTAAACTGACTCAGCCCAGTGTCTRTGTTAGCATTGTAATAGCACAAAACTTATTTCCACAGGTGTTTCAAAAGACCCACAGAGGCTGCATGACTGAAACATTAACATATTATTCTAATAATATGATGCTGCTCTGTCTGACTCAAGAGCTTTTAACTTTAATACTTTTCAAGTTATTCGATCACCAAAAAGGTTTTGTTCATACTTCCACACTGGCGCTTTTTCTTTTYGAATGAAGTAGTGATATAATGACTAAATTATATCCAGATGAAAGCCTGTCATTGGACACTTCATCCCAGGATTGTGGTGGCGMATGGCAAAGTAAACATTTCCCAACAATGCACTATCTGTATGAAGGACAGGGACCCAGGGGCCGGGCTGGAGTGACATTTGATCCAAGGAGGAGGAATGAAAAAACCCTGCTGGACATGCAGATAAATTGTCACTGACATAAGAGCTGGAGACCAACTCATACCTTCTGGGTGGGGACTGATGAGGGGTTCTTTATAGAGCAGTGGTTTAGATTATTTTTAGGAAAAGGAGAACTTTAAATGAAGCGTTTGCATGAGGCCACCTCGCTGTGTTATCTGGGAGGTAATTCAAGCTGACACTCAGTCCCTCRGCTGCAGTGGGCAACCTTGCTCAAGATCAACATGAGGAAGGGGTTTTGCTGCTGGGCTTTTGCTGATTCCAAGAGCAGCTCCCAGTGCCCAGAGGAGAGTTTTCGACAGTCACGGTGGGAGTTCTTGAAGCCGCGTATCCGGCAGCGCTGTGTTTGATTCACATACATCTGTAACACTTATTGTAGCTGATGAAGAAGTATTCCTGCTGCCAAGATAATTTCAGCCAGCGTGATGAGGGCTGATGAAGGAGGTGTGAGCTGGGAAATCTTACTAGAGTTGGAAATCTTGCAAGATTCTAATGACCGTGAGGTTGGGGTGCCTCACTGCTTTCACACCTGGTGCCAGATATTTRGGTTTGCATTTGCCAGTGAGCGAGCTGCAGCCAAGATTTTCCTAATAATTTCTTTTTATTTTTGCAAAGACCACCCATAACTTCTGCTAAGGGAGAGAAAGATTTTTGCTAGCAACAGTTTTGTTAGCATTATATTTTCCATATATTTCAAAGGCCAACCAGCTTGTCTCTSTTGGTATTTTGTGGTGCACTAGAGACTGCTTGGGCACTACCATATTCTTTTTGAGAAGTTCATAATCTGTTCTRCTATTTTGTCCAAAAAAAGACTGATGGATACGTGCCTGTTTTGAGAACTTGTGTCTGTGAGCATAGAGAGATTTTCAGTTATGCAGATGAGACAGCTTCACATGCAGGTGCTTAAAGATATCATAAATGCAAAATTTAGGAATCGAAACTCTGGAAAATGTCAACCTCCAATGATGTACATAGGAGTCTATTAAGAAACATGTAAGTTTTTGTGACAGAACAAGAGAGAATGGCTTCTGACTGAGAGGGGGTAGGTTTAGATTAGATACAGGAAGAAATTCTTTACTCTGAGGGTGGTGAGGAGATCGTGGCACAGGTTACCTAGACAAGAGGTGAATGTGCCATCCCTGGAAGTGTTCAAGGCCAGGTTGGATGGAGCTTTGAGCAATCTGGACTAGTGGAAGGTATCCCTGCCCTTGGCAGAGGGGGTCATAACTAGATGGTCCTTAAGATCCCTTCCAATCCAGACTATTCTGTGATTCTCCAAAATATCCTGTTCCTACTGATGATAAGGTGGAGTTGGCTTTTATTTATTCATCTGAAAGGCTGAGCAGTAATGGGTATTCTATGACTATTTCTATCTTTTAAGAAACATGGAGACATGTAGAGTTAGAACTTGAGCATTGGCACATAGTCACTCTTTCCCCTCTAGATGWTTGATCCTGATTAGCAAATTAGATCATGAATCCTAAAAGTAGTTAAAAAAATATACTGAGCCCATGTCTGTGAAAACAGTCTACTAGAATGGCAGTTTAATGTCAAGCAATTGCATTGTTTGTTGATAGTTTATATGAKTAGCCTGAAACCAAACAAATTTAATCTCTGAACATTCATCAGTGTTTAACCTGACTGGGCATTCTCTTTGAGATAGATTATGACTTAAGGGGGGTTTATTACCTGGGATAAATTTCATACAAAGGAAGTAGTTTTTTTCTCAAAGATTGTCATAATCTCCTTTCAGAGAAAGGATGCTCAGATACTCTAGTTACTAACTCATCTGGTAGGCTTTAAGCTTAAAAAACTCAGAAATTTAATTTGATGTATTACTCAGTATTTCATTTTCATGTGCTTTCTATCAAAAATGATCACTTCTAGTTTACTACTCAGGAAACAAAAAGGAAATACCTAGACCCACACAAACCTCTGTAACTGCCTGGACAATGAAATGTAGAACTTCTACTCAACATGTTGAATAACAAATCCCATTTCAAGCTTTATTGATCAATTCTGTCAGGATTTGCTTAGATAATAAATTGTAAAGTGAAAAAATATAATAAGGTTTTATAGTTTGGAGACAAATATGTGTTATAAAGAGATTTTGTTTGTTGCTTGAGGCTGTCTTGGATTTACATTGAGATGGACATAGCTGACTATGGTGACTATTGTTGAAGTTATAGGAGGGGATGAATTGGTCTATCCAGTTTTCTGGTATAGAACTGTATGGGGAAGAAGTGGAAGGTTCCCTTGATAGTCCTCTCTCTGAGTCACTGCAAATGCTCTTTCTGCATCACACTGGCCTTGCTGCTTCTTGTCAGTTTTGAAGATGTAAAAATATTTTTTATTAGTGATGCTGATAAATGATGTGATGCACAAGAAAAGAAGTACCCACAAACCAGCACAGTAAGTAAGGAAACAAGTTACAGTATTTGCTTTTCACAAATGCTTGATTTGTAAGAGGATATAAAACCCAAAAATATTTGCCAGTTTACAGGC
Source organism: Malurus melanocephalus (assembly GCF_030028575.1). Classification (NCBI taxonomy): domain Eukaryota; kingdom Metazoa; phylum Chordata; class Aves; order Passeriformes; family Maluridae; genus Malurus; species Malurus melanocephalus. Next base: position 795,469 of record NW_026623424.1, read on the forward strand.
TTTGGACAAACCCTGCCAACCATTAGACCAACACAAACCTGCTTGTCGTAACCTGATGTCAATCTAATCTCTATTACCTTTCCCTCAGTATCTCTTTTTTCCTTCCTCTTCCAAGTCTCTTTGCGTGTTGTCTGGTCTGTGATGGTTGCATGACACGAAGATGCAATTTCTGCTATTTCCAAAGGTTGTGACTCCTGCTGAGTCCTCATGGCTGCTCTTCAAAGTGCTATCAAAGCTCTCTTGGCTGGGTGGCCCAAACAGTCTGATCCTCTGAGATTAGCAAACATCAGTCATTATTCTTCATCAGTGCATGTCCCCATAAATGGGGCTTTCTCTGCGAGGCTGGGACTCCACACTAAAAATTCACTGAGCTTCTTTCAGAGTCCCTGCTGCTGTCACCTCATTTCTGTGTCTTCCTGTAGTATGTGTTCCCTCAATTTTGCCAACTGAACTTCATTCCTTTAAAGGTGATATCAGTTTTTATGTCAAGCTAAAAAATATTCCACTGTCCAAAGGAGTAATCTTGCTCTCTCTGAGGCCCTTGTCTGACCTCTTCCTTTTAAGTCAGGATCAGAAAACACACTGTCCCAAACTAAAGCTGTCCAATCCCTACTTTGGGTATTTAAGTCTGACTTTGRAAAATGCTGAGTGTGCAACACCGCCTGTCTAAATTCAGATGCATCAATGCTGGCTGTGGTGTGTAAAGAGCCACCTAGAAAGAAAAAAACCACAGACACAGCTTTGGGTTATTTAAAACTCTCTGCTTGGCTGAGCAACAGTATTGCTGGAAATGCCAAGACCTGTTAATTTATATCCACTCTTCTCATCTGCTAAAGCAATAGGAATAACAGAAAAGTTAGATTCCTGTAATCACTAGAGGTTAATTTTTCATGCTGGCTGGATGTTAACCCTGGCACCAGCCATGTCACCAGTGCAAGAGCAATCCAAGTGCCCGGTTACSCTCAGTACCTGAGGAGATGCCAACACCCACCATATCCATGTGCAAACTGTCTCTTTCTGGAGGGTTTATCTGTATTGTGTACTCCCAACCAGTGGATATATTTGCATTATTAGTGATCTTTTATCTTGGGCCTTCCCCTCCAACCCTCTCCTAGCCTTCCACCCTTCAGCAGATCTGTAATCTTTCAGAGACTAAAAGGGTTCTTGCTGGAAGACTGGTTGAGGTAGGAAAGATAAATRAAGTAAAACTGACAGAAGCTGTAAGAAAATTCTTCTGTGTGTTTTTTGTTGTTTGGGTTTTTTAAAATCTCATGTTGGCACAGTTGATATTTCAGCATGATTCAGGTTTATACTTTTATATCTCAAGAGTACTGAAATGTTAGCAAAATAGGGCTGGTATTCTATTTGGCCTCCATATTCAAGAATCGTATAAAAAAACCCTATTTTTTTTACAAAGAGAACATTCTTCAGCAGCAAACAAACCTTTAAACCTATCCTTCTTCTCTGGGGTTTTCATTGGAAATGTGGAATATCATTTATGTGACCATCTCTGTGCAGCTCCTTAAGTGGCACTGGGAGAGCCAGGGCTGTGGTGGTGCAGTTATGCCAACCACATGAGGCTTGAAAGCCTGCCGGGTAGGAAGAGCAGGGTGGAATATTTCAGACTAGAGATGAACACACAGTTTTTAAATAAGTTTGGGGTTTGGTTTTGGTCCTTGTTTTCTTTCTTACTACGAAACTCTTAATGGCTTCATTCATTGAAATTCTAATTGGTTTAGGAACATTTTCCATGCTGGCTTTTCATGATGCATTAGAAAAGGATTCATTTAGAGATYATTTTTGGGAGTGAAAGAGTTAAAAAAGTGTCCTGAACTACCAGTTCCCACTCTTTAACTGTGTAAACAACCCTCTCTTCCCTGCCCCTGTAAAATTATGTGGTTTTTACATTATTAAATTATAAACTCATAGCAATTTTGAGTATTTAAATGTTAGGAAGTGTCGTAGTTTAGAGATGGCAGAGCTTTAATTTGTTCCTTTATTGAGCAGCCATTATAGTGCTGTTTCTAATTATACTGTCACATATGTTGGTCATCTTATTGTTTAATTTCAGGTCCCTGTTCCAAAATGTGAGGTCAAGAGATCTTTGGAGCCAAATGCCTTGCCATGAGATTTCATTCAAAACGCAAGCTGCAAAACATTCAATGTAAGTTAAATGGAAATTTACAATGAAGCATTGAAAGGAGCTTCATTAGGAGGCATTACCCACCTCAAGAAAGGTGTAAGATAGGAGCAGAGCACACCTGGAAAATATGGGCTAAAATTTTTTCCTAGCAGGCTGGTGAGGTATCATCCTGTCTTCTAATATATTGACTCCTCGATGCATGAGGAGAACAAAAAAAATGGGAACCACCAGTGTTTTATGTTTTGTTTTCTTTTCAGAAAACTGGGTCATAGCAAGTGTTTCTGAAAAAATTCCTCACTCATAGTGAGTGCGAGTCAGTGCCAAAATTTCTGTAGGGCAAGGCTATTTTTGTGAGGAGTTGTTTGTAAAAATTAGTGAAAAAATACTTAAATTGTATTTTAGCAGAGTGGTGTAAAAYCATTATTTACTTAATTTAGCCAATCTGATGCAGAGAAATGGAAAGACCTCGATAGATACTGTTTTTTTGTCTTGCTTGTTTTTCCCTCAATACCCTTTTTCTTGGCAGTTGTGAAGAATACTCAATGCACGAGTACAGTGCATAAATTCACCTTTCTGACATCAAATTCGCTTTTCTGACATCAAAGAGTCCAGGCCATCTATAAGATTATACCGACCAGAACACAGCAGGCACATGCCAGACACTTGACCCYGCGAGGCAGTCCCAGGCCAGGCTGGATTTAAACCCAGCTCACGGCATTTGAACGCCGCCGTTCGCGGCCGAACAAATGCGCATTGTTGTCACAATTGGAACCACATGCTGAGTAATGGAACAGAGGTGCAACTTTCCCGAGAATGTGTGGACAGTTGGGAGCGGGAATGGATTTTTTCATTTATGTCTGTGCGTCTCAGGGCTCCCTCACTTTGTTTTCTTAGTGAAACTCAGGCAGATCAGACGTGGACGATTAATGGAGCTTGGGCACTGACAGAGCAGCTCTGTTCCAGCTGCAGTGACTGTGGAAGAATTGGATCTGGACCCTCTTAACCAGTCCTCCAAGAATAAGATTTCAGATACCCTGACYGGTCGCCAAGGACTATTTTATTTTAACCCATGTCAAATCTGAGCTTACCTATGGGGCTAAACCACAGCCTGCTGAGCCAAGTGTATCTGAATGCAAACTCATTTCACTGGCTGTTTGTTACTGTTTGGGAAATTCAGCCACATGAAGGATGGAACCATCTCCACCAACCYAAGCTTTTCAAGCTTGGTTGCATGTGAAATGCTGCATGCTGCTTCCTCCCARCCTGCAGCCAGTGCTTTGGTTCCTGTTTATTGGAAAATGAAATGAAGGCAGGATAAAAGTGTTTGGATAATGTTCTCGAGCACAGGGTATGATTTTTGGGGCTGTCMTGGACAGGGCYAGKASCTRGACTTTGATGATCCTTGTGGTTTCCTTCCAGCTCAGGATGTTCTGTAACTGACTGAYTTTATGACAAAAATATAGAATTTTCTCTTTCTCAAGGTGAAACAATGGATTTACTGCTTTGATTGCCCTTCGCTCTGTAAACCAAAGGGGCTTGTGAATGGTATGAAACTTAAGTTTACTTCGGATACATCCAGTTGGTGACCTTAAGTCCATAATCATCTCTTTCTTGGCGTTAGTACCCCAATCAGGGTTCTTCTGAATTGAGATAACCTCTTTCTATCCAGAAAAAACACTTCTAAACTTCTTTTCCTTTGTGAGTAATACAAATGCAATAATGATGATCACAACTGTGATGGGGAATAGRCATTGAAGASGTTCTCCTTGAATCTGTTGATGCAKGCTCTAAGTAGCAAGCAAGCCAAGCAGAAAAGAAAGCAGGAGAAAAGTAGCATTTGTCATCTTCTTAATTCTGTGTCTTGGAGCTGTGAACAATCAATGTCCTCTCTGGGTAGGACACAGCTGCTTTTTGAAACAGCGATTACAGCAGCACTTCTGTCTTGTACAAACTCCATTCTAAATTCAGAGGAGAACTTTTTTATCCATTYTTCAGTACTGCAAGGACAGATCTATCTCCTGCCAGAGGAATATCTGCATATCCATGGATGAAATTTTCTCTGCACTCATAAAAGCATACATGCACTGAGCAATTAGTAAAAATGGACTTGGTTTCTTGATCTCAAATCTCTGATGTGTGTGAATTCATTCTCCTAATTTTGATTTATAAAATCAATCATTTTATGTGCTTTCTTGATCTCTGATCTCTGATGTGTGAGTTGTGCTTGGGTTTTTCATTCTCCTAATTTTGATTTTATAGGTTTTTATGTGCCTGATCAGCCATTCATTTGCCATTACACTTGGTACTATTAAATGAAAAATTCCTATGGAAACAAAGGGAGAAAAGCTGAAGAGCCCTGATGGAAACATGCTAAATAAACCACCACTACAGGTTTGCAGCCTACATATTTCTTCACCCTTGAGCCCACACCCATGGGTAGGAAGTGGGGCTGAGCTGACTGCAGAGGAGGCCAAGCTACTGTACTTCTTACTTGCCAAGATGAGGAATGGAAGGAATGAAGCTAGCTGCAGTTTTTATCTGTGGGTTTTTTCCCCTTTGTTTTTGTCTTTGCTTCTGGTTCCAGAAGCAGCTGAGAGAAAGATGAGCTATCCCCAGAATGCTTATTTGCTTTTTCCGGACTTTGCTCGTTAGCTGCTGGGCTGAATTCCTGGGGCTCTGCTATTGGGTAGGAAGAATAATATGTGGAGACAGCAATTATTTGTCAAATCCTGGCTGTGCACTTGGCATGCTACAAGGCATGGCTAGGAAAGCTTTAGCTATTCTGGAGAGCTGCATTTTAAGTTATGGACCAAAACATGAAGACAAATTGCATGGGAAGCTACCATGGATATTTTAAAAATCCTTTAACTTGGTGCTTTTGAGGAAGAGTTAAGRTTTGCATGAAGAGAGGACAGGTCTTTATGTACCAAGGCTGTGTATTTGCTGGCTAGACAGGCCTGGTTCAGTGATTTGAAATTTAGAGAGGGCAGTTCTGAAGCATTTAGGCAGTTAGGAGAATGTGAGACTGGTAGAGAATTTATGCTATGGGTAAACAACTTGGGAATTAGGAAGCAATTGAGTTGCTGAGAAGAGGTGCAATGAGTGAGAAGATTTTGACAGGACTTAGGATGAAGACAATGATCAGAGCACTTGACTGTTTTTTAATCAGGTGAGAATTAAATTTTCCAAAATCAAACCCCCTCTTTTCCTTTTTTTCCCATCTCCTCCCCTTCTGTCCCCTTTCTCGTGCTGAATGACTCTGGTGGAACTGTGCTGTAGGTACAGCATATCATGATTAAATGCTCTGTAATGYGCTCTGAGATACAGTGGACCAAAAAGTATAAATGGAATGCCAGTTGCATAAAATAAATCTGAATTCTTGCTGCACCATGGCGAGGCAGCTCAGTTACAGCTCCGACCACCCATGAATGCTCAGCACACAGCAGGGGCACTTTTGGACTTGCATCTCACCTATTGTCTTGGTGGTAGGRTATGAATCTCTTTGAATGTGAAAGCCTGGTTTTGTTTAAGCGAAGAACATAAGAAAAGGCTCTTTCCTTATTTTTTTTCCCCCTTGAGCAGATGAAAGGTGGATAGAAGCAACCGTAAATTTTAGGAAGGAAAGAAGTGGAAAAGGGCTAATGCTTGCTGAGCAGAAATTTTATTTTCCCAGCCATGCTACCCAAATGTTAAGACTCCCCTGTACAAAAGTGTCACTGCTCGKTCTATATAAATTCACTGTCAGAACAAAGGACACTTTCTGGAAGGGAAACAAGACTGTATTAAACCATTCAGCAACTGACAGAAGAAAGAGAATAGCTACTTCCTGCCAACATTCATACTCCAAAGATGTATGCACGAGGTGGTAGGTGAGCATTCAGTTCTTGCTGCTGCTGGCTCTTGGTGGGGACTTATCCATCTTGTGGCTAAACTGTATAAAAGGCTCAGAGTCACAAAAGTGGGGGCTGGCAGGTTAGCTCAAGGAGAGTGGTAATGACAATGACTGCAGGGGTCACCTGGAAGCAGCTGAGTAGAGTCAGTGTGGCTGTTGTAAGAGAATGCTAGGATTGCTGGGAAAACAGGAATGTGTTTCAGTGTCCTTTTCTTGGTCCCACTAAGCCAGCTAAGCTGGGAGCTGTGTGCTGGTTCACACTGACTCCGTTCTCCAGTCTATGTTAGTTCCACATTCACTGATTGCTGTTACTCTGACTTCTGTTTGGCTTTTCCTTTCCTTTTAATGGAAATTTCATTGCTTCTTTACCTACCCCWTCTGGCCTTCTTTACCTTCCCATCTGGGGACTGTTCTTGCCATCAGTACAGGGGTTTTAATTTCCCCAACACCACGATACCACACGTTCCTTGCTGTGATGTCACCTCTGGTCACAGCAGCCAATTGATTGCCTGCCCTGCCCTAATTCTGCTGACTGAATGTGTGCCACATGACTTTACATTCTTGCTGTGCTCTGAGCTGCAGTGCTGCAAGGTACCACTGTGGATATTTTCTGTGGGCAGCTTAAGGGATGGGACTGTATGTGGGAATTGTTTCACTGCTCCCTCACTCGCCCATCTGCTGATGCTGAGCTTTCTCTGGTGCTCTTCCTGAGAGATTAGAGCTGAACATGTCCTTATCCCCACATTTAAATGAGCCGTTTCCTGAGGATTTGAAATGCCTTGGCCTAAAGTAATTCAATGAGAACAATAATTGCCTCATTTCCCACCACATAAGATCCCAATCCTCTTCTTGGCACAGGTATGGCATGTAGGAAACACTTCTATAGAAGTCTTAAACCATTCTGCTCTTTGAAGCCCTGTCATTGTTGGCTATCTATTGCTGGAATAATTAAAAAAATTCTGAGTAAAATACATTTGACCAGAGTGTAATTTAATACACTGCCTAGTCTACACTGTTGAAAATGGATGAAGTTTCATCCTTCCAGCTAGAAGAATAAAACAGATACCTGAGAGTCTTTAGCTRCTTTGTGGATGCTGCAGAAATTGTCAGGAAGATCAGCCTTTGCTGTGTGAATTACAGGCTGTGTGACTTGGAAAGTTGCTTCTGTTCTGTTAGTTAAGCCCTTTCATCTCATCCAGCTGACTGGTTGTCAGTCCCATTCACCTCCTATGCTCTGTTTCTTGTGATGTCAGTTTGGCCTCTTTATTATCTTCATTTTTAGCTGCCTCCCATTTTCCCGTTTCTGGCCTTTAATTTCATCTGCGGTAACACAGAAWTGCTAATTCTATTTCTTTGTACTATTTCAGCTTGAGATCAATTTCTGGCACCATSAAGGACCCTGAGATTTTTTGCTTTCTCCTGCAGCACATGTCATAATTCTCTCCCCTTTTCACCATAATGTTTCAATCTTTATTGCTATTTTATGTCCCATGGCACCCCTGAAATACAGAGTTGTTGTCTTGCCTGATGCCCAAGAGCTCTGCTGGCCTCCAGTGTCCACCCCAAAGACACTTTTTTTCCCTGTAAGCTGTTTTTCTTTTTTTGAGTCCTTTTTTTCCCCTTTTTTTCTTCCCTTTTTGAGTGCTTCCAGAGGACTCAAGCAGACCCTGTCACTTGCCGAGACACAGAACCTTGTGCCTGGATAGGAACACGTAGATCTTGGTGGTCACCTTGCAAACATCTAAGGCACAAATTTTCAGGGTGGCCATTCCCAAGAAYAGGAATGCCTTAGGGCATGGAATGACTCCTAACAACAAAAATTAAGCTACAAGTCAGTAAGCATTTGTTTACAAATCCTAACCAGATGGCACATGTGCACACTTATATGAACAGAAGGGAATGAAGAAAACCCCAGCATATTCTCCAAGCACCATTTAATTCAGATTTGATGGATTCCTTTACTCCATATGACTCAACTGACAAGTTGGCAAATGCCTGGCAGCATTTATAAGTGAGGCCTCTGTTTTCACTAAGTCTTTAAGTCTTCAGGTTACACTCCCTGAGTGGAGCCTGGGGCAGACGGATTCCTTTTCCGTGTTTGGTCCCTGTACACCTTTTGAATCATTTCAGTGGAAAGATTTTCCCCTGACCTGCTAATTTATCATTCATTAACTCAAGCAAGGAGGGTTTTGCCTTTCTTCCCAACAAGCCATTTGTTGCTTTGCCTTATGCTTTGGAGGTGCCAATTCCTCTTGTTCGTCACTTGGACACTTCTTAATTGCCCAGCCAGGTAAAAATCTTTTCCATAGTGATGTTATTAACTCTTTAGGGTGTGACTCTGCTCCCTGTTGGATCCTAGAACTTGGAATATCCAAATCCCAGACGGAAGCTTTTTCACTTAATTCAATGGCCATATTTTACAGACTACTASAGTTGTAATTGATTCAAACAACTTGTTACTGGCTCTTTTTGAGATCAAGCCCAAAGGTAATCAATAACTCAGTAGTATTAATAGATGTGAGGTGCCTTGTGTCCTTACCTCCTCTAAATTTAGGAACCCTAATAAATTCCTATCCTTTTTTCCCCTCTTAACGTACTAATAACCCTTTTTCTTTCTGCTAACGCTTTCCTTTCTTGCACTCACTTCTTTACTCGCTTTCTTCTTCCCAATTTCCTGTCTTAACTTCTTTTTCCTAATCTATTCCCTGCTGCCAGGCTCTGATTCATGATCCCTGCGAGATGTAGCTGCCTTGGCCGGGGAGATGTGGGGGAGGCCACCTCTTCAGCCACAATGCTCCACTCCAGCAGGGGTTGTGACTCGGAGCTCTCTGCTGCTGCAGTTCAGTCTCACATGGTAATGTAAACTGGGGCTGATGGCAGCTCCATTACTGTGACAGCCTGAGGAGTAGATGTACCACCTGTTCTGCTGCTTCTGTGGGGACTGCAGCCTCTGAGAGGCAAGGGATAGGTGACCATGCATCATCCTCCCTCTCCTCCATGAGCTGCTAGAGCATGACACTCATGGTCCTTTGATTCTCCTTTCTTTCTTTCAAAAATTGATTCTGCRGCTTCTTCAAAATTGCCATTCCTTGTACAGTCTCATGCTCCAAAAGCACTGACTGAAAAAGTCCAGTCTTACCTCAAACCACCCAACCTGATCACGGGAAAAATAAATCCATTGGCCCAAGTCTATTGCCTTGTAGCTCCAGGGACGGAAAAGGAAACCAAGCAGTGTTACCAAGTAATGGAGCTGCAGGAGTGGGTGAGCAAAATGTGCAGGGTCAGGGACAATAACAAGATCTGATGGGGTCTTCACAGAGACCCTTTGGTAAACCTCCAGGGGAGGCAGCTGGAGACTGAGGTCTTGTGGGGTGAATGAGGGACCTTGAAAGCAGCTGACTTGAGGAAGAGAAGGCAGGCACTTGTCTGCCTATGGATAAAACTGCAGGATGGTTGTGGTGCCCTGGTAGCTGGAATATGTCCCATTATTGTATTTTCTTATTCATGGAATCTGCCATTTTCCTTTTGAATCTTTGTGAGTGTAACAGAGAGGTGGGGGGAAAAATCAAACAGAAATTTTGAATATTTTAATGTTTCTTAGCATGTGTTCAGGTGCATTTTTTTAGGTATGATTTGTACAAACTCAGTGCTGTCATTTGAATTCTTCCATGAATTAAACCRAAAGTAAATGGTATCTGAGTTTATTTTGTACTTTTTTTTATGTGTGGAGGCCGATAAAAGACTATTTGGGATATGGTTGATGTTCATCATGCTTCATTTTTCGTAATTGTTATGTTTTAAAAAATTTTCCCCTTATTCTAACCTGTCATTATTTCTGATACTTATGCAGAAAAATGAGATGGTTCAGCTCCCCTTTTATGTAGTCAGACACATCTGAATATTCTATTTTCTGAAGAAGAAGAAAAAACAGAAAGCACCAAGAATTAGGTTCAGATGACAGATGTTTATGTGGCTAAACTCAGTTTGGTTTAAATAATACAGTGAGGAGGAGGAAGGAATGTAACCTTTTAAGCTTTTCTTTGTTTACAGATATGAGCAGAGAGAACAGTAAATAAGTCTGAGTTACAGTATCCCTTTAAAAAAATCCCATGATATATCACCACCATATGGAAGCCTGCGTGCCCTTTCCCATGGGGATATGCCATTGAGAAGGGATTTATAGGCTGCTAGCTCAAAATGCAGCAATATTTACAGTGAGTTACCAACTTGGCCTGTAAATGTTCCTAAAATTCCCTCTGGAGCAGCACCCATGGCTAGGCAAGGGTGGCAGCAGMTTTTCTGCTTGATTTTCATTCAGCATCCCAGTCCTTACACAGTTTGCTGAGCACAGGACTCCAGGAAGCTCAGGGATAATTCAAATCCTGCAAGGAATAACGGTATTCCTATGAAATATTTACTTCAGTGGCTGTTTCTGGGATACATGGGCTGTAAACAAATCTGTGTGGTCAGCACTAGAAGGAAAAAAAGGTGTGGTGGGACTGCAGGCAGGCCTTGGCTGTGAGATAATGAATAGTATCTAAATACAGGTGCTTAGAGTGTGCTTTTGTAGGGAAAATAAACTTTTTATCTCTGCTGTAATATTTGATTAGAAATTTAAATATCAGTGAGCAGTGAGCAGAAATTTAAATAGCAGTGAGCTAATATTTAGTGTCAGTGCATTTTGGGGACATCTATTTTTGACAAATTGATCATTGCTCATTTGCCATGAAATTTTTTAAGAATCGGTTGAGGAGCCAAGAGCAGATCTATTGTTTTCAYGGTGCAAATTCCATGTGATTAAGTTATTTTTACTTTCTTTTTACATGTCTTCGATTACAGGAATGGTGTTTTTGCTATCAAGCTTTTCAATTGCAATTCTGTTTTTATTTTATGCAATTTTAACTATCAAAATTATCTCCACTAAACAACATGTGATGGTTTAAAGGAGGACCAGGGATGAGGTTCTGAACTGCAACAGCTGAAACTTGAAAGCATCATTACAACAATTCAAATAAGTTGTTGGTACAATGTGATTCACACATAGAGTAAATAACTCTGTAAAATAAATGATAATAAATTCTGTCCCAGTTTTCCCTGTCATTTGGGATCTATATGAGCTAACAGTGTGGGATATTTTCTTTTACTGAATGTTCTATTATGAGGCCCATATTTTTAAGATGTGCCTTCTAGGTTTTACTGTTTTTAGGYGTATTCACCTGATTCTTTTAGGCCTCATTCTGCATCATACTTAGTTTTCTGCCTGTGATTGGACTGATTTCTAAAAATATGTTACTTGAAGCATATGAGTATTTACTGTAAGGTTTAACTTGGAGCTTTATTAAAGGGATTGATAAAGGAACAAAACCAAAATGTATCTTACAGTGCAAATTCTTCTGGATTTAGCCAATTTTTAAGGTCATTAGTGCCTAACGCTATGAACAAAATCTTGTTAGTGTGTGAACTTTTGTGGCTCTAATGATTTTATATGCCATGTAGGCTGCTACATGAAAAAAAATTATATGATCTTGGCTATTTATCAATCAGGTGTAAGTGAGTGTAAAATATACCTAGAAACCAGGTTGACAGGAGGAGGTAATAGCTGGAGTGACAGAGAAAGCACCAAGTGTGAGAGGTCAGAGGCTTTTTCATCTACAGCTTAAAGCTTTTCAGGTTCATGGTTTGTCAAATGGATTTGTACACTACACATTCCTTTCTACAAAACATGATTCTTAGCTTTCTAATGACAACTAATTTCAATTAAAAAAAAATACGGTTACATTTACATTGGACTTCTTTCATGGTAATGATGATTTCTGCTATGGTGAAAATTCTGCTTGAGCCGAGTTATGATTTTGTGGGTGTGGGAACAATACCCCTGAAGCAGAGGTTTGTACCTGACTACATCTGGKCCACCTTTTTGATAGGATATAGGATCTACCTTTTGGGTTGCAATTTAACACTTTTTTTTTCCATAGTAGGATTTGCTGCTCTTGCTGTTTTCCATACCACAACAGGCTCTACAGCAGATATAGATAAGTAAGTTTTTTAGCTTTTAACTCTTTTTACATTTTAAGCCTGGTCATGATCTACCAACTAAGTGCTGGGAATACTTGAGAGTGCTGGAAAAATCTCTTGCAGATAAATGCTGGAATCGGGAGAGAAAAAACGGGGAGATTTCCTTCTAAGCTGCTTCAGGAAAATGTGATAAAGATCACCTCATTCATACATGGGAGAAAAGAAAGCAAGGAGGACTTCAGTGCATAGAGGAAAGAGCTTTAAATGGTCATTGGAGGTAGATGACCATTTTAAATGGTCATTGGAGGTAGATGTGTATACAGAAGAAATTGAAAAAAACCCTGTGTGTAATATTTATTTTATATAGAGAAAGGCAAATTAATCAGCAACAAAATAATGTAGATGACTGCTATCTTGTATATATATGCCTCAAGCCTATAACTCTTGATGAAGCCCTTTTGGCTTTAGGAATAGAACTCAACAAAGTGCTTAATGGCAGCAGGACAGAAAAGTGTGATGGCAGTGCAGTGAATTGCTTTATATGGCAGAAAATAAAGCTCTGACTGGAGAGGGGATTTTCAGAGTATTTCAGTGATCCAGAGCCCTGATTTAGCCATCAAAGGTAATTCCTGATAGCATTTCTGCTGTTGCTGATACCTACATTGCCAGGAAAGGCCCAAGCTGCTATAATATAATTTTTCCCAATGAACAAAAGCCTGTGAAAAGTTAGATAAGGGTATGTGATCAATGGCTGGGTTTTATTGATGATTATGGCATATGAACATTCATGGAGGCAGATTGATGGCAGCTTTTTTGGCAGGGCCAATGGCGCCAGGTATGTTTGGTTTCTTGATAACCATTAGCATTCTTCATGAACAAAAAGCTGTAGTATCAATACAAAACTATGGATAAGAATGTACATTGGATAAAGTTGCTCTTTATTTCAGAAATACATAGCTTTTRTTGTGTGAAAAAGGGTTAAAAAGGAAGTTTTCCTCTTGCCTTGGTTCACATGGAGATGAAATTGGTAGTTACAAGCTTTACTGTAGTCCACATGCCTGTGACCTGGAAATGTCTCATTCACATATATTAAAAAAGTCTTGTACTTCTGCCTCACAGACAAAACCTCTGAATTCTAGTTGTCTAAAGTCAGGGTTTTTTAACCCATTAATTAACTTAATTGAATTAACTTAAGTAGAAAATAACTTTTCATTGTAGTCACCTAAATTCACCTAAATTCCAAGGAGTTCTCCTGTTAGAGCTGATGGCTCACATGCCTAATATCTACTAGAACTAAAATCGATGTCTCTTTTTTAGTTTGTTTTTTTTTCCCCCTCATTTTCCTGTCCCCAGCCAAGAGAGGGACACAAGGTATGCAAATTAATTAAAAGCAAGTTCCACTTAGAAGTCCAAAGCAGAAGCCAGAATTAAACTCCTACATCTTAACTCAAAGATACRAGAACAATCAGGAAAATCTAAAAACCAGTTGCATTCAAAGCTATTATTTTTACCTTCCAGARGGAGTTTTCATTTATCAGTGGTAAGCAGCCATCTTAAAGTACAATAAAAAGTGGGGTGAGGGGAAAGATAAACTGTCTTGTTTAAGTGGTGATGGATTTCAAGCTTTTACTTGAAAATTTTTCTCAGAGACTATCACAGTGATGAAATGCTATCAAGACACAGTAATTCTGAACCTGTTGCCTTCCCCATCAGGAATTCACTCAGAAAACAGGTACAGTGCCATCCTTGCTGTTGAAACTGGTGGTTAGCTATTGCCAATTCCTTTTTCTCCTGCAGAACTCAAAATTTCTCTGTCAGACAGAAGTTGGAAATGAATCTGACATTTAAAATCCCTTCCCTGCTGAAGTCCAATCTGAAAAATTCCTTTGAGCAGACACTAATTAGATGACAAATTTAGAAGCCTAACAGAATGTACAATCTCGTAAAGACAAATTAACTCAGTCTTTGATGCTTCCTCAGAGCAGCTTTCAAATAAATGGGCACACACCTGTAAGGAGTGACACCCTGCCTGCATGACGTGCTTTTATTGGTCTAGGTGAGAAAGGAAATGTGTCATTGCACCCTGAGAAGGTGCCTTTCACAGTATTCTCATTTTACAGGAAAAATGTGCAAAACACCATATCRTTTTCTCTCAGGTTGTGAATGGAAACATGTTTTATTGTTGTATTTTGTAATGGTTGTGKTCCTGGAGAATCAGCTCGTTCCCAGGGATGGCTGTAGGAGTGAAAGATGTTTTAAGAGGGAAGCTTCTGCTATGTTATTCTACTTCTAAAAGGTATCACAATGCATTCAAGGTGGTAAAAGTCCTTTTGTGGTCAGAKTTTACTGTAGATTAGCTGCACAGGTCTCTATTCATTCAAGACTCATGACTTCAGTGAATCATGGCTTTGTTATCCTCACTTTTTCACAGTTGGCTTCTTTCTTTGTCTCTTCCATGTACCTTCTTCATTTCTTAATACTTCCCATTATTTTTTGTCCTTTGAGTTTTGTTTTTGATCRGCATATTTTAAAATTATTTCATTTTGATTTACCCAAAGGGTTGAATGGAAAAACTGTTATTTTTTGTGGGACAGATTAAGTATGCAAAYGGTTAACAAATCACTTAAATTATGCTCATAGGATTATCCAGGGGCAGGGAACASAACATTAATGAGCAAATTGTCAAAAAAAATCCATTGACATGTTTTTAAAGAGAAAATAATTATGGAAAGAATGACTTTCCGTGCTGATCTCATTCTGCCAAAGTTCAGCCTAGGGTTAAAAAGTGTCTTATTTGCTTAGTGGTGTGTTTGGTCATAACAGTTGTGTCTGATGCTCAGTTYCTGTGCAGAGATGTTTGATTGCCTTTTGTTTGACAACTCACTTTGTGTTTAGGTCAGATGGATTGTCTGAAAAAAGTTRGGAATTTTTGTCATGGCCAGGGATACCTGTGGTGAGCTTCACCAGTGAGTGACGAGATCCCCTCTATTAACCAGTCCACCTACACTGGAATCTGCAACCAACTTCTCTTTGACACAGAGAAATTTCTACTCTAATATTAACCATCAAATAAGAAAAAAAAAACCAGATAAAATCAGGCATAAAGGAACATTTCATCCAAATGAGTTTGTTTTCCTACCCTTTTGAATGGATTCATGACTTAAGCTGTCTAGCAGATTGACTTGCTTAAGGAATACAACTGGTTTCCAGCTGACACATAGGATTTTATGAAGTGATTGATCACAGCTGCCAATTGCCAAGGTCAGTGGGATGTTCTGCCTTGGCAGTCCCCACAGTCTGTGCTTGTGAAAAAGGGGGAGGTCAGGAAAGTTACAGTGGAGAGGGCAAACGGTTTGCAATTCATTTAATGTGATTTTAAAAGTATCCTAAATGCAAACGTGTCTGCTTTCTCAAGACAAACTTTATGTGTTGGTCATGTTCTTACTGTATCTTGGTTTGTTGGTTTTTTTTATTGTGTGTTTATTCTGTTAAATTTTTGAAGTAAAAATCAGAAGCCTGGTCAAAGAATAGGAGAAGAAATATGCAATGACTGCTGTGTGCATTTTTTGTCCACCATTATTCCTAAGTGAAAAATAGTCATTTAACTTTTGTGATTTGTGAGCTTCTATAGGGAAGCTGGTGGGAGGCAAGAAACCAGGGATTTAATCCTGCTCTCTGAACTCAAAGGGACTTTACCATTAATTTCTGTTGGAGAACCATCATGCCCTAAGTCAGCAAATGAAATAAATAATGCTTAAGCCTTCAGCTTGCTATTAATTAATGATTATTTTTCTTATCATTCAGTGGGTGGGAGATTGGCAGATCACATGTTTAATTCACAAGCATTACCGTGGAACTTCAGCGAAAAAATTGAGTGACCACTCTGTGATCACATTTACCCCCATAAAACAGAGAAAATAATTTCCTCTAATCCTCATATTTAGAAAAAGAGCCTGCAGAAGATGCAGATGTTTGGGAATGTTGCAAGATGGAATGGGAATGTCTGGTTTTGAAGGGTTATGTAGTGGCCTAGGCATATTTAATCATTGGAAGGGCAGAAAAATAAGGAGGATAGAGACACAGATAATTGAAGAAAGTTTGACCTTTGTTAGATGGTGTGAAAATATGCCCCTTGGGTGAAGTGTGGAGACCTGTTAATATGACCAGTCTGGTACATTCTCTGGGATTTTAGCGATGACCCACTTGTAGGGACTCTGTGAATTATTCAATAAACTATGGTGCATCCATTTAATTTACAGCAATTTACAAAATGAGCTTGCAAGCCTCTCTCTGAATTTGTTCCAAGGTTAAATGCACAGAATATTTTTTGTCCTTTGCCTGGAATCCTTTGATACAACCAGAGCAAGGTATTCTGTGAAAACTTTGGTGTGYTTTCTGCTCAGTTCTGTGGAAGGCAGTTAGATGAATAGATTGTGTTTTACACTGATCCTTAAAATGTTGTTTAAAATAATGTTTAAAATGGGGAAGGTCGAAGGTGAGCTCACAGAGGCTTTGTCTCCTGAGATGAGTTGAACAAATGTTCATTGCAGGTTGCTAATGATTTCATAAAAGTATTTGTAGTTCTCTAACTATGTCCTTTCCACTGATGACATGTTYAGTGGACACAAGGAACTTGACATGATTTTCAGGGATTTGAGCCATGTTTGTTATGCTCATGGCCCCGTCCATTTGAAACAAGAGTCCATCAGCAGGCTTTGCTGTAATAATGGAAAAGTCAAATAAAGTAGTGACAAAACTATAAAGAAGTAATTTTTGGCTGTTTATGGTATTTTCTTAAGCTGGGAGATGCTTGTACTGTGATTCCAAGACTGCTCATCCTCCTCATTACATATTTAGTCTCAGTAACTCCTGCAGGAACCAGGATCAAAAACTTTGGAAATCTTCCTACACACCTAAAAAACACCTGGTATTTAACAGTTATTAAAGCCCTTCAAGTTCCCAGTATTAAAACATTCCCAGCAAAATAAGTTTTATTAGAAACACAGTTATCTGTAATTCTGGCCTTAAACTGAAAATCTTGGTGAACTGTTCATAGGGCTAGGAACTGGCTAATATGAAAAAAAATCCCAAACATTTGAGATACCACAATTTTACATTTACCAAGAACATGTCCATCTCTTTAAAAAAAAAAAAAAGGGGATGAAGGAAAAGGAGTATCCCAGGTTCTTATGCCTGTTCTTTGGGCATGAATGGGGATAGAAGGATGGCAGTTGTATATTGTTGTTAAAATGACAGCAAATACATAGAGTTGAGGAAGTTTTATCTTTTTCTGAGATGATTCAGTAGCTGCATTTTTTTTCTATGAGCTGTTGAGTGGTTATGCCACTAAGAACCAGCCCTTGCAGCTTATGAGCACCAGAATTTTCTGTMAGCCTTCCTTGCTGACTCTGATCACAGCTGTATGAAATTCCTCTTTGCCTAGAACTGCTTTTTATTTTCCAAAGAGCAGACAGCCCTCCCTATGTGAACCATACAGATATTCAACAGAATTTACTCTGAAGGGAGGGCAGCAGAGCCCCTGAAGGAAAAGGGAAGTTTTAGGTGGTCAGGGTGAAAGCACATGATGTATTGTGGGCCTTGCTCTATAGGGACTCCACGCTGGCCTGCCAAAATTGAGCAGGAAATGGAAACAGAGAAGAGAAATTCTTGCCTTCTGAGTCAGACTCCAGGGTTTAGTCTCAGTCAAGCCATGGRTGCCCTCTAAATCTTTCTAGATAGGGTGGTGGAAATTGGATGTGATGGAACAGAGCTCTTGGTCGGTGGAAAATCCTTGTCTAGAGCCATGGGATGTTTTATCTGAAAGGATTGTCCAAAATTCTGATGTTTTTCCTGTCCCAAGCYGAACTGTAGGAATTTTGCTTAGTTGCTATTATTGAAGCCCAGAGGGAAAGCTGCTTTAGGGACACCTTACAGGATAATATTCTGAGAGATTTGTCCTTCTGATGGCTTGGTCTGAAASTCCTGCTGCTCACTAACACAAGACACAGCGTGCCTGGAGATCTGTCACAGACAAGGGTCAGTGTTAGCTGGAAAACTGTGAATCCACCATGGGCATGTACAGGGTTAAAAAGCAAAGGAGGAAAAGAAAGCAGAGACTCRAGTTAGGTGTCTGGTAGTGATTTGAGAGCCACGGTATTTAAGGAAAAAAATATGTGAGCTGATTTTCACGAAACCAGCTATCCCAACAGATTGACCAATGCAGTGTGACGTGAGAATTCTGCCTCCCAATATTTCTATTTAACCTCTATATAACTTTTAATTCCCAGCTGACAATCAGCATTCCCATGAAGCCTGTCAGCTGAAGAAGGAGAAACTATTGCACAGAGACCCTATTTTTTTTTTTCTAAATTTCCCTGAGAGAAAGGTTAAATATTAAGGAGTTGGMTCTGCAGGGCYRTGTGGTACTAYTGAAGATGCCAGAGCTGGAGACTTCTGATCTTGCATGTTTTTGGAGGACATGCTGGACATTTCTGAGTTCCCTCTGAATGATTCTCATTTTCAGAGGCAGAATACAGAGAAATGTGAACACTGTCGCTGTGTTTCACTTCTAATGCTGAYCTAGGATATTCTGTTTTACTGACTAGTTTAAGTGTGTATTTCTGTTTATTTTTGGTTTATTTATATATGACATGTTACAGTTTCTGAGTGCTGTCATATATCTGGGTCAGCTTCTGTTACAGAAAAAYGCATTGTAATTTGACAAATGAAAAGAGAGTAGCCAAATAATATGCAACATAATTTCAGTATATGAAATCAAATATATAATAYCAAGGTTTAAAAGSTTTTTCTACCTTCCTTTCAAGATTSTTCRATGCCTCATTAATCCTCTGAAAGAACATTAAATGGCCAATTTGTGCTCTGAAATTAAAAAAAACTCTCAAATTAATGGCCTTTGCACTCATTAAGTATTTCCTTAGCATCAGTTTGGTACATTTGGAGTCTTGGGGAATTTGACCTACCAAATAAAAGCCTTCTCTAATATTTGTACACTGAGCAAAATAATTCTGGTGCTAAATGCACGTATTTTGCCTACTTCATTCTCCAGACCTAGCAGGAAAGGCTGTTCTTAACTTGTGGTTGCAGGCAAAAGGTTATTTGTGGTTTTACTACCATTGAGTAAAATCCTAGTGAATAAAAGGGATATTTGCAGACTAAGAGAAGAAAACGCAGAACTATTTGCTTTAATTTATATTTACAAGTGTGAATTAGAACTATGACTTTAGTATTCCTGAAGATGAGGCCTTGGGAAAAAATGGTTACTGATGTCTCGTGAAAATGATCTTTTTTTAGTTTAGAGCAGCTTGATCCAATTCTGTATAGTTAATTCCCTATACTTTAGTGTGTAGAGTGGAGGAAAACATGAGTTCTTATCAATGGATAGGTCTGTCTGGTATTCTCTTTGAACTCACAGAATTTTTATGTTGGAAAAGACCCTTGAGATTGCTGAGTGCAACAGTTAACCCAGCACAAAGCCTGTCACTAAACCACATCCCTAAGTGTCACATCTACACGTCTTTTAAATACTTTCAGGGCTAGTGACTCCACCACCTCCCTGGGCAGTTATTCCAAAGTTTGACAGCCCTTTCAGTGAAGAAATTTCTCCCAATACCCAATTTAAATCTTTCCTGGTGTAACTTGAGACCATTTCCTCTTGTCACTCATTGCTTTGGAGAAAAGAGCAACCCCTACCTGGGTACAACCTCATTTCAGGSAGTTGTGGAGAGGGATGARGCACCCCCCRAGCCTCCTTTTCTCCAGACTGAATRYCCCCAGCTCTATCAGCTGCTCCTCACAGGATTTGTGCTCCAGACCTTTCCCCAGGTCCATAACCCTTCTCTGGACTCACCCCAGCACCTCAATGTCCTTCCTGAAWTGAGRGGCCCAGAACTGGACACAGCACTCAAGGTGTCTTGAAGACAGGATTAATACATGCCCTTCCTAATGGAGAATTTTATGTGCATCTGGACTCTGCTGTGCCTCAAATCAATCAGCAACTGGCTGTATGTTCCACGAATTTTAATTATGAGGATAATTACACTGATGTTGTGTCTTTTGATGTGTTGCATGACAARGGAACAACTCCAAAGGGACCTGGCTGGTTCATATAATGCTCCAGTAATGCTAAAGATTATTGTACAGCTGAAACAGTAACGTGTTTGCTTTATTTAACATCTGCTGTACTTCAGATGTGATTCATTCAACTGATGCCAGCTCTTTCAACTTGTCACTCTCTTGAAGATGCTTTAAAAGATAAAGAAAAAATGAAGTTTTTATTAACATACCTATCCAGAAATATGGGCAACAAAACTTGATGTATTCCTACTGTTTCTTTCCTTGGTAAAATGAAAATATTKTCTGTTCCCAGAGTTTCTGGCTGRAAYAACATCAGTGAGGAGCTGATAATGYAGGGTATGAAGTGCCAAATRTATGTGAAGGTGTGAAGGGAAAGGTAATAYGTCACGTTAAATCAACTGATATAATTGCAGAAAATGCCAGAACAAGAAAGCTTGTCAGCCTTATCACTTGTAGTTTGGTGTAGTCAAAGACATGATATCTTTAAACAAATCTTGCTTTACATTCCCTCATGTTTTCCTTTTCCCTGAAGCATTTTACTGAGAGGTGTAGTACACACTGCTGCTTATTTCCCAGCCTGACTCCTATCTAGTTCCTCTGACATYCAGCAGTTGCTCTTGCTCTTTTTCTTCATCTTTCATCTTTCTCCTGACTTTCTTGTTGCCATTTACCTTTGTTTCCATTAAATACACCAAATACTAATGATAGTAATTTATCTCCAATACAGGTCAGTGGGGCATTGAGCTTTTATTATCATATTCCATATTATTTCTGTTTGTGAGAAAATTTTGCCTTTACCAGCAGATTTTGTACTATATTCCAGTAAAAGASATTTAAATAATTACTGCTGCAAGCTCAATTTACCCTTCTATCCCCTCAGAAAATATATTGAATATATTAGGTAATTAAATACTTTATCAAGATAATATTTTTATCTACTTTTGATACAGCATTCTGTAATAAAGGGAGCTGTACTGTACAGCAGAAACCAAATTATTACTAACAATAAGAATTAGAGCTATAAAGACTTGAGGAATCTTGAGATACAAAGAATGTCAAGCAAAAAAATCATACAGATGTTGAAGAAATCTTATATGGCATRAGTGGCTGAGAAACTTGTGATTTCATTTGATCTACGCTGGTGTTGGCAAGAGCCCTTGCAAAAATTACACGTCCATTTAAAAATTATTTTGTCCTTACTGGAATTCAGTTCTTGGTGGTTTTCCTAGCTGGGCTGTGGTTGGTGTGTGCAATTTTCAATAGCACAGACTAATCAATACCATCAGGGTCAACATATTTTCCTTTATGCCTCTTGTGTTCCAGCTGAGGTTTGAGATTATTAATGGGTACAGGTTTTTGGAAACAACTTGAKACTTATTTTCTGAACTTCCATGTGATATGGCCACTTCTGAGCTGCATTAACATTTCCATTTCATTAATCATTGTGACCTAAGATGGGCAGGTCCTTATGCAATTTCCTAATTTTTTCCCCTTTCCCCCCCTTCTCAAGTACTTGATCTTGGAAAGAAGATGGATTTAAACCACTGCATGTTAATGAAAATCAGGCTACTTTCTCAAGGGAGTGTAACAAATTCAAACTAAAGCTTGATTTTTCATCTTTTCCACTGTTGAGGACTTTTTGGGGGTAACTTCTAACAATATTTCACACTGATAYTTTGGCTACACAATTGCTGCCTAGGAACAATTTTTTTACTGCATGATATCTGGAAAATAGATGTGGTACACTCATTATTCCAAACATAAAAGAAATTTTCAGATGGCACAGTGTTTTTAGGAAAGAAAAATGAGTGGTTTTATTAGGGAAAAGAACTACTTGGAAAGCACAAACCCAGTGTGTGGGTGGGGGAGAGTAACTGAAAATTTGATAGATAGGAAGTGATCTTGGAATGTTTGTTGGAAGCARCATTTCCTAAGCATTTGTGTGCCTTAGGGATGGTAATCTCCATACACATAGGAGCCCTTTAATGCCATTTCTTGTTGGAATTCATGTCCAATACAGAAGAGTTAGGAGTTCCCAGTTTTAGTGAAGTGTTGAAGTATAATTTACAAGATAAAACTGAAGTTCCAATGCAAGAGACACACGGAGGCAGAAAACAAAACATTTTTGAAGCACAAATGTTTTTGGGGACAATGAGGAATAACCCCACCTTTGCTATAAATGTTCCTTTAGCCTTCTTATTCTCTAGGATTTCTTGTAAATAGGGATGTATTCTTAATATTTGTCACAAAAATATTCCTCAAACCTCACTGAAACAGCTGTAARGTTTGATTACAACATGAAGTTAATTGAGAACTTGGAATTTTGAACCTRGCCCTTTTCTGTGTTATAATGCTATTTTTAATTTTATGATAACATATTTTTATTGTCAACTTCTGCATCAGTTAATCCACTTATAAAGTACTCTTTGTGTACTTTTTCTCCAGACTGTTTTTACATCCTCCCAAATTTATTTGCATGCACCTCCCTCAGTCACCCCTCAACTTTTGGGGGTGAATTAATTAGATCAAAGCTGAAATCAGCAATACATGGCCTTATGGTAAGTTATGTATTAACTGTCAATTTTAATTTTTCTGGCAGCTGTTTTGCTGTTGAGCAGATGTTTCATGGAAGAATTCAGTAATGCCAAAACCCTTTGATACACAGACATGTGAGTCCTCATTTAGTTTCCTTCAATTTACATGCACTTGTCCCTCTAGACTGAATCTGTCAATGATGATATTGTTCACATCTTCTTTTTTAGCTCTTTAAGGAACTTTTGTGTTTTAAATTTTATTTTAGTTTTTCAAATCACATGCCAAATTTGAATAATTTTATTTTGCTTACTCATATGTTACAGTCAAATAATCTACTTGTCAAATTGATGGTTAAGACATCCAAGTATTGAAGCTTGTCTGTGCTGCAGATACCTTTTATCCTGTAAACTTTGCACTAACACCAACTGATTTGGATTTCTGCAGTTTATTAAAAGAATCTGAAAACCGCAAAGTCGTATCTTGGAATAAACAATTCTACAGAGCTTGGTACAATATAAGGCTTATCAGTAATTGTTTCCCAAAACAAAGAATTTTGCATGTTCTCCATGTTTCCAGGGCCTCTTGCTGTGTGTTGGGTGTTTTGACTGCATTAAGAAATAAAATTTATTTTCCTCACACTTTGAAACTGTGAGAGTCTATAGAGAGTGCAGGGAAACTTTGKTTTTTTGTTAATTCTTTTAGTTCATGGGGGAAGATCTGAGCCAGTACAGCACAACTTTGAAGAAAATATCATCTCAAAGGACAGGTTACCCTCAACCTAATTTCTTYACTCAGATCCCTCCTCCTATAATTCCTCTGCCTGAACATTAGAACAAGGACGTGCTCTGAGTGCTTCTGTTGGACTCCTAACAGAAAAGAAAAGGCTGTAATGTGATTTTCCAAGCACATGCACCAGAACCACAAGAGTTGGTACTTCTCTGCCCACAGAAAAACAGAAAAGAAGTGTATGAATTATGTTTGAAAATTAAACTAAGGAAGAAAGCATTTAAGAAAACTTAGTGGTGAAAAACCCCAAACAAAACAAAAACCTGAGGAAAAACTTTAACTGGGTCTCCATGATTTTCAGATATTTAAGGAAGTATCCTTAAAATGAAATAAATAGAGGTTTCCATGATTCACAGAAAGATTTTGGTACTCAGGAACCGTCCAGGGAGAGGGAAATGCAGAGCAGGAGTTATGACTTCCACTGAGACAAGCCACMAGAATCACTCACAAGTATTTAGCTTCCTTGATGGCAAGGCTGAAATAAATCTTCSTGGTGGTTTTTCCTTATGTGGAAAAATTCCCTAGTATCCTTAATGAGGCTGACTTCAAAAGATGCAGCTATGGCTTCACCATGTAAATATTTGTTGTTTGGGTAGTTCCACCAAAAAGAGTGAGCTTCATGTCAGAACTTTCAGTACTTTATTGTTTCCCATCATTTTCTATGCCCTTTTACATTTTGTTTAAGTGAATAAATGCCATTTACATCTCGCCACTGTGAATGCAGAGAAAGGCTTAGAGGGCATCTCAAACTATATTTTCTGGGCTGTGCTCCCACTCAGCATGTAAATCAGGAGTTCTGGAGTGCATTTCGGGGACTAAGGAAATGAGAATGTGTATATATAAATATATCTGTATGTGTGTGTTTATGTAGATTTGAATACAAATATGGAGTTAACTGTCTTCTTCACATCAGCAGAGGAGCTTTGCTGGCCTTGTCATGTTCCCACAAAACTTTGTGTGCAGCAAGGATAGGGGGAGATTATAGGATTACAGCCCTGGGAAGCATCCTGAGAGCTTGCCAAGGAGAAGAACAGTTGTTTAATATTACCTCTGTTTAGAAGCAATTACATCCAGGAAAATACAATTCAGATCAGATCTTTCTAGAGCTTCTCAARTTCTCTGTTAACTGTTTCAAAGCCGGTCAGTTAATTTGTCATTGTTTGCTATTGTACTCTTGCCTTCACTGTGCTGGTACTGGGCAAAATACCACAACTGGGGAGGGGGGGAAAAAAAAGGCCTGTAAAATGTGATATTATTTGGGATGCTCAAACTTTCAGTGCCTTTGATTTCRAGTTTTAGTGATGAGGTTGTTGTGTGAAACCAGCAGGAGGGGTTGAATGATTAAAAGAAAACAGGGCTCAGCTGTGGGAGATGGCAACACAGGTGAGATCTCTTAACCCACACTGGTGGAGCAATAGGGTAATCAGCTGGTTATAAAAGGGCCCAGGGCAGTGGTTTTGGAGAGGAGTAGGTTTTGATGCTAGGTGTTTTTCTGTTTCTTAAATGGGCTGTTTCGGAGTGAGAAGATCTGCCTGCCTGACCATCTTGCAGCATTTTTCTTCAAATTATCCATCGCTTTCCAATTTTCTGCTGTCCAGAAATCAAAGATYTACACCAAGAAAAGCTGTTGTTTGAAGTCAACACTTGCATGAGAAGGTAAATCTTGTGATATTTTATCTTTTCTGATTTTTTTTTGTGGTAGGATGGTTCTTGCATGTGTTTTTGACAATTCTGTCTGAATTATCTGGTTGTAAAATATGAGGATGATTGAGAAAGCACACTCAAAGATTTGCAGATTTAAATTACTATGCTTTAAAACCGGGCATAATGAAATATGTGATAAGCTTATATAAGAGTATTTTTTCCAKTGAACTATAAAAGCAATTATAGGGGTTTTTTTTTCCCAGTTTCTACTAATTTCCAAGGGATTATTTAAATTTTGTTAAATTATTGTTACTGTTGTCAAGTAATGCTAACTCCAGTGGAGCTGGTTCATCCCCTCCCTTTTGAAAGAAGAAAAAAAAAATCTCAAAAATGCTCAATTAGTAGGGAGCTCAAGCAATTATGTACTGTGTGGGGGTAAAAGGAAGATGGGGGTGTCTGGGCTTTTAATTTGTAGGTCTGTTACCAGCATTACATAGGAAAATGGAGGCTCAAAATTGAAATGTAGTGGCTGGAAGTCACAGACATGTAACTGAGCAGGCAGCGTGCCTCACCCATGTCAAGTCCTAGGGAATTRAAAGCTCCAAAGCATTTTCTAGAAATCAGTTACTTCCTTTGGAACAGAAAAAGAAAAAAAGGAGGAGGAAGAATCTCAACTCTCTGTTGTATCTTTGGATAGATGACCCAGTGATATATGAGAGCAGTGCTGCTTTTGCTATTAGAAATTCCCAGTAGTGGCAGGGAACTGGAATGTGCTCTCCACAAGGCAGGCAGGCTGCCCACACTCCAGGCTAGGAAGGATTGGGCCCAGAGTGGTGTTTTTGCTATAAAACTTGTGCAATTCTCTTTGGCCTGAAAATATTTTCTTTATGCAGCAAAAAAAAAAATTTAAAAAAAATTGTAAATGAAATCAAAGCTGAGCTGCAGTAAAACAGTGTACCTTTCAAAGTGATCCAATGACCCTATTGCTTTAAATTTAAGATGATGAGGAGACTTTAGGCAGGAAGGTTTTGATTGATGGTTCAAGGTGTGTGTGAGTAGGGTAAGTAATAAAGAATCAGAAAGGAAGAAAGAAGGCAAATACGAGAAGGAAATGAAAGGTGAGATTTGGCAGATATTTTGGGAGCAATGGAAGAAACAGAACTTGGAGGTGAAAGGGATGGAAGGAAAGGAAAAAATGGATTGCAAAAAAAGGAAAAACAAGCCAAACCAAAAAACCAATGAAAGGTTCATAAGCTTCTCTGGAACAAGTAACAAAATTGAGATTCTAACTGCGTAGAAACAGTTTTAATATATGGCATGGGGTGTGGAACTGGGATGCTGGAGTTGGAACTGGCTGTCCTAAGAATCATCCTGTTTAAATGCTTTCACCCTCCCTGAAAAATTTAGATTTTTCTTGTCTATCCTGTTCTTCCTATTTTTTTAGATTTTGTCTACTTTACATCACTCAAATGTTATGTTGGTTTATGTGTGGCTCATCAGATTTTTCCACTGCTCATATCATTTACAGTTGTCACTGAAGATGGTTAGGYATAGTCTAGCAGTGTTGGTGGAGAGCCTAGGAAAATACAACTTGACTCTAAAATATCTCTTATTTTTCTGAAATAAAAAAAGCTTTCAGGAAATGGTGAATAATGGAATAAATCATGAGCTGTRACGAGACTGTTTTACTGTCAAAGTCCCCATTAGACACACATACCACCAACAAGATTGGTAAATTAAGAACTGTGCAAACTGAGATACTGCTTTCCTTTAGTGGAAAACAGAGATATGCACCAAAGCCAGCTTGACATTGGCAATGCACAGTGCATCATGTAATGATTATTATACTCAAAGCCCCACTACAGAAATCTGCTTTGGTTAATCTGTCATGTGGAGTGACCAACTGTGCTTCAGCAGCCCTGGCCTTAAAAGGGAARCCTTTGGGAAGATGCTTTGCTGTTATTTCAGGCTAATGTTTCAAGGAGGGATGTGCAATGGTGCCAGGCTAGACTTTGGTAAATCTTCTTCATAAAATAAAATGTGGGATAGATTTTATTTATTTATTTATTTATTTTTAATGCCTTCACCAAACTATTGAGAGCTCCAGGTTCTCTGGGGTGGTATTCTTCCACAGAAGACTCTTAGGAGCCAAAGTTCTTGCCTGCCTCATGGGCTTTTTGATTTGGGCTTCCCAAACTGTTGAGTGTCAAGCCTGGGGACCACCTGTGATCCAGAGTGTTGCTTCCAGGGCTGTGTCCTTTCATCTTTGATGGCTCTGTTCTCTATAAATTCCCTTCCTTCTGTTGTGTGGTCTCTGAAGCCTACTTTAAAGAAGAAGGTTTGTTAGAGTTGGGCAAAATCAGGTTTGTTTGAAYTTTCAGAACTTCTGAAAGAACTTTAAACAATTTAATCTTTATCATTTACCTACAGGGTGTATATCATTAAATCTGCTGTGAAATTTCAGGGGCAAATGCTGTAGATTTATATCCCAATCTTCCACTCACTGCTTTGAAAATGGAATCTTAACTTGCAATTTTGTTTYCATCTCAGTTATTGGTCACATTTTCTGAGCATAACAGTAAAAGAGAAATTAATTATTAATAGTTATGGCCAGCAAGGGGTATGGGATTTTGGAATATTTYTTGCTATGTAGGATGATGCATTGTTATGGTGATAGAGCTAGTGATTTAATCCAGAATTAGTTAATGATGACCACAAMTATTTTCTGTTTCACATGCTGTTGGAGCAGACAGGTGGGGTGGCCTTAGGAAGAGGGTGAGGAAAGWGGAAGTTCTGCCCTTAATTTCAAAATCTGAGCCTTGTTATGCCTCAGTTGAGTCTCACCTCCACATCTTTAGTGGAATTGTATTGTACAAGGGCAGATGCTTTTAATGGAAGAAAAGGAGAACCTTTCCCAGGGGCAGGGCCAAGACCTGTGAAGTTCTCCAGCTGATCCATGTCTTGGACTAGGCCCTTGCCCTAAGACAAACAAGGCAATGTGTTAGGAACAAAAAGGATTGTTCTGATCAAAGGGAGGGAATTTAACATAGCAGGTGCTTGCCATGTTGCGTAGAGAAYTGTTGGAAGATGTTGAGATACTTTGATGATGAAAGGAAGGAATGCCAGATAAAGAATAGCTGGGTGATTTAATGCCTCTTACAGGGTCACTTTGTGAACAGTATTTTCTTGAATATAAAAATCTTGGTAAATAAAGAAAYATTTTAGTGCAGTTTTGTGGGACGGAGTTAAAAAATGAATAGTCAGCATGTTGGCAGAAAAAATGGAAAAACTGAGCTATATGTTGATAGAATGTGCAGGCAAATGCTCAGAACCACTCACTTTTTTTTTACCCCCTTTGATTTATTCAGCTTTAAAGTGTAAGTTTTTAGGAACCACACTTTATRTGATCGGATTTATACCTCAAAGAGCTTCATTTCAAGGCAAACRCATAGAGGTCAGGAATCTCCCACCTAAATAACTGAGTGGTTGTGAGAGTGAGATCTCCTCTCTGCTGCACATGTCTGTGCTTCCCATGGTGCTTTCTGGCTAACTGAGTTCAAAAGGAGATCATCAGGGAATAGTGAAGAAGATCATGTAGATGGAAATGTGTGTTAAAATAGGGCTAAAAGCATAGAGAAAWGTCAAAAAGGTATGAGAGTTCTAGGAAATTTTAGGAGACTGTTAAGAGAAGTTGAAAAATCCAGCCTCTGAGGAATATAAAGTGGGAAGAGAATGGAGCTGCAGGAGAAACCAGGGAATGGCATCTTCTTTAAAAGGTTGTAGTCCAGAAAGTTATTGTAAGTACACTGTGCTGGGTAATCTTATTCTCCACCCTGGATGGATGCTGACTTGGAGCTGACTGAAGGTGGGAAGAWGGATGGAAATGTGGAGAGAGAGGAGAGGATTTAAGGTCTGCCTGTAACTCTTTCACCCATGCTTTTGCTGATGCTGGTGTGAAATCCTGGTACTGATTGGTTCTGGTGGTGCTTTGATTCAAACAGCAGAAATGTGGACAGTGTAAGATAGACACGTCCAGAGCTTCATACAAACAAAATCATCTGGCTTGGTTTTTTGCATGTGTGATACCTGTTTTCTCCAGCTCATTTTGGTTTTTTTTGATCTCAATGAATGGAGCTGAAAGATAACAAAAATATGCAGAGGGAGAAATGAAGTAAGAGCACTGGGAAAGTGAACAGCATAGGAGAGGTTTACTTGTCTGCTTGTCTGAAGAGTTTTCTGTTCATTAAAGTAAAATGAGTGGCTTGATCTTGCTTCCCCTAAGCCAAATTCTATTTCCACTGGAATTAGTAAGAGGTTTTTCTGAATATCACATGAGAGTGAAGCACACAGTTTGCAACAGTACCATTTGTCATTTACTGCAATTTGAGGATCAGAGACCGCTGCTCTGTACCAGAGTGAAAGTAAATGGATTAACACTTGCTGAGCTTAAAGCCTAAATCCTTTAACCTTATTATGCCAAAATAYATGTAGTTTTTCCTTATAAATTCAACTCTGGTTTTCTGTGTGCTCGCTGCATGGGTGCATCATCATGTTAGCCATGTTGTAATAATAATTCAAATGATGGTGCTGCATCTGGTAACAAACATTCCTGCAGAAGGATACAGGCTTTTATAGTTGCAATGCAGAAGAGCAATTTCTGAATTCATTGGAGAAAGTTGAAATTAGCCTAAGTAACCATCAAGGTTAACTTGACAAGACTCTGTAGAAAAGCAATCTGAGGGGTATATTGGAAGTCAGTGATCTTGTCCCAGAGATAAAAATACTATCAACAGGTGAGTCTCTCAGTTCCCCTTCAGCATTTATACAGGAAAAGTATATTCCCATGCTTTAAACTATTAACCTCTCTCCTATTTTTAAAGACCTTGGGTGGCTGAATTTATAAGGGAAGAAGGAACAGTTAGGAAAACAAGCGGAGCTTATTTTTCCAGTGTAACAAAAAATTAGAACTGTTGTCTGCAGTTTTACCAAAGGCTCTCATGTGTCTGTTTATGTGAGATTCTCCAAACTTTTGTGGTTTCAGTGGAACAAAAAAAGCATCCGAGATTTTCAGATCCCTTTCAGCCAAAAAATACGATAGACATCCACAGGGGCAGGGGAGCAAGCCATGAAAAATAAGCTTCTGTGAGGCTTGGAAGCCTGACATAATTTTTCCCTGTCAGAACCTTTGGGCTTAATTCTGCTTTGCCTCACACCCCATGGAATCCCATTGATTTTTTTTTTTTTTTAGTTTGGATGCTTCCGGTGTGAGCCACATGAGAGTGGCACRTTTACTTTCAAGTTGGCAATAGGTTTGAAATACTCAGTACTCCAGAAGAAACTGGAGATGCTATGGTTTTGAATGTGTGTGTTACTGATACTCCAGGAAGTGCTACATTTCATCAAGTCTGCTCAGGGAATAAGAAAATGAATTCCATTGCTTTTAGGAAAATGCCAGATGTTGTCATAATGTGTCACACACTTCTTGTCACTGARATGTTTTTTAACAACAGTGCTAATGTGTGGTATTATGCTGATGTTGTACAAATAACTGGATGTCARCCTCCATATCCTCAGCAAACCTTTATATCTGTGTGTTGGCTTAGCTRTTAGAGTTATTAAAAATAAATTAAAATGTATATATTCATTTAAAAAGGAAGCGGAAGTAGGAACGTGCCGAGGAAGCACAGGTTATGCTGTTCTCCTGGTTTGAATCAGCAGGGTGGAATTCAGAAAAGCAAAACGAGGAAGGAAATCCGATTTGTGGGGGATGGAAGGACATAAGCATCCCTTTTCTAAAGTTACTGCTCTGTCTGTGAATATACATCCATATACACATGTAGCTCCTGAGGATTACCAATATTGGGTATGTAAACAATTTCCCCCTACTCTCACRGTGAGAGAAAACTGCCATCATCATTGCCATTTCAAATTTATATAAATTTGATCATTTGGAAGATTGTAACGGGCATGTAAGATGCATCCATTTTTCTTGCAAAAGAAAATTGACCATAACCTCACAAATGAAACATAGGACATTTAAGGCTGTTTTATCATAATACTGTCGCATAGAATATATGTAAATACTTGGACAAAGACTTGTTGGGTGATTCATTCTTGCAAAGAGATTCCCACTTGCTTTTTATTATTGTTGCTACAGCCATGATGCTGAGGGTTGCTCTTACCCAGCTGACTTACCTTGAGGATTGAGTACTTGCATAGAAAAATAATGCTGTTTATTTAGCTAGTTTGGGTGAAAACCTTTATTTGTAATGACATTTTTGGGAGGTGGTACAATTTGTTGCATTAAGATTTTTTTTTGGCGAGGAACTTGGTATAACCACACCAGATGGCAAGCAAGTGTTTTTACCGTGGCATTACCCAAAAGAAAGATTCATTTTGATCAGAAGACATAGATCTTGAAATATTTAGATGTGATACTTCTTTTAAAATTGCTGGAAACTCTCTCCTGGTTCCTTTGTGCATCTGATCCTAACAGAATGGTAGAAACAAAAGAGGAATTATCTCAGATGAAAGTTAACTTTTTTTTAACAAATTCCAAAATTTTTTTGCCTATAGCTGAAGAGCCAAACCCCACTTTTAAAGCCTAATTGTAATTTAAGTCATCCAATTCTGCTGCCATACTGGTGTGGATAGCAATCCTGTTAATGGTTGCTTTCATGAAGCATTTGCATGAAGGAAAACTCTTTAAGTGGGAATTTTGAATTGTAAATAGATTATGYAGTCTTTTCCAAAATAACTTGGTTAATCCTATCTTAGGTTATAGGAGAAATACTATGCACTTGGGGAAAGCAAAATGATCTCAGAAGTGGAATCAAGGTGAACTTCAACCAGGATCATATTGCTTGTTGGTTTTGGCTTGAGRGTTGTAATTTCAGGAAAACAAAGGAGAGACAGCCTTGGACCTTTACTAGATAATTGACAAATCTCAGTAAGTGACATTGTTATTTAATTGAATCCATATAATGTGAGAAAATTGCTTTGCACATATTTCCCTGGGGGTAATCTCTTTACACTGCATTCCCCTTTGACCTTAATGTAAAAAAAAAACCAAAAAAAAAAACCACCTCCATAAATTAAGGCTAAACAGATAATACTCAGGCTAGATGGGCTACTTGAATGTTTTGGGAATTACRGTGAGGTGCATCTGAGGTGCTCGGGCAGTGTTTTACTTGTGATAAAGCCAAGCTTCCCTGTTATCGCCAAGAGAGATTTGCAGTTTTATATTTGTTTTCTTATTTTCATTTTTTAAGCTTTCCAGAATGCAATTTTAATCCCTTTTGGTAAAGTTTCAGAGAGCTGCTAAAACATTTGAACTTCAGCTTTTCTTTATTTGCCAGGCTTCACTTAAAAAATAATGTGGTGAGCTCATTGGCATTGCTGATTTCACATCAGCCCATTCTTCTTTTTGTTTTTTTGTGAGGGAGAAATATTTTTTTAATATGTATTTTGGGTTGGGGTTTTTGGAGGGGTTGGGKTTTTTTTGCCCTCATGTTATTCTAGGCTGGTTAGTTTTTAGGCTGGTTAGTTTTTAATTGTGGTTTCCTTGTTTCTGCTGTGAGGTTTGTTAAGCAATGTTTCATGAAAAACAGTAGTGTGATCAAGACTCTTAATGGAACCCTTGTTCYTCCTACAGATGTCTGCAATGCTGCTTCTCCACGCCTAATGCAGGGCAAAATGTTCCACAATTTAAATGTTGTTTAGAGCTGGGTATGTTCAGTACCCTGTATATTCAGAACAGATCCTGCCATGWTTCTTCTGGCTCTTCCTTCAATTAGGCCTCCCTAATTTTATTTCCTAATCCCTGACAGATTGGAAAACACTGGGGGAAAGTGTGTGGTGAAGGTGATGCCACTTCTCAAAACAGAGCTCTCTGTCAGTTCTCAATTTAGTGATTTAGGGAATTTTAATAGACATTGACCCAAAAACCAGCTCATTTTCCTTTGGGAAGATTGTCATGTTTCTGTATGGTGCTGGCAGAGGGAAAGGGTCTGAAGCTGAGTATGGGTATCCTGAAGCAAACACTTCACCAAAACCCTCTAGGTTTTGGGAAACTGGAGAAATCCTGTCACATCAGATTTTGTTAGAAATTTTACTTCTGCCACAGAAACCTAACATTTCCATTGTGAAAAGTGTTTTCCCTAGTGAAGGTGATAACACCAATACTTTAAATGGATCATGAGGAACTTTGCTGTCTTGGAAAAGTTCCCCCCTTGGATCATTTTATGATTTGCTTGTTGCTCAACAGGAGCTCATCTCAGAGATACCAGGCCTTTAGAAAATGGGCTGCTGCCACTATGATTGGTTTATATTATATAAAAAATTATATTAAATATATTGGTTTATATTATGCATATATATAATATATTATTCTGACATTATTGAGATGATTTTGCACTTAAAGACTTTTACAACCAAGAAGAGCAAAGTTGGGTCGAGTGTGTAATAGTGGAAGACAGTGGTGTGAAGTTCCTTATAACAGCTACAGTAGATATAACTTTGAAAGAAATAAGTTCTTCCCCATAGGAGCTAAAATGGATAATTTAAAATTCCTTACAGTCAAAAATTTTCCATTAAGTAGTTGGTGTATTTCCCCCCTGGATTTCTAGTTGGAAAACAAATATTTTTTCTTGGGCTAAGACTTGAATTAGAGGGAACTGTTGAGTTTGAACCAGTGAAAATTTGTTGGTTTGGCTGATTTGATCCATTAACTCAGTGCCTTTGTGGGACTGTAGTTTGGAATGTGCAATTACCATTGTTCTCTTCAAGTTTAAGGACCACAGAGAAAAATACAGGCAGGGGATCCTTCAGCTGCAATTTGCTCATCTGGGGTAAAACAGAATTGCCATCAAGTGGGAATTCAAACTGTGCCCTGTTTACAGGGAAACTGAGGGTTTGACAGCACATCATCTGTGCTTCTGTTCCCAGCTGGTGAATTCTTGCTTTTCTTTTCTGAATTCACTAATAGCTTTTGAACATTAACAGGTTTCTGGATTTGGTCAGGAGGCAGTTAACTTCCCAAGTATTTCCTCTGCAATTTTATAGTTTTTGAGAGAACTTTCTACTCCTCTTTCATCACCCCGAAGACAAACGGTTTTGGGTTTTACTCGAACAATGCCGGACCTTGCAGAAAGGGGAGTTCTCTTTGCCAGGAAGTCTGGCACGCAGGACACGGCTGTAGGTCCATTTTTTGGGTTCAGCACTTTCAACCACAAAACCAATCCATTCCTGCACATCGAGCCTTCAGCCACATTTATCCTGAATGAGGGGAGCATTGCCCAGCCCATGATTTCTGCTCAGGAAAGAGGAGGAGCCTACAGCAGCTTGAAATTGGTGGGAAAAACAGAATAGCTGCTGCAGCCTGTGTTATCAGTGGCTCTTCTGATGAGACACCATACAGGAGGCAGATACAAGGAATTATGTACAGAAAGATTATTTGGCTTGACTTGTCCCTATGTCTTTTTCTTTACCCAGAAACTTTGGCAGGAATTTAAGTGCTGCTTGCATCACAATTGCACTGACTGCTGGGGGACAGTGTTGGATTTTTTAAAAGTGGTGTTTCCACAACCGTGTGCTGAATTTCCACACTAGGATGTAAACATTTTTAAAAATTATTTTCCATATATTTATGTGCATATTCTTTGGGTTTAGGCCTTACCTCACTGAAAACTTATCTTCTCTTGCCATGAGCAGGTAATCAGAACCTTGGTGTCAATAACAAGTTTTTAGCAGTAGATGGCACAGGAGAGGTACGAATGAAACCAGAACAGCCCCCTCTTCCCAGCTCCTGCCTGTGTCTTTAAGCAGTTTAAGAATACAAATAACCAAATTAGGAAGGTTTGTATCTAGCCTGTAGAGTGGCTGTTATGCTTGTTAACTTGATCTTTTATCCCAGATTAACTGAAGTCTTTGAATTGTGAGCATAATACCTTTTCACGGTGGGATATTTAGAAAATGAGTTTTCTCTTTACGCTGCGTTGTCTGCTAAGCGAAAAGTAGATGGAATAAAAGTTACAGGAATCATATGCTTATGCACTTTTCATCCTTCATGGCTTCCCCAATGAGTACATGCTGGATTCTTGTAGCTGTTGTGGCAGGAAACAAATCTCAGGAGCATAAATTTTACACTCCTTTCTCGCTTTGCAGCCCCCATGGTTGTGATCAAAAGCATCTCTCAGTTTGTGCGCCGTGTAACGCGTGTCCCAGGAAGTAAATAGGTATTTGCTAAGGACACAAATGCTTGTTTTATTTCCTTTGATTGAAGAGTGAAAAGTTAAAGTGTAAACAAGGCTCCAGGTACTGGGCTAACTATCCCAAAAATACCTCCATCTGTTTCTTACAGCAGGTGGTTTTTTTTTTTTTTTTTTTTCCATTTTTTTTTTTTTTATTATTAATTTTATTATTATTTACTGTTTATTTTTTTTTTCCTTTTTTTTTTTTTTTTTTTTTTTTTTTCCATTTCTACTGTGGGGAAAGCTTCAGGAAGGTCCTGGAAGGGAGAAACCACAAGGGAGCATGGTCTGTCAGTTTGTGTAGGGTCAGGAGCAGGGAACTCATCTCACTTCTGCTGCTGACTCCATGTGTGACCTCAGGCAAACCATTTTTCCTCCGTAGGCCTTGCCCCTCCATGCCTTTCACTGGGTGTCATTCAAAATTGTATAAAAAGCTGCTGTTCCGATTTGATACCGTTTTTATCTATTTACTGTGTTGCATAGGTGTAGAGAAGAGTCAGATCCTATTTGCTTTCTCTCATTCATCATTTGAGAGGATGATTTCTTGCTGCTGTTGGTACAGCCTTAGTATATTAAAAAAAAAGAGTTGATTTTTGATTTCTCAGTACTCAAGTTAACATCCTGCATTCTAAGGGGTTTTTTTTCTCATCTCCCACTGTGCTTTTGAGGTTAAACAGGTATAAGTTGTTCTATAAGAGGAAAAAAGAATCTTAAATTTCTCAGATGTTTACAGCAAAAAGAGTATTTTGTGAGTGTGAGCAAATAGAGAAACAAGGCACAGCATTTCAAATTTCTTGTGTACAAAAAGAAACTTAAAAAAAMCTCAACCCCAAATCAACAAAATCACAACATCTTCTCCCTGCTAGATGCTAGCAGAGGAATCATGGAGGAGATGGAGAGACACTTTCAGATTTTACAGAGGTTTGAAATGGGCTTTGTTTTCTTCTGTCAGTGGAATACTCAGACTAATGTGTAAATAGTGTCTGTTTAYCATTAATTGCTGTGGCTCTGCAATCCCTACCTCCCACCAGGACTTCCATGAAAAATAAGATGCTCTTGGCCAAACAAAATTCCATGGTGGAGGAGGGGGAAAATAAACAATTAGCAACAGTTTAGGGCACCACCAGTATTAAAAAAAAAATGTAAACTGTAATGGAAAAGAATGTCCTGAAATACTGCGTAA
This sequence comes from Malurus melanocephalus, assembly GCF_030028575.1. Taxonomy (NCBI): domain Eukaryota; kingdom Metazoa; phylum Chordata; class Aves; order Passeriformes; family Maluridae; genus Malurus; species Malurus melanocephalus. The sequence continues at coordinate 832,011 of NW_026623424.1, forward strand.
GAGCAAATAATTTATTGCAACAGAAACTGATTAAAGGCTATACTAATTCCAAAAGTGTAGATTGTTTCCCAAATAGCAATACAGGTGAAATAAGGGTGAAATTCCTCTTAGTGGCAGATGGAAAGTGCTGACCTGTCTGAGAGAATGTCTGCTCACAGAATCACTCACCTGCTCATGTTGGCTGAGACAGGCTCATTTCCTTCTTTCCTTACATGCTGTCCTGCTTCCATATGGCTTATACTTTTGGGCTGTGAGCCTTGGCCATATTTGATTGAAAAACTGTTGATATGGAGCATGGTGGATCATTTGATTGTGTCAAAAGTGTAGTAACAATTGCTATGCTGTGACACTGCTTTCTACACAGTTGTGTTTATAGTGTCAAGTGACCAAGCATATTTTGATAAAGGGCTTTTCAGAATGAACTTTCTACAGCTGGCTTATATATTTTATTCCAGGGTTGGTTTTTTCTTTTTTTTTTTGAACACTGGGCAGAAGAAGTGAAGCTGGATGAGGATAACCCTCAGACTTTTATTTTAGTCGTGACGGAGCATTAAGAAAAATACACAGAATTGATTTCTTGGATAAGATTAACTGATGGATATGAGTTCTTTGGTTTTCCTGATATGTTATTTAACCAAGGCTAAAGGGAGATAAKTGGCCAAGTTTGATCACTTAAAGCAGTCCCAGGTTACCAAAGTTAAAGGCACAGCATGTTAAACACTTTAAGTTCAAGTGCTGTGACTGTAACCTCTTCTGTCTGGTTCTTTGTRTTTCATAACTACCAGCAGACCAATWCTCTGTGAATTTCTTRTCTCCCCTTTGAGTATATTTATRTATTTGGCTCTTTCCACCATCYTGTGGCAGTGAGTTCCATAGTTTATGTTGTCTGAAAAGTGTTTTCTTCTTTTTGCTTTGAACCAGGTATGTGATAATTGCATAAATGCCCCCCAGTTCTCATTTAATGAGGACAAARTGAGTATTTGCATCCTATGAATTTCTCTATACCATTTTTACAGACTTGTGACATGATCCAGTAAAGAGCTCTGTGTATTCCGTATTGAGTCCTTACCTTTTATAACTTCTCTGACAGGCAAAGATATTTCATATCTCTGACTCACAAGGAACCACTTTTCTGTACTTTTTGGGTTAGATGAAGTAACCAAAGTGGCTTCAGGTTCTACTTGGTTGTTAGGAATGCTTAATTAGAGCCCTTTATTAAGGCTCTGTGCATTAATTTGCACTTTCTACCACGCAGCTTAGGATCGTGACTTTTTTCCTGTCAGTTTTTTTCAGTTAGCTTTAGTTCTAGGAAATAATTTGTTAATTTTGTTAATATGCTTATCTGTAATGTGCAAACTTCACTGTTTYCCCCCTCATTGTTACCATATTGAGCAACTAAAATCCCAATTGCTCCCACAAAGGAGTCCTATAGTTTACTTGTCGTGAAATCTGAGCATTTATACCWATTGTCTATCCTTAGTGTTTTATCAAGAATCACTCTGGAAGAGTGCMTTCTCTCTTGTTCCATTGCCTGTGGTGTAAGGTTTGTTAAAATAAAAGGGTTTTTTTGTTTTGTTTCTTTCTGGAAATAAAAAATTATATCTACTGCATATATATTCATGTGTCCTTGAAAAAACTCAGGATTTTAATTTGAATATTCCACCRTATACCACATTCCTTTATAATTTTTTATTCTTTGTTACAGTTTACATAAATATAGTATGGAAATCAGATTTAGCTGCTTGTAGGTCATAATTTTTCTCTGCTCTGTTACTGAAAATCAGGGGTCCTTGAGTTCTTGATGTATGACTGTATGGTACAGCTTTGGAAAAGGAAAATATCACTCTTCCAGATCAATATAATTCAGATTTGAAGTGGTGGAAAATTTGGGATGGTTTCAAAGGTACATTGTGTTTTCTAAATCTTGCTGTTCTGGGTTTAGTAGCAAACTTCATCCCGACTTTCATCAAAAGCAGCAGTGTTAGAATTCTCAGGCTGTTTCACYGAAGCCACTGATGTTAGTGCTTGGGAAGTGTTGTGATACAGGGGTAATGATGTGTTCTTTTGTAAGAGCCCAAAAATAAAGGTGGTTCTCGGACTAATTTTCAATGAAAGTAACATTTTTTTTTTTTTTCTGGAATGATTTTTGAATAAGGGCAGGTAAGCTAGAGAGCTACCATGCTATATCTGCTCACATAGTYGTGAGAATGGAAAATCCCAGGGATGACAATAGAAGGGGAACACATAAAAAAATAAAGGATTTTTTTTTTCTAAGTTGAAGAAGCAATTTGCTTTTTCTTGTCCTCCATTTGGCTGTAGATGAGAGGCATTGCTAAAAACGCTTCATTATCTGCGAGCTAGTAAAGCTTTTCTTTCATCAAATAACACTCACTTGATGGCGGAAAAAAKATTTCCCTACTTTGAAGAAGATGGCAACACACTGTCATATGGCTTTGGGAAGTGACAGTGCTGACATAATGGGTTTCTCTTTGTGTCACTTACTTTCTTTAGCAGGAGCAGCATTTGAAACATTCTTCTGGGATTGTACACACAGACAACTTTGGATGCCAAATCAGAGGCAGCAGTTGAGGGGTWTTATCCAGAGGTGTTACAAATATGCAGAGTACGTGGGTTTGGAGTGGTTTTGGAGGCTAGACAAGTAAAATGATTCTGGCAAGGGTGAGTGTCATGAGGCATGGGGGAACAAGAAGTTCTSTAACGTGTGTTTTGCTGTATGGCTGTTTATTACGCTGGCTGTAGCCAAGACACTTCAGTCAGATGCTACTCAGGCCTTTTTCTTGGCCATCCTCACTCTTTCTCTCTGCCCTGGTATTCACATATAATCAGAAARTTTTATTCCAGATTTGTAATGAGTTCATTTAGTTCCTGCTCTGGAGCCTTATACCTGTCAGCACATAACAACTTGCTCAATTAAAAACATTTACTTAGKGGTGTGGAAATGCAGAAGGATCTAAATACAGGCTTGACTTTTGAGAACTTATTGTCTAAGAGGAAAAAGCTATTTGTTTCTTCAAAAACCCTACCCAACTGACCAACAACAAAACAAAACCAAAAAAGCAAACAAAAAAACCACTAACAAAATTTACAAAAAAAAAAAATCACTTGGGCTGTTATTATGATGATGAAAGTGCTTTTGGTGTTTGCTCAATAAGCAGCATGAAAGATTGATAGTCACTTCATCTTCCAYTCATGTTTTCTACTTGAAAATGTGGAGGCACTGGAGATACATAAGGCAGTCCTGAACCATTTAATGTACTGTGGCTTATTTCTCTCTAATTAGAGATGATATAAACTGTTACAACAACTAAATATCTCAGAAGCAAACTTCTGAGGATTCTGTCTTTTCCCCAGTGCTGGAATGTCTTAATTTGGTAGCTCCTAAAAAGCAGTGCGTGCTTACAACCTGCTAAGTCCAAACTTATCTTCAAGTAACAGAATCCTGTGACATTTGTACGATGAGACTATTTTATTCTGGTCTCATAAAAGTGTATAGAAATTAAAGATTTGTACTAATGTCTGTTGCTGTTGCTATTTTACGATAGCTACTTTCTTGTCTCATGTAGGTCATAAGGTTTTGCCCAGGTCTTGAAAGCACATTCTGTAATGCCTGTGGCCAAACTGAGTGGGGATGATAATTCTGAAATTCATCTGCAGCCAGGTCTTGACTTTCAAAGGTGGGCAAAGAAGGTTTGTCGTCAAAGGGGGGTTGTTTGAATAAACAGAAGGAAAACAAAAAACAATAGGAACAAAAAAATGTCACTAACATTTAAATAAAAAACGAGCAGGTCCCATTATTGTGCTGCCTCTCAAAGAATTGCTTTCCTGACTTATCCTGCCCCACTTTGCTTTTTAGTCCAGCCAGCTCCCTATGGAGGAACAACCTTCTCTCCTTCCTCTTGGCTGAATCCCTGTTGAATCCTTTCAGCTGGAGGTCYTGGGGTGGCTGGAATTAATATACTCAACATGKCTAGTTGGAGTACCTAATGACTTTYTGCCTGAAACCAGCAYGGTCCTAGTTTTGGATCTCATCTCTTGAGGCAGCAGAGCGCTGCTCAGATCTCCAGAGGGGTTTTGCCTGGCCAAGATGAACACTTGTGCAGCTGCTGGGGAAGATAAGCACATGTGCACATCAGGACATTGTGTGTGCATATGGATGTGATGTGTATGGTAGCTGCCAGTGCACAAAGGGAAAAGTAGGGAGCAGCATTCTCAATCTTGGTTTCTTGTGAAACAAATTTTTGGAGAAACTGTGTAAAATAACTCCATTTTCTAACAGAGTATAATGAGTTAGCAGGCAAGGACTTGCTTAACTGTTATGAGTTTGAAAGCATCCCTATCCCACGTTACTCACTGTGAAAAAACCTCTCTAAATTCTCTCACAAAGTTTAATTATTAATTAAAATTTCAGCTTTTAATTGAAAGAGAAGGAGGGTTTATGCCTGCTTTATGGCCACTGTTGTTTGCAAACAGTAATAATCTTTGATCGTTTCATTTAGGTTATGTTTGTTTTCACTGAGAGCTGAAGAGAGATTGTTTTAACAATTRCTTTCAGAATGCCTGTATAAAAACTGCAGGGAGAATAATCCATGCCTAGTGGGTTTATGCCATTATTAAGTGACCATTCCAACAATTTTCATTTTGTGTGTTGAGGTGGCTAAGCTGATGGTGTAAACTTTATTCCACTTGAGGTTTGAGCTTGAAGGAGAACCCACAAAATACATGCAGCTTCTCTCCTCTYTGCTAAGAGTGGATATGAACTTTTTCCCTCCCTTCTCTTAGAGATTCAGCACTTCTCTACTCCTTTCTTTGTGATTGTGGTGGTAAAATCTTTCCCCCTGCATTTAATTTAGCTGATGGCACAATGTGTCCTGGTAAATGGTGAAGGCTGCTATTGGCTGTTGGTTTTGATTTCCTGACAGGATGAGCCTACAGTTGAGGTACTTAGTTCTTTTTGGGTTTTTTTTTTTCACCCACCCAATTAACATGGAAGCTGTGTGGGAACTGGAACATCCATACTGTGGAAATTTTAATGTTTCCAACTAATTTTTCTTTGCGAAACTGAGCTCAGGATGTCTGCCAAGAAGACTGCCCCCTCGGGAGCTTGCCTGTGGGTGGGCTGGCTGGTCTTTTGGATCTGGCTTTCATTGAAAGATTTTTGACAGTATCAGTTCCTGTAGAAGTTTGTTTCTACAAATCAGCATTTTTCTGTTGGGAGAAAAAAATTTTCTTTCCAGAATTTCTAACTATCCTTAATGGAAAAGCAACACCGAAGGGAAACTGAGGAATTTTATGACCTCACCTGACAATGCCCTCTAAATGTGSAGTAWAATAACCTGTAACTATAAATGGTCYRACTRGCAGGCTGTCAGCCTCGTGCTGCCTGCAGGCTGATTTCTTCTGAATCAGCTGCCAAGGTAGATAACTGGAGAAAGTTCCTTCCTTGCCCTCATTTGAAACAGAAGAAAAAGGTTAAAAAAAAAGTACCAAAAAAAAAAAAGGGAAAAAATAGTAAAAAAAGAAGAGTGAAAAGAGGAGACAGAGCTCCCTTATGCTCCCCCAGACAACCACTGCTGTGTAGCTGGTCYTGGCAAGGTTTGTGAAATGGGGGCATGGTCCCTGATGCCATTTTCTTTTTCCTACAATTCTGTGACATGTATGCAAAAAGCCAGTGCTGCTGGGGCAGGAATTGCTTTGCCTCTTGAAGGAATTGTCTGGCCTCAGGGTATGGATGTGCTCTTTGGTGTCCAGTTGTGCTGTTCCCCATTGTGGGCCAGGGTTGTGAAATTGTCCTTGGCTGCTGTCAGCCCATGGAGGTGCCTTGGAAGTGGCTCCACCATCCAAAAGTCTGGGCTATCCTGTAGTTTCCCAACCCCAGTAGTAGGGCTGCAGGGATCTCTCTTTTGTTCTCCTACTGGAAGGTCAAAGCTAATGAGACAACAAAAAGCTTTGGTTTCTAACGTTAGAAGAAATGGATGCAGGAAGTAATGATGATTTTTCAAATCAGTAGGTTAAAAGAAACTTTTGGATCCGTCATAGATAGGAATACAAAATAAAAGAATATAAGTAGTTTGGTTACCATTAAATATGTCAGAAAAACCTGTTGGTATTTTGAGTCTTTTAATTTTTCAGTTTTGGTCCGTTTGTGTTTAAGAACGTCCAGCACTGGAAGAACAGTAACTGGATGCAAACTCTTCCCTTTCTTGTTAAATAAATGTCCATGGCATGTTTCTTTGACTTCCATAGCCTTATAATAGATTTCTAGCCTGTGAAGGATCCCTTCCAATGCATCCCTCATCGATGAAATCTCCACAAGTGCCCCAAAGGATGATTTATTTTCATGCTGCAGCGCTTGGCCCAAGTCAAGCTGTGCTGGTAAAGCCTCCTTTGGCTGCGTGTGAGCCTCGTAATCCATAGGTTATGGCTCTGCCAAGTCTAATGGGACTTGGGCACAGCATGAAAACATACTGCTGCAGCATGTGCCTGGCTGCAGAAGGGAACCCAGCTCCACAGRTCCTGCCCAGGAAACATTTGGAGCAGATTGCAGCGCCCTTTTATCGCTGCCTTAGTGAGAATCATCAGGAGCTCTCAAGAACTCATTAATTACTTTTTTCTGAGTGCAGTGTTTTGGCGTTTTGAGTACAGCTAATTACAAGCAGATCTTAATCTCGGTTTTTTTTTCCTTGTAATTAATTATTTCTTCATTATCTTTAAACTATTTGACTAAGCAGTTTACATCCTGCTCTCGCTTCTTTAGCAGATGTCTTGAGAAAACAGATGTTTCTGTTTTTAAGAGAGGAGGGTTCATCCTTTTCTAGATGGAAGAAAGCTCTGCAGTTTAATTGTTAGCATGGAAAATGTGAGGGAAACAAGCACACTGGGTTTTTTTGCTAAGCTAAACATCTGAYACTAATTCTGTGTCTGGAATATATGTATATAAAYACATATATAAACCCCATATTCCACTAATAATATATTTACCTTTATATATACATGCATAAAATATGTATGATATATTAAAAATATATACCTTGAGGTTTTTCACCTKTTCTGAGTTCTTAAATATTTTGATGAGGGCTTTAAAAAGATAGATGTTTGTTAATCTAGTCTCACTGAAGCTGGTGGCAGGCTTGACAGTTTAACATTTCTGAATCGAGTAATTGGTTTGGAATCTTCAAGTGTTGTTTAGACAGACCATGTGCCTGGTGAATGGTATTTTATTCTTTGATATTGAAGGTGAAGGAGTTAACTTTTTAAAGAAGATTTTTTTTTTAAATGTTGCCTACAAATAATTCCTAATCTTATTATTTAAAACGGCTTTTACTGGTAAATTAGCTCGTGTGGCCAAAAGATAACTTAGGTTAGTCTTTAATAGATATTTGGAGATAATCTTTGTTAATTAGGATTTATTAGCCTTCAGCCAGATTCCAATGCTTGATTAATCTAAGGTAATTAAACTCTTAAATCTGTCTGACTAATCAAGAGGAGCAGTCCTACCTAAAGCTGCAGCTCTTCATAAGTGGAATCAATGGGCACTTAGTCTGCCTGTGGATTTCTGGATTGAATCCAATAAATTGAAATTCACTTGTATAGATTTTGTGTGTTTGAATAACAAAGGCATCAGATGTGCTGTGATAAGGTCTGTTTCCATGTGCYCTGTTTTGTGAGGCTATGATAATTCTATAGATTAGTCCAATCACTGTGGAAATATTTTCATTAACACCATCCTATTGCTACAAGGAGTAAAGATCATCCAGATACGCAAACTGAGCAACTGCAGTGTGCTGGGCCATGGTGAATCAGTGTGATGAGTATTTTCTTGCATTTTTTCATGAAAAAAACCTTAGGCTGCTGCCTTTTGTCAAATGCAGGATGAAATGTACCCAAACACTGGCAGTGTTTCCTTCCGGTGTACACGTTGTACAGACATTTCACAAGCTTGTGTGTTAGCTGTGATTCAGGTGCTGCACATGGTGACTCCTCCTTTGACCCCAAAATCTATAGGAATGATGTGTTCAGGTGCCTTAGCAGCTTTTGTGTTTACCTTTTGAAGTTTAGAGGAGTTTTGGTTGTACTCTWCCACAAATCGCAGTTTTGGTGGGATGTCTGGAGACATCAAATTGTCACCTGGACACATCTTGACATCAAATTGTCAAAAGACTTCTTGGACTCATGTAGAACCTACAGGAATCTCCTTTGATATGCATGTCATAGGGATTGTCACTAGCAATGGCCTCACCCCTAGGAAAAAGTGTCTGGCTTTTCTGTGTCTGGTAATCAGCAGAAAATGCACTGCTGGTTCTGGGAGCACWGCTCAGCTCTCATTTTCTCTATTTTCTAATTTTCTCTGTTCCCTTCTCCTCTGCAGGCCATTCAGCATGATTAAAGACTTCTTAGTCGTGCATGTTTCTCATGCCACACTCATCTAGGCAAGGAGAATTTAGTCAGTGGTACAATGGAACTGGATACTCTGGTTTCATGGATGGTTTTGGTTTTGCCTGTTCCACTAGKAAATGCTTTCCAGGCTTTTGATTTAAAAAACATTTGGGAAAGGATGATCAGGGAGTCGGTATTTAGAAAATCTCCTGTTAGATTGTGCTTATTGAGTATTATTAAGAAAATAATAATTTTGAGAAATTGCTTTGCTAGTCTCTAAGAGCCAGGCTTTGACAGAAGGTTTGCACTCCCTGGAGAGCAGCCCCCTGTCCTCAGGCCCCCTTTAAAAAGGGAAGGTGAGTGTGTGCAGTCCTGTTGGATGAGGCTGATGATACCACGTGTGACCCTGGGTACTTTGCAGGGCTGGGACTGCTCTGATGACTCCAGGATGCTCTGGGATGAGTCTGTCTAAAAGGTTAGAGAGAGAATYGCTGCCAGCACACAGGGAGGGTGCTCCTCAGAAGGGATGTGTGCACACAGATGTTTGGCTCTCACCAAAAGTTCACTTGATTTAGTGTTTAAATATGGTGTTAATAAACCAAGCAGAGCTGTAGCTGGTGTGTTGGCCAACTGGTGGCTTAATATGATCCTAATTAGCATAGTCCATCAGCAGATAAATGTGGCTAGCTGTACTCTGATGTGTTAGTTCTGTCATTTGAGAACAGAGATCTTTTCCTGTGAATGTGCAAAACTTCTCTGAGCTTGCCTCAAATTCAAGTGCTTTGTGTGGGTCTGGGCTGGTGCTGTCCTTAAGTATGGTGGAAAAAGATGTGGCTTTCATGAGGATCTTGTGCCTGTTTTTACCATGACCCCTCTCTAAAGCAATTTGAGGAGATTCCTCTGTCTTTCCAGACCTTCAGCTGGAAATGTTGTCAGGTCATTTTGTTTGTTGCTATTATCATTATGTGAAGATTAATGAAGAAGAATGAGAGAGTTAGGAAGAACGTACTGGCATAGTGAAATTGTGGCTTGTGCTTACAAGTAATTTCAGTAAATCTTACAAAGCTAAAAGAATTACATTTTAAAAGTGTTATTCATTTGTGAATGCTGACTGACTAATTTAAAAAAAAAATCTTTTTTTTTTTTTTTGCTCCACATTGTGGCTGAAGGTGTTTGACTGCACAAAATAAGCTCTGAGGCCACTTGTCCTCTAGTGGCATCAAGTCCTATTGCTGATGTTTTTTCCYTATGTGCTACAGGAATGCTTCTGTTGTGAGTTGCTAACTAAATTGAGAGGGTTTTTTTTTTTATAGTTTAAAATCAATTAAGCATTCTCACTAGATTTTTATGGACTAGGTTGTGTTTCTTTATTGGCTCTTAAGCCTGGTATTTCATAGCTGACTCATTGGAGCCCAAGGGAATGTACATTTTTTTTTTTCCCTTAAGCAACCATTTCAGAAGGTAGGAGATTCGACTATGAGGAAAGAACACCCTGTTTTTATTCAGCATTGCAAATTGTCATTCCTTATAGTTCAAAGAGTGTGGCTAATACTATATTCATTACAGATTTAACTTTTGTCTTCTCCTTCCATTTTTATTGATATCTGCAATGTAATATCTGTTAACATGTCAGATATGTTTTGCAGAACTCAGACTTAAAAGCTGAAAAAAAAAACCCTTCAAATTTTTCATGCCTTTTTTATTCAGGGAAAAAACATTAAAAATTGACAGGGTACTCAGCTCAAGGAAATGGAATTCAGGAAATGGAGCAGGAGCTCTGAATCCTGGAGTTTATACTCTCATTCACGTCTACACTACTACAGCAGAGGTCAGTTTTTCTAGTTAGAGTTAAACACTACATTCATACTCATCTTGCCCTCTGTTCTGCCTTGCAGAATAACTCCATTACTGTGGTTCATGTCCCCTACAATAATGATTGAAAGCAATTCAGAGATGTTGGGATTTGTGGGGTAACTTTGGAAACCCCCCAGAACAGAAACAGGGTGCTGTTTTCACCTGAACCCTAGATACTGTGATASATGAAATCAAACTAATTAATAGTCACTGAAAATCAGCCTTCACTTGGTATTTATGTTTTGTGTATAAGGAGTTGTACAAGACTAAATGCAATCCAGGCAATGTGAAGCTGGTCCATGGACCCATCCATTGTTTTCTTGATGGTTTGTTCCAGGATTTTATAGAWACTTTGAATAATAGATAATTAGAAATTCTAAAGTAATATAAACACCAAAGARGTGCTAGAAACACTGAATGACACAGTGACTCAAAGCTGGAAGTGTTGTATTTTATAATGTGGTTTTCCTGGGGAAAAAAACCACCAAAGAATCAGTTCTGAAGGATGTGGGTTAAGGTTAAAGTTTATGKCTTAATATTTTTTAGATTTTCAGTGCATTACCTCAGGAAAAGAACTCCAACCTTAATCTCAAGACCCTGTGTCTCTCCTGAGATGGAAATGTAGAAACATTATTCTTATATTGGAATCAAGATCTAAGTCCACAATTCTGCTCTGAGAGAAGCTGCACATTCATTTGTTTCTSAGGAAATCAACAATTCATCAAACTGTATTTCATTAAATTAGAAAACCCATTTTTTGAGTTCCTGTTGCAATTTGATATTGCAGCACAAACCTGTCAAAGGTAACATCTGCTTCAGTTGTTTTCAAAAATGTTTCTTGCTTTTCATCAGAAGATCTAGGGAAATTAAATAAACAGAACCTCATGTGTTTTATTCAGTTATGTAAATTGTAGTTTTATTTTTGTTGAAGATAACCTTTAATGAAGTAGGGAAAAATGCTACTTAAAATACAGGAGTTGATCTCTCAGGTTTGGTTAGTTTTGTATATATTACTTCATTAACAGTAAACAGCCTGATTCCCTTGTGTGAACTTCTGATGAAATTCCAGTTAAACTCTTTTAATTGTCTTGGCTTCCTATATAATTAACAGCAGTTTTCATAAAAGTTCAGCTCTTTTAGTAGCATGAAACAATTATCTGAAGGTATTGGTCCACACGTGGCTCAAGTATGTTGCTGTGGGCTGAGGACAAAGGAATTTTAGTGAAACTGAATTTCTGATGAAGAGTTTTCATTTGTTTATAAGGTGTAGCATTATTTACCCACAGTGTCAAGAAATGCAGCCCAAAAGGTGTACATGGAGTGTTTGCTTTGCTGTGCATAGAGCTCTGGGTGGGAAATAATTTTTTTGGCTGGCTGCTATTGCTCATACCTCAGACCTGATACAAATGAGTGCTCCTGCTTCTAGTACTTATCRTAYAAATATATRGCTTAAAAAATATTMAATCAACCCCAGAATTAACTGRAAATAGAAAAAGAAMAAGGCATAWATTTAATGAATTTAATTCTGCCTGGAATTAGTTTGGGTAGGAAGGCGTAAGAACCTCTAAGTCTGTTGTGACAGATGCTCAGGGAAAAGAAATTCACCCACAACTTTTTTTTGCTAACCTAAATCAGAATTATACAAGTAAGATAAGATTTATCTCTACTAACTGCTTGATTTTCCACTTAACCCTATTTAAAGATTTTTGAGGATTTATGAAGATTTAGGAAAAAATAACCCCAAACCCCACAATAAATACCATCTCAAAACCCCAAAGCCTAACCCAGACATTTTATTATTGCCCTTTTAGACACAATGCAGCATAGCTACACCACAAACTCCTGAGATAGCCTTGGAGCATCTGTGACCTCAGCCTAAAGAGCTTGGAGAGAGCTGATGCTGCTGCACCTGTTCTCACAAATTTCTGCTCAATCCATTCCCTTTTATTGAAAGAAAATGAGCAGACAGCTCAGTCACAGACAATTAATTTAGAATTAATGCACGATCCTATTATAACGTGCTTAACCTCACTAGATCTTTTAATTCAGTTTAAATCAATCTTAATCTGCATTTAGATCAAAATAAYTCCTCTTTGAGAGAGGTAATGAGGAAGAACATCCTAGGCAGGGTGAGGTACAGTAAGGCTCAATGGTTTCACTGAGGTTATCAAGGGTTTCCATCTCCACTAAGTGTCCTACTAGACCAGATTGCTCATGTGAGCCCTATCAAGCATGATTTTCCCTTTGTAARGCCATATTGGCTGTTACCAATCACCTTTTCATTTTTCATGTGCCTTAGCACAACTTCCAGGAAAATCTGCTCTGTGATCAATGGCACAGAGGTGACATTGCCTGGGCTGTAACACCCTGGGTCTTCTGCTTTCCCCCTTCTGAAAATAGGGGTTATATTTCCCCTTTTCCAACTGCCAGGAGCTTCACCTGACAGCCAAAATCCCTGTTCTGTGTACTTGTACATGTTTCCCATGACAACAGAGCTGTCTCCTCTCAATGCCCAGAAATACTGACACACAGCAAAGAGATTCACTGTGTTTTCTCAGTTGCCTTCAGCTGTGAACATCCTTAGAAACCATGTTGTCTCTTTGGATGAAAARTTATTCTAAATAARTGGGAAAAGRCTTCTTTAACTGCCTGTGATTTAGYTCCTACCAGTTCATTTTTCTGCTTCAGATTGTGTTTGCCCTCACATGCACATGATGCAAAGTAACCCCGGCTTGTCTTCTACTCCACCCCGTTCAACATAAACCAGACGTTTTTGGAGATCAAAGTCATAAAAATTGCAAAAGGCAGTTATTTAAGTCATTGAGGCAATATGCCTTTCAAGGTAGGTTCATTCCCAAGTGTAGATTAACTATGGGGTTTGAGGTTTTTTTTTCCTATATAAATGATATTTTGGAATGAACAAATCTTTGCATTCCAGTTTTAATAGGGGATTTTGATAGGGAAKTTAATAGACATCTGCAGTAGAACAAACTTCTGGCTGAACAGTGAATATTATCTGTTTGGGATATTTGCTGTCTGAATTTCTCATCTGACTTCTTCACCTGCAGCCCTCTGTCCCTAGAACTTAAGAACAAAAGGCACTGCGCCAGGTTAGCTCCCATCATTCCAGCAATTTCTTCTTTTTTCTTGCCCATCTCTATTTTTTCTTCTTCAAGGGCATCTCACAGTTTGGATTTTTTTCGTGCTTTCTGGGCTTTGTGGGATAGATTTTGCATCTCTGAAAGGAGACAATGAAGACATCAAAGAGCGCTGCAAGCGTTCAACCCTTTCATTCCTTTCTTTCAGCAACATCTTTTGTAACTTAGCCCTTGAAACAGAAAATGAGTTTTATTTGTGTATTATAGATATTAAATTGAAACAGAAAATGAATCACCAAAAAGTGCTGCTCAAAGAAATGTAGAACATCAAATTAATTCCTCTGAAAAATACATTTCACACATGGATTGGTAGCATGATGGCTCTCTTCATCTGCAGACCATTTGCTCAATTGCAACTTCATGAAGMCTGGCTGCTGTACAGCAACCTGCATCAGATAAACTGAATTARTTTCCATGTGTTTTATAATGAAGAGGGACTTTCTGGCACAGGTTTCAGTCCTTGTTGTGACAGCAATGACACAAAAGCTGGTGCTGATAGCCATTGCTTCCTGGTGGGCCTTAAGGCAGCTGTGGTGTAAAAGGGCAGAGGGGACGATTCCAACCCCAAGTGTACAAACCAAAAGGCATGCAAGAATAGTGCTTTAGACTGAAAATAAAAATTTCATGACTTTGTTTCTCTTGGGGATAGATTTGGTTGTGTACACTGTCCTGGCAGCCACTGTGGGACCTGGAATTTTGCTCTTCTCAGCTTTCYGGGGGGAAAAGGGAAGGTTGCATGTGCCAGTCTCCTCTTTGGTTTCTACTTGTCCAGATCCTGGTTTTTATGGAAAGTGATGTAATTCTAGAGCACTTAAGTCATGTCTCGGCCCTTATTTAAAACTCATCAATCAATTGTAACTTTTCAGGTTTACACACCCAAAGATATGCTCGTGAGACTACCTGTAATTTGAAACTTGGCCAGACAATTTTCAGGTTCTGAAATCCATCCAGAATATGTTTGCAGAAGGAATATTTCTGCAKCTGAATTTTAGAGAAACAGCTTGCTGGATCTTACAGAACAAAAAAAGGTGGAATATTGGAAAAAATTGTGTTGGAACACWGAACTGTTTAGTATTTTCTAATTTAAAACTCATTGGTTGTAYTTCACAAAAGAGCAAATGGTCTTGACGGTTTACTTATAAAAGAAACAAAAGCTTTTCACAGACTTCTGCTGTCTTTTGATAAATGTTAATCAGGGAAAAGATTGAATTAAGCAGGTTAGTGTGGTGTGTTGGATAAAAAAATATAAACTTGAGATTCTTCAGGACTAACACCTATCTTTAGAGGAAGCTGCTTGTTTTCCTCCTTGTCATACTGTGTTTGTAACTTAGTTTTGGGGTTTTTTAAATTTTTTTTTTTTGTGGCTTCCTCTTCAGTGAAGACATTTTATTAGAAACAAGGTAAAAATACAAGAAGTATTAAAAGTACTTCTTTTAATACATTCMATTCCTCTCCAGTACACCAATTTGAAATATTTTTTTCAAGCTTACACTTTTTAATCCTTCCCTAACGAATTGCAGTAACTCTTAGTAGTTGAAGCAGAATTTTGAGTCAGTCAAGGTGCAGTGGTATCAATCCTGTGCCMTGCAGGATTCATGCACTCAAAGATGACCCCATGAAGTATCTTGGGATGCAGAAAGTGTTCTGGCAGATAGGAAGGATGGGCTGAAACACATGTTAAGGACTGTTCAGTATCAAGTGAAATTATCTCTGTAGTGTGCTCTGGGATGTTTGTAGACACATTAAAATCAAGTTTAAAATGATTAAATCTCAATCCCCTTGATTCTAATACATGTTTTAAATACTGCTAATGTACTTCATTAACATTTTGAGAAAAATCAAGCAGGCTTTTCAACACTCATCAACAGAGTTTGGAAATATTCAAATATTCCTATGTTTACAGGCCTCTGTGGCCACAAAGAAAAATATGCTAATTCCAACCAGATCTTGGTGTTCTCGGCTGAAGTAGTAGCTAGTATATTACAGGCATGTACAAAGCTGTTCTCCTCCCAGGAGATATTTTAGCTGTGAATGACTCTTGGAAAACAATATTAACTTGCTGCTACAACCGGATGAGCTATAAAAACGAGTGCAGATAATACTGTGTTATGTTTTCCTGCTTCTGCAGCAGCCAGCTTGCATTTTTGCCCCTAATTTCTCGCGAAGAAAAGAGCTCTCAGGGCTTTGCTTCTAGAAGTTGTGGTAGAATTGTTTTTATGACCTCTTCCATTTTCTTGCTGCCATACATCTGGCAGTCAGGCGTGAGCTGCTGAGGGCTCTGTGGACTGCACTCAAGCCTTTGGCAGTTACCACTACCTTTATGATAGTTATAATTAACCTCATAAAATGTTTTCTCCATTTTTTTTCCCCTAGAAAACAAGCCAACTTATTTTAGAAATGGATATTTGGGGTTTTTTTTGTGAAATGTTGTTGTTTCAGTCACTCTGGCGGTCAAGCTTTGGTGATAATTGTCGTGTGGGGATGTACAAGATTCACTCCTYGTGCCACCACAGAAGTGTGAGCAGCTGCTCTGATTGAGCCACTCCTGAGAGATACAGTCCTAAAGTCAAGGATGGCTTCTTTTTCAAATCTCATTGCAACTAAATTCCAGTTGAATTTTCCTTTGATTCCAGTAAAACTTCCTGTTCAGTTCTGTTCATGTTGAAAGAGCTTCCAGGGAGCTCTGGAGCAGACTGAAAGATTCTACATCCTACAGGAGCTGGCTGGCTGCTCTCCTTCAGGGGCCTGTCTTGGCCATCATGCTTGCCATGCCTTTRCAGTGATGCCCCTACAGCAAATGTTTGCTGTTTACATTAAAGAACTTTTCAGAAAACATTTTCCCCTGCCTCCTATTCTGGTACTGAGTTACAAGCACCTGGTGCAATATCCTGTGGCAACAGCCAAAGCCTCAAATGTGGAGTTTCATCCCAGATTTTTTATTTCAGGTGAGCAATTCAGTGTGATCACCGTGGGCAAAGCAAATGAAGAATTTTGTTCTGTTCTTTCTTCTTTTGACTCATCATGTGTTATGGCCAGATTTCCTCAGGAGGAACTAAACACCAACACACAAAATCAACACACATTAGAGTAATTSTTTTACTTCTGGAATGAAATTAGATGTTATTGTGTGTGTCTTTGGCTTGTGGAGGGAAGTGTTGGGAATTCAGCAGACCTGAGCACATCCTGGTTTAGTCCAAATGAGACAAAGCCATGTTGTAGTCAGGCTGCCTCTGTGTTCTGTGGCAGGGAATATTTCTCTTGCTCTTTTTGCTCTCAAGGCAGCCTTTAAGGATTTTTAAAATTCACTGTGAAGATATTTTACTGAAGAGAATAGGTGGTGATGAAGGCAAAGGAAGAAARTTAGTGTTAAGTATGCTTCTTAATAATTTTTTTAAAAAATATTACCACACAGAGTTTCAATGACTTTTCAAATCTTGGAACAACTTACAGAAAAATCTCTCAGTTCAACGTAGGTTTACGTGGGATTTTGAAACCATTCACTTGAAYCCTTGAACTTTGAGAACTGACATCAGAGCTTGGCAGAAAGGCATTTTCTTAAAAATACTTTGGGTTTTTTTTTGTTTGTTTTTTATTTATTTTTTTTAAGACATAATGCTAGAACTTTTATAGGTTAGGCTCATCTTTCCTCAAAGAAGTGCTGCAAAGTTGTATTCCAGAGGGCAGGGTCTCCAGGAATCCATTCCAAGCATCCCCATGCCTTATAGCAGCTTTGAGTTTTCTCTGTGTGCGTGTCACAGCTTCTGTCCCCAAAGCATGATGAGATTCTTTGTAGAGTGACAGTGAGATTAGTGGAGCCTGGCATGGCTGTTGAGATATTCTTGACAAGGAAAGCCTTATTTAATGGGAATGAGCTTTTTGCACTTTATAGGTGCTGTTAGGGAAGCAATGGAATATTGTTTTACATACATTGTTTTACCTTGTACAAAATGGTGCCATTCCATTCAAGAAAATAACGGAAAACCTGCCTGGATTTTGGCTTTCTCATGTCTTGTTGCTGTGCTAGGAAGGCATGTTCTGGTAATTCCTTTTATTATTGTTATTCTTTCACTTATTTTTATTATTCCTTTTATTTTGGGATCATTGATCTAAAAAACTAATTGAACCAACACCTTTTGCTCCCACCCACCTAAAACCAAAAAAACATATGTAAAATCAAAAAAGTCTGGTATTTGTGTGAGAAGTCTATGTACCTAATTTGGAAAGACTTCTTACTCCAGAAAGTTACTACAATTAACTTTGCCTTGGTCCCAGCCTGAAGAGGCTTTCCATGGAGACAGAGCCTTCATAATCACGACAAAAATAAAAGCTTGTAAACACAAAAAAAAGCACATTCTTCTTGTGAACTCTGTGAAAGGGGGAGAATGTGGTCCTGTAAAACGTTTGTATCTGCTGGAAAGCTGCTGCTGTCCTGTCTTAAAGCTATGGCCTCTTAAGTATTTCCATTTTTCTTGCTATTGCTTTACTCTTAAAGGTTATGAAGAGTTTTGTGTCTGGGAAGTTGAGCTGAGTTGATATTCTCTAAGGGCACAGAACATTAATGAGAGATTYGTTTTGCACAAGACTGATGGCTGCAAGTCCTACTTGACATACAAATATGTAGCTGCTGCTTGGCAGAAGGAATGAGTAGATGGGGAACTGTCCCTCTGAAAAGGCTGTGTCCTGTAGTAGGATGTTTGCCTGGAAGTGGGACCAGGTGGTCCCTGTATCTTTTGTGAGGGTGGCACATTCTTGCTAGCTCATCTCTTGAAAGTTTTTCTCTTGAAAGTCTGATTACTCCATAAGAAATACAAATGGAATAAAAAGTAACTCTCATTTTGATGGAAAGAGAATTATTTTTCCGTTTTGTAGGAAAAACTGAGCCATGGAAATGCACATGGATTTTCTGTTCTGAATGAACAATAAGAATAATAATAATTATTTTTTCTAATCTTTTTTGCGTATGCTTTTCCTTCTGTTCCTTGAATATTTTAGATCGTTAGGATTCCAAATATAAGTATTATCTGTGTAAAAATTTTGATCTATTTTGCAGTTTACTTATTCTTTCCATTCATCAACAGGCTTAAGCATTATATGAGAATACTGAGCTCTAGCATGCTATACACMGAGAAAAAATTAATCATGGTGTATTTTCAAATTCAAGTGGATGGGGTTTTTTTACCTTTAAAAATTGCTTTTGGCATAAAATTCAGATTTCACTCATTCATAAGCTGCTGTGGCTCTGAAAGATTTGGTGCTTTTGATAAGAACAAAGGTGCAACCCGGTATTATTTTACCTCTCTGGATTTCCGAGGACACGCGGCTTTTGGAAGCGCCGCTGATAGCGGCTGGCGAGCGAATAGAAAAAAAATGCCTGTGATCTCCATTCCGAAGGGCAGCAGAAAACAAAAGAGCACTGAAACCTTAATCAGTGCCATTTTCCCCTGTGACAGCAGCTGTACTCCTTCAACTCCTCTCCTTCCGTAGCAATCTCCCTAGGATGCCAGGATGCCCTGCYGGTTTAGCAGAAACCGCAGACACATTGTCTGTTGCATTAGGAGGTCGAGAGCATCACTGGCTGTGTTTTTCAGCTTCTGATTGGCATTGGGAAAGATGCAGTTATTCCTCAAAGTTGTAAAGAAATGAATTCAGCAGCAATTTCTTTGCTAAGTGTCTGAGAGAGCCTGCATGTCTGTTGCTGTGTTTATAAAGAAAGGCTTGTTTGTGTAGCTGTAATTTTTTTTTTGAGTGCTTACATCTTGCTGTGATATTTACCTTATTTTTATGTGGGAACTAAGTGATCTTTAATTTACAGTTCTTTTCAAGTGCTAAGAGCACAGCAGAGCCTTGGGAGAATATTTAAGAAAAACCAAAACCAACCCCAAAAATCTAAACTGTATTTTATTTGCACTTGAGAAGTTTAAACCTGGTCTCAGGCTTATTGTTCTGGCTTGAATGCCACTTTGTGCTGATGGCTCTGTTAACCATGCTGGATGTGGCAAACTGGCTTGTCARAATTCTCTCTCCAGAAAGGTGTGACCAAGAATAACCTTCCATTTTTGCTGTATAACAGAATCTAATTCACAAATTAGACTTTGTATGGAGAGTGTAAATTAGTTGGCTRAAGTCATCTTATAAACTTCCTTTTCCACAAAACCAGTCAAGATGGTTTTCAGGATGCTGTCAGGGTGATTCAGCTGGGAAATGCTGCTGAATCATGTAAGTGGCACTTAGATCTGGTTGGAACAATTAATATTCTCTGTTCTAGTATATTCAGGGATTCTGCATACYTCAGTTACCCAGCCAAGCCTCTTCTTTATTTGAATGTGTACTAGTTATTGCCTTCAATTTTGGCTGGGCTTCCTTGTTGTCATACCAAATGCACTGTTCCATTTATTTTGTTTACTTTTTTTTTATCTGGAAAAGCTCTGGCAGGCAGAGAAATACAATTCATGTCATCACACTGACACCACGGCATTCTCCAGAAACATTTCTGCTTCTGAAGGCACAGGGGAAGGGAGAGGCAGAGATGTGTATAAAAGAAAGGAAAAAAAAATATGTGGAGGCAAATCCAGGATGAAAGTAAAACCACATGGTATTAGGGAGCGAGAATTACAGCAGCAGGTTTTTGACAAGAGASGACTGATCTGGACATGCAGGTAATTGAAGACAGACAAAAGGATGGTTTTAAGCACAGTTTTATTAGGTTAATACACCAGGAATAGTTCTGATAAGTCCAACATGGTGTTACAGGATTCTTACCAYATAACTCATAACTCAGGATCGCTGTTCTTTGGTTTACCCACAGGATTTAGCTTGTAACTGGAGCAAAAGCCAGAACCATTTTAGGCCATATAAAGAATATGGCCTAAAATAGCACAAAATCTGATTTTGTTGCTTGACCAAAGTTATACTTAAGTTATGCTTTGAACTGCAGACACAGTGGAAAGTACAGGTAGTGGAAAAGCAGAGTAACCAATGACAAAATCTCAGGTAAAGGTGGTTTTGTTTCACCTCGTGTAGATGTGTTTGAAGCAAAATCTGATATGAGCTAAAAGTCAGAAGATCRTAAAAGTTATGTTGAAGTAATAATAGGCTACTTAGGCAAAATATTTGTGAATAGTTGATTAAGAATGTGATTCRGGAATTTCAGTGCTTTAGTAATAATATAATATGGCTAACTAGGAGAAAAATCAGGGTCCTTTATTAACAATCTTTTCTGAAGTCTCATTTTTGCCATTTCAAAGGTGCTTGCTGAACTGTGTATTTGTTTTAGTTGCTGTTCATTAGGGAAGCAGATCATAAACCAAATGTTTGCATAAAAAGTCTTATAGAGTCATGTGCAGACTTAMAAAGCATTGTACACTGGCTCTTTAGAACCAGAACTCATCATTTGGAGAATTTATTAAAATATGAACAATAAATCTGCAAGCTCAGTCTTTAGGGGTACTTTCACATTTATATGATGAAAATTAGGAAAGAGTGAAACTCGACCTTTCCAAGCCCTGAACTGTTGTTTCTTTYGTTGTCTCAAAGTGTCCCAAGAAAATATTTTATCTCCTTCTTCTGAGAGATGTTAAGCCTTTTGTTTTGTCTGATTTTTACTCCTGTGGGATGCTGGCTGATGTTAGAATAGAAAAATTTAGATATTTAGATAAGTGGCATGAATAATTAGTGAACTGAGTCCCTATGTCTGTRAGTCTCCCTGCCAGCACTTAACTGATGTCATAAGAAAGTTTGTAATTTTTTTGTTCAGACAATGGAAGAAATTCTTGCTTCCTAAAGCAGTGACTGGGTTAGTTAAAGTGGGGATGAGAAGTTGCATTGTTTTTGATGAAGGAAAAAGATAAAACCCCAAGCAAACAGATCCACCTCCCCACATTCTTAGAGCTGGGTAGTCAGAGCCTGTGTCTACATGAGAGAATCTGCAAGTGCCTCTTCCTGCCTCTGATTCCTCCCTTTTAAAAGGAAGCCTCTGACCTGCCTGCTATTTACCCTTTTCTGGGGTGAACAAGGAACATTTAGCGAACATTCTGGTTTTGTTCCAAAATATGAGTAACTGCAAGTGAACCTGGTTAAATGTCAGTGGTCTGCTGCACTAATTGCAAGAGGCTTTAARCATTCTATTGCTAATCTGTTCAGGCTCTAAAAGTTTAGTGTAAAGTTTTAGATTTACTCATAATCTCCAAATCATAAAGTCTTCGGGATTCCAAAAATTCACAAAGTGGTTTCTGGTGGGAATGGCAGATTATTCATTAAAACGAGATGAGAAGTGTGTTATCCTGGTTGACTTTCAGTTATGGCTTAATTGTTGGGAATTATTTCAGTTATAAATATAAGAAATATTAACTTTTACAGAGGGCTTGAGAATTCCTTTTTAATTTTGTGCGTTGTGTGCAAAAAAGAAACTTTCCCAGGAACTTTGAAGCTAACCTTACACATGGCAGCTCTGTGAGAAACTGCTCAGTTCAACCCATTTGCAGCGCTGCTTTGAAAKGATTGTTTGGGCCACTTTCATCCCCCCTGGAAAACTCACTGAGGCCATGAAATGGGGAATATTTCCCCAAGTTCTCGTGAGGTGCCATATGGGGCAGTGTGCTACCAATGTGGCTTAAAAGGCACCTGARCCAGAGCAGGGAAAATAAAAAATCCTTACATTTGCAAGCTGGTTGTGAATGTTGATGTGCATGGGTCTCTAGATTCAAAAAGAATTCACTGTATTCACTGTTGCTTAATAGTTCTCTTCAACTTTCTCAATCCTTTCTTATCCCTTTGATCTGAAATAGAATAAACCTAATCTGAGTGAAAGCAATTTGTCTCTAGAATAATAATAAAAATATCATTCTTTCTGTGGAGAGGGCTGAGGCTTTAAGTGTGAAAGCTTTTGTGACTTTGGTCCAGATTTTGAACTGGCAATAATTTTCCCCCACCCTCCCTTTTTCCCCCCTCCTTTTTCTTTTCTTATAGAATCTTTTTTGATGCTGCTTGGGCTTCTTTCAATGCGCTTTTGCACACTTGTGTGTGTGTAGTTAGGAAGATGATAAACTGGAAGGGAGAGGATGGTTATGTATCAATTTTAGTTAATTAGTGGTCTCAGGTGCTCTGAACTGTGAAGATCATCCTCAACCCAAAAGTGTGCCACAATCATTAATAAAGGAAATATTTGAAGTGCTGTTGTCCATAGCWGGTCCTAGGTGAGACATCCAGTGCAGCACAGCTTTAAAAATCCTGTACTGCTGCCCCAAATGTATTTCAAGTRCTTGTCAGTCAGTTTTTGACTCTTTGGTTGTGGTCCACCCGATGTGATATCCAATTGCTTGTGAATGGATCCAGTGTTTGTACCTGCAGAAATCTGTTTCTCTGGCTTTTACTATTCCTGATTTTTTTTTTTTATTTTGCATGCAACCGGGCTTCCTGACATCTGCTTCAAATAAATTTTTTTTTTTATAATATTCATATATGCCCCCTTGTCCTGTCATGTGTATTAAACCAAAAATAATTCTGGAGCAGACATCCATATCATGTAGGATTTTGTGTACTTTTTATAAAGGCCATCTGGATTTGATCCTGCCCTGGAGAAGCAGGATGCTTTGTTTCTTGACAAAGTTTTCTATCAGAAGCACTGTTAGGAAGGAATCCACGGGCCTTGCTTCCTTCCAGACCTGAGATAGCAAAGCTGTGGACAGACAYAGCACTTTGGTGGCTTTTGAAAAGTCAAAAATCCACAACCACATAGGGCTGGAATAATCTGACCGGCTCAGGATGGGGTTTCAGTAACGGTGCTGCAGACTTTCGTTTATGCAGTTTGCAAAGCTGCAGCAGGCAGCTTTCCAGGGCAGCAAATTAACATTATTTAACATTTCTGAAACTTTTAATTAAGCTTGTTTCAGGCTTGCACTCAAACTGAAGCAGATCTCCCCATCCCCCACTTAAGAATGTTCTTGGCTTCTCGATGAGCTTTCCTAAGTAGTCCCRGTTCTTATAATAATGTCATCCTAACGAGCTGTGCAAAACATGGTGTGTTTTGTTTTGGGGGCTTCATGTGCAGCAATTTTGCTCTCAGTCCACGTGGGTCTGCACCCCATGATTTTTATTTCAAGTTTCAGGTTCATGGGAAAAGAAAAAAAAATAGAAAAAGCGGTGTTTCATAGGGGTTTAAGTGGGTTCCATAAACTGGCCCATATTCTCTCTAAAGATGTGTGAATCTTAGTTAACCTTTTATGAAAAGTTTTGCATTTGTAAAGAAATTCAAAAGGGGCATATTGTGTAGTTTATGACTTCATTGTGAACATTTTTTACAGCTGTAATCCTTCCTTCTGAATGTTATAYTATGGCTGCTGCTCTTGCTGTATGGCTAAGGTAACAAAATGGTTCCTCTTGTAAAACCCTATTTGCAGATGGCTTGTGAAACATTCAGCTTTGCAGATGAATTGTTCTATATCTTGGATTGTGGCCACATGTACATTTTTTTTGGAAGGCTTGAGCAAAATGGCTTCAATCACTTGTATGAGAGTGGGGAGGAAAACCCAAGTCCAACCTTTAGAGCGACCGAGGTTGGAAAACTACTTTTACAAGGAAGTATTTTATACTCTAAAAGAAGTGCCTGAATATGTTTTAGAGGGGTTATTTCTGGTTAAATTATAAGCCAARTCCGGGCAAACCTGGAAAATGCACCTGTGGAGTGAGAGTGAGCAGAAAAGCTCCAGTTCTTTCTGGATATTTTCCTAATCTTTAATAAAGCTATGACTTGGTGAAGGAGGTACTCCTCATGTTACATCCTCCAGCAAAGCAATCCATTACTTAAGAAAGGTGCAGGGAGCAATAAACATAGAGTAGCTTTTTTCTTGGTCAAAACATGAAGGGTTGTCAAAGCCAAAGCTTTTCAAATGTTTCTGAGTCAAAGCAGAGTCCAACTGGAAACGTTTCAATCAAAGGAAGAATTGCATATGGAGGAAAACAGATGAGRTCCCTCTCCCTCCTGCCTCATTCTGGGCATGGATTTATAGTGTACAAAAGCTCCAATTTCCAATCCTTTTTCTGAAGAATATGTCATTGTTGTATTAATAAGTAGAGAAGCTCCAAAAGAAGCARCCTAAGTTAGGTTTCAGCATGATGAATTCCTTGAAGGTGATCAGCTTGCTTGTGGCCTTTTCAGGAAGCAGCCTCAATAGCAGCCTCCAGTAAACCTGGAAAGATCTGCTCATTCCTTAATAAGGAAATGCACATTTTTGGAATCTGCTTTGCTGAATGGTACAGAAGCACAGCTCAGGCTGTGGTACTCATCTTTCTTCACTTTGTCTRGAAACAGTGTTGGTGATGGGGAGCTGGTTTTGTTTTCCAGACTTTCATTTGTGTTTTATTGTGGTTCCTTGGATGATATAATTCAAGAGCTATGAATRTAACAGTTGGTTTGTTGAATAGCATAGCAACAGTCCTTGTTTCAAAAAAGAATGAAAACATTAGTTGTCATACAAAGTACGTTGGATCCTTCTGCCCAGTACAACTCAGCTAGAYGAAATGCTGAAACTTTTAAAGTTTAATTACTAACTTATGGCCTGGTAATAGGAMTTTATGTTAGCACAATATGCAAGTGGGAAAAAAGTCTTTTTGTAAGGACAGTATTTTGATAATGCTTAATATGATTTTTAAAGTGTCTCTKTTGTTAAAAACAGGGCATTAAGGTATTGCTGTCTGTTTCACATAAAAGTTAAGGTAAGTTAAGGATCTGGTGGTGTTTTCTGCTGGATTTTCCAGGAAATTTTGCAAGAATGCCTCATATGAAGCGATGGGGAAGCAGCATTCTGGTCTTGTGCTGTAAAATCCTGATTCATTAATACTTGCAGGCCTCTGTTAATTAGCTAT
This sequence comes from Malurus melanocephalus, assembly GCF_030028575.1. Classification (NCBI taxonomy): domain Eukaryota; kingdom Metazoa; phylum Chordata; class Aves; order Passeriformes; family Maluridae; genus Malurus; species Malurus melanocephalus. The sequence continues at coordinate 857,276 of NW_026623424.1, forward strand.
AATACCAATTAATAATTGGTGTCAATTCAGTTTCCTTGGCACAGTGCTTGTTTATGTTGTGCTGATGGCACAATGTCTTACAAGCATCTCTGTTTAAAGGATGGGATAAATAACTTCAGCTTGGCCAGTGAATAGAAACCATCCTAATTTGAGAGCAGCCCTGTAAAACAGGAATGCACACCTCATTTTAGGGCAAAGCATTTGGTAGGAAYATGTCCAAGGCACCTGCAGAAAATTAAAGCATTTACTCCCCTYGTACACAAAAATTTCAAGAGGTAATTACCTTCAGCGTGAAACGTAATACGGCTCCCATTAGATGGAACACATGAGTGAAAATCGAATAGAAGCCTTGTAGGGAGTGCTTCTGAGAATTAATAGGGCTGTTRAAAGCRCTAATARGGGTGTTTKCTTTGCCKTTGTGTACAGCCATCSCTGTCCTTATCTYGTGGAGTTTATGATGAGGTTGCTGTGGCAGACACAGATTTCCTGTATCTCCCTGTCTGCTGTCAGCTGCTTTGTGTCTGTGGGGCTGGCTGCTGCCTCTGGAGGCTCCCACTTTTCCCCTGAGCCCCCATTCTTGGTCTCTGTGCCAAGGGCTGGCACGGAAGTCTCCACCTCTCTGACTGTGAGGAGGAGAGTGAGAGTGTGGAGCTGCTGGGTTCAGCATCTCACTTTGTTCAGCCCTTCTTTTATCCTTCAGGGAACTTCCTCTGAGGAGATGGAGCTGAAAGTTAAGATTTCATGCTTTGTTCTGGCAGCCGAGGCACAAATATCCAGTTTCCTCCTCCACTGTTTGACATTTTGTTTATGTCTGTGTTGCAGAAACAGAGCGAGTGGCTTTGTGTTCAGTTTGTGTTTGGGATGGTGAAATCCAGGATCCATCCAAGCCTTTGGCTACCTAAGAAAGAATAACAGCCCTATGATGCTTTGCTTTTTCCATTCTCTCTTCTCTCTTTTTTTTTTCTGCAACATACACAGTGATTTGTCTCAAGGGATGAGGAGGWGGTGGGAGTCCTTGTGTACAGTGCTTTATGCTTTTTAGGGCCAGACTTATAAMGAGCTCTGCTCTGTCCTTTTGCCAGCCCTAAACATGGGAATAGTCAAAATGCCTGCTTCTGTCAGTTCAGACATGAGTCAATAAAATACCTGCAGTGCTTTGCACTGCCTAAAAATGCATTTCTATTTCTAGTGACTCTGGGTAATTTGCATTGTAGAGTTACATTTAATAATTTCTAGATAAAACCCAGTTCATTTAAGAGCAAAAGATTGGTTTTGCCAAACMACACTTGCAGGCTAAGCCTGGAACTGGAACGGTAGATTGTAGCATTTTCTGGTGTGTCCTCAATGGCAACCCTCAATTTATGCCTATTGTATATATAAAGCACAGTTTGGCATGTATGACAGCTCTGGTACAAATCAATTCCCACTCTGAACAAATAGGCTTTTTTTATGTGTGAGTTCAATAAATGATATCATTCCGTAGTCTGTAATTCTTCCCTCAAAACTTCTAAGCTCCTTTGATTAATATCTTGACTTTTCTTACAGACTTCTTCTTTCCATGTGAAATARGAGACTCAGATATTTAATACACTTGTAATTCAGCATTTCCTTTTAAATAGTATTTTAAAGATCAAAAGAGCTGTGAGCCTGTGTTGTCTGTAYTTTTCCGGAACAGGAAACTTTCCTTCCACTGCTTTGTCAGCTCTTCCTGTCCTTTTCTTGCCCTCACTCTATTTTAATGTAACTGTGTTTGTATTTCATTTAAATGGTAAAGCTACTTGTATAGATACCTATGCTTTTGACAAGCATTTTGGGTGAAATAAAGGTGTTTTATATCAAAKAGAATCAAGCTGGATTCTGAAATTTTAGTACAGATTTGAGCTTGAACATTCCCTAGATTCTAGGAAGTTTTGAGAAGGATAAAATCATGCAGTTTTGAGCTTCTGGATTGCTTTTTTGTTTTTCTCCTTATTAATCACTTTTTGTCTGAAAGTGGCCAAATAGCAATTCAGCTGCTCCTAAATGAGATTATTAGTGGTGAGTTTTTGCCTCCTRTACTTTGTGGCATAAATAAGGTTATGATTAACATTCTGGCATGACAATTATATGCAATTATGAGGATATGCTTCAGGTTTTTAAGGTTCCTGAAGAGATACTTGTTGAAAAGTCAGTTTAAAGTAAAGAAAATAATGTTTGGACAACATGGCATGCTCTCACTACTGTAGCCATTCAGAAATGCTTTTTTGCAGTTGAAAGGCTGTCATGTGGGAAGATCCAGAGTTCCCTTACTGTGGCTGGGTTTCTAATGGAACATAAAATTAAGACCTTTGTCTTAATCTGCTCACAGAAAGCTTTAATAGCATGGAGTTTTCCTCATGCATCAAGTATAATTATTTATTTCCATTAGATGGTGTGACTGTTTTGCCTTTTTATTCTTATTTCTTCCTTCACCTGCAATTCTGCCTCGTAAACTTATTAAAAAGACACTGATGTAGAATCCAGCAGAATGAGACACTAACCTGTGTTTTAGAAAGAGAGTCATACAAATAATGCTGAACTATAAAACATAACCTTGACAAGGAATGAATGCTGGCTAAGGACCACTTTACCTCTCTGGATCATCAACAGGTGATATCCTAATGGAAACTCCAAAAGWGAGGGGAGACTGAAAAATCATTTCAGAATCTGATGTAAGAACCAAATGGCTGTAGTTCAGTGTTACATCAAGAGCTCGAAAGTTAAAAGTAATCTCAAAAGTTGAAACAAAATGCTGGTCAAAGGTGCATAATAAAATTAATGCTTTTACACAGATTTACACAGTTTTCCAAGGGAACTTGCAAGAACTTTGTGTGCACAAAAATAAATCATATGCACATGTAGGTGTCCTTTGCTTTTCAATATGGTACCTTTCCAACAGAGGAGGAAAAGCAGTTCTGATAAATAGATTTTTCAAGGATATGGTGTGTTAAACATCTGAGTGTAAGATTTCTTAATTACTTTTACAGGATCTATGGAAAACCAGAGTTTTTTGCTCAAGAACTGATTTGAATGTTATGACTGAGCACTTTGAGTCTGTCCTGGTAATTTGTCCTAGCACAGAGAAAATGATGTTCCAAACAAAATGAAAATTCCAGTCAATTTTAGAATATGTGCAAAGAACTGAAGATGGAGCTTTCCAAGTTGTTTTTTTATGACATGCCAGCCTTTTAGTACTGGAAATGTTGCTATTCTTTTTGTGGTTGTTTTGAACTGCTTTCAGAATAACACACAAGGTTTCTGTGTCTAAAGGTGTATATATAGTTGTGGTGTTTGTAGTTATGTATGTGCCGTCCACCAGAAAACAGGCCTGCACCCCATAAAACCCATTAACATTTCATACTTTTCCATCTCTTGTTACTTTTGTTTTGAATGACCCCATTGTTTTTACCTGAGTATTATGCTGGTTGCTCTCATCAGACAATTTTTTTTAAAAATAAAGTCTTAGAGAGAGACCTTCCAGACATCTGTTTTAAATTTAAGTTGCTTTAATTTCTCCATATGCCATCTTCTCTCCATCATCTGTGCTCATCCTCAGTCACCATGTGTAGGATTTCATGCACTGTCTCCCAAGAACATCTTTAGCTTGTATTTTCAACTAATTCATAAACATGTTTGCTTTAACATATTCTTAGATTGCACTTATTGGGTTTTAAATCCAGAATCAAAGGCATAGCATCTTTCAAGTGTCATTTCAGTGTGTTCAGTATCTTTTAATAAAATGCAAATTAAACAAGCCCAGCTGGCAGTTCACAGGATATGTTTGGACATTCTTTCTGCTTAGACTAACAGGACTGAATTTTAGATGCAGTTGTAGTTGTGTAAATCCACATCAACTTGAAGTTGTCCTTCAGATGGTTTCAGAAGAAAAATGGTTGCATCTCAAGATATTAGTGGTGTTTTTTGGTTTGATTCCTTAAARTTTTCTCCCTTTTCATGGCCATGCTTACTAAATGATAGGTTGAAGGTTAGGCAGTAAACCATGCAATAAACTTTGTCTTTTTTAGATTTGTTCAGAACTGCTTGGTTGTCTAATTCTGCTTAAAGGAGAGRTTTTTATTTCAAATCAGCAAAAAGGTCTGAGTTGTGATTTTGTGTTCSTCAGTAGGAAAACAGTACTTTAAAAATTAGCTTGTTTTTTGATGTTATTGGAGGTAGAGGTACTAAAGTTTAGGACACACAATAATGCACAGGTATAAAATATTGGAACACAATGCTCTATTTAACCAGGAGAGGACAAATTTAGCCACGCACAGGCCACAGCATGCAGGTGCAATCCCTTTAGGTGAGTTCCAGAAGTGATCTGAATGCTGGCACCTGCTTGGCCTGAATGAGAACATCTTACCCATGGGCTGATTTGAGAGACAGGTCAATGTTCTGAGGGAATTCCAGATGAAGGGCATGGGTCTCTGTGTTTATCAGGGATTGCTAAACTGGTCCTGAAAAGCAGCTTTCTTAAATAAAATTYAAAGATAAACATTTTGCTTGCATCCCCTCCTGTAAATGTGAATAACTGAAACGTTTTAAGTATTTGAAAGGTGACAGTGTGAGCTGAAGTGAATCCTGGAGTTTCCCCGGGAGGGGAGACTTGCTAGCCCAGCAGGCTGAGCTCCTGGAAGTTTATAGAAATGCAAATTGCRTGCCAAATTACAAAATGAAAACAAAAAGCAGTGCTAAGCTACTGAARTGGCTCAGCATGCTAATGCCAGGCTTCATTAGAGTGTCCTGATGGGGACAATCGCTGCAGCTCTGAGCAGAACAGATCTAATGACTCTGCATTCACAGGAGAGTCCATGCTATGTCCCAGGAATTGCTTTGAGCTGTTTTCTCCCGGGTCTATGTTGGACAGGCTTGATAGAATGAAATCTCCTTACAGGCTATGGTTTTGAATGATATATGCAAACAAATGC
>NW_026623424.1:862306-867203 GCF_030028575.1 Malurus melanocephalus
ATGATTTTTTATGTGGAAATTATTTTGGAAAGAGATCAACCTCGGAAAGCAAAGAAGGATAAAAAGATTCGAGACCCACAAAGAATAAATATGAAGCTCTTTATGCATCATAYATAAAATAGTGATTCATATCAAGAAGCCTGTGTAATTTGTTGTGTTTGCTCCAGTTTTCTGTCTTCTTTGGAATTATCAGATAAAGCAAAGTGTTAAATTTAGCGACTTATAACACCAAAAGGAAGTTCCAGTAGCCATAAACCCATTCCTTCAGCCCCCAAAAGTTCAATTTCATGCTAAGTATCTTATTATTGCAAATGCATATTGAATTTATTACAGACATTTTTATTTAAACTACATCTCATACCTTGTGCAGGTCATGCATCTGGGTGTGTGCATATGCATCTTATAATTTAATACTGACCTTTTTGATTCTGCTGTAAACCAACACGACAGTGTTCCAAGCACAGGAGGTCATCAAACATATTCCAGGTGCAGCCTTTTCTGACAGAAGAGCAGCAGCACGAGTGTGTTTGTGCCTCTGAAACAAAAGTGTGATCTRTTTCAGATGTGCAAGAGAAAATGAAGTGTTAAACTACTTGCGAGCTATTGTCATTTTCCCCCCCATCCGTCTCTGTTGAAAAATGAAGGTGCTTTGGGCTTTGTACCATATTAGAGAGGCACACAAATCTATTTTGCAGAAATCTCGAGTCAAAAGTTGTATAGCTCCTCATAGAAAGATAATGAATGGTAGGAGTGGTGCAGTGTTTGAGGACTCAATGGAAAATTTTTCTCATGGAAGAGCACTCATGATATGTGCAGGTTCTAAATCACCACAGTGTCCAGATCTGCATGATCCACCTTGCTCCTCTCCTTTTTTATTTTTTATTGAAAAACCTGAACAAAGGTTTTAAACTAGAATAAGCCAGTTAAAAATAACTGGATATACTAAAATACCTAGAAATGCTAAAAATACTAAAATAGCTAGAATAAACACGTCTAAAAATACTAAAATAACTAGAATAAACACGTCTAAAAATATAATGCAAAATTGCATTACAAAAGCATTTATTCTTCTTTTCCCTGTCACTGCAAACATTTAATTCTTTGTTTTTAGGCCTTCAGAGATGTAAGTAACAGAGCATAGGGAATCTGGTGTATCTCTCCAGGTAATGTTCTCACCTTTGCTGTTTGTCTTTGGGTGACTCACATACAGGGAGAGTCTTTTAAAAAAAGAGTTTCTCTTTTGGTAAATCTCAGCTTGTCCTTGATACTTCTCCATTCACCAAGAGTCTGTTTTTTCAGAATACTTGCTTTTTCCTCCTTGACTTTATGATCATTTTTCAGTGTTTTTCAAGTGTATCAAATGATGGAGACCAAAATTTTGAAGCCACTTGTATAGGTTTTAAGAGAGTCTAGTTAAAAGTCTATATGTGTTTGCAAACATTAGCTTCTTAAAAAAAATAAATATATAATTAAAAAATAATTATCTGTTGATCATGAGGTATTTGTACAATGATACCATATTTGGGGCAAGGAGAAAAGGATAAATGAAGAGAGTATCCAAATTACTTTCTTATCAAGTGTGGTGGTCATTGGTGGATTGGTATTTGAGTCAAATGATTATGGCTAAATAATCCATTGGATTTGGAAACAARGGGATTTTCCTTCCTGTGTTTTGGGAGAAGTAAAGCAAACTGTAACGACAAAACCTTTTAGACAACTGAAATTCTTTTTACAAAAGTAACTTGTTATTTTTTATCTGGACCGTTTGACTCTATCATGACACTATTTGAAAAATTTTTTTGATATATGGAGACAATTTTKCAGATTTTGGGTGCTGTGACTGAATGCATGAAGAAGACTAGGAGCCTGTGTTTTTTAATCTGATTTGTTAAATTCCACGTGCTTGTGAAGAGCTGAATATGTCAGTCAGTCCATCTATAAAATTCTTTATAAAATTGTCTTTATAAAAAATGGTGAGGCTCTCAGGGAGGAAAATGGTGTATCATTTCCAGTCTCCAAGGCCTCGCTTAAAATATTTTGGCCTGTAAGTCCCTGTGGGCCAGACTGAATTTAATTTTTTTTATATATATAGCAATTGTGATATCTACAGTTTAGCAGATAAAACCCCAAACCTGTTGGTAGATAAGCTTAGAAGTGTTTGATAACATCTGGGCAATGGGGTCCTTCCAGTGAGGTGGTGTTTGTGGTATTTTTTACCCCCTTCACTGCACCTTCAACACTCCAGAGCATCAGCAGCTTTCAGGACTTAACACTTCAAACTTATAGATTTTTTTTTTTACATTTATGTTTACAGCGTGTGGCATTCCTCTGGCTGACTACTGAGCAGCAGTTTGCCTTAAGCAAGACACATTGTGTTCTTGATGAAAAAAGTGAGWATTTATCAGTGCTTTTTGTCTTACAAATTGTTCCAGATGAAGGAACTTTTAAAGCAAATCATGCCCAACTGCTTATACGAGTTGTTAGTGGTAAATAACAGCTCCCTGATGATGATGATGAGTTGTTTGGGAAATTTGTAATATAAGGAGTGTATAAAAARAGTAGCATTTCCCATTGTGTAAATTCTGAAGACATGGAGGTGGGGGGGGGAAGCCCATTACTAAACCAGAATAACAAATCAAAATAGGCAGAGGGATTTCTTGCATAGTTTAAACTTGGTCAAATTCTACACCAGTCCCAGTGTAAATAAGTGTCAGCCTGTGTTATKTGGTCATTTATACCATGTACTGCCCCTCCCAGCTATGATTGCCCCATCAGGTGAGGTTCTGATGGAAGTTTGATATCTTGATGGGTTGGGTACTTGCTGACATAATTTATACCATGTTAAATGAAAGATTCCTGGTAGGCCAAACACACAAATGCCCTGAAAAAAGCAAATCTGGGCAGCTGTAGGCTGCCTGCAGCCTGTTATCCTGCAGCTTGGCTGGGTTCTCCCCGTGCAGAGGACAGTGTGAGATGGTTGGAGTTAAAGATTCTTCTGCACATGGCTTATTTCTACAAAGATCTCTAACTCAAACCAAATATAATGTTTTGATTTAACTTTTCCCRTAACAATGAAAAAAGAATAATAAAAGCTGCTAAGCTGCTTCTTTTTTCCTCCTGAGAAATGAGGGGGAAAAATGCTTTAACAGTTTTTTCAGTATTAGGTGTTGTAGGTATCAAAAGCTTTGTTTGTTTATGTTCATTTTTCATGGTTKTGTTGTTGAGGAAGATCCTAAACCCACAGCACAAAACAGCTCAAGTAGAGGATACTCAGATTATTAAARGTCAAGCATGAAGTGCAAATTTGCCTTAGAAATGTTCCCACTCTTCCTTATTTTGGCTAAATTGGAGCTGATGAGGTCTCAGAACTCAACCACCTGACAAGCCTCAGGTGTGCACAATTTGATCCTCAGCTCTAACTCTTTGAACCTGTGGCTGCTCAGACATTTCTGAGCATTTTTTTTTTGCCATTTTGAGCTTCTGTGGGAGCTGTTGCAGGATTTTGGTCAAGCTCCTGGGACTTGAACTCAGCGTGTCCATCTTTGCTCCAAGGTAGATTTGGATTTTTTGTGTTTTTTTTCATCAAATTGAGATGGCATGCTTGGCTAACAGATGAGTTTAAGCTATGAAAATAAAAGAGTAGCAGCATCATGGCAAGGAATATGTTATAATGCTTTCTTTAAAAATGCAGAACTTAATGTGAAATCTTTATTATTTTTAATGCTTGCTGTTTTCTTCAAATGCTCTGCACAAGCCAAGAAATTGGAAAATGTGAAATATGGGAAGGATGCAAAATATTGAAAGGACATTTAAAATCTGGATAAAATATTGCTTAGTGTTTATAGAAAATGTGTGGGAAGTTGAGTATTTTTGTATATAATATGTTGATGTGTTTTACAACAGCACATATAAACTGTGGGGATGTCACTGAAATTATGCAGACATAGGCCAGATGAGCAGTGTGCCTATACTTTTGTGGAATTTTTTCTGTCATGTATAGAAAAATGCAGGGTTGTATCTTTTGCTAATTTCTGTTGGAGCTTTGAAAGAGAGAAAATGCAGGATTGAGTCCATTTAAATAAAAAAGGCAGAGTTACATGAGAGCAAATGGCTACATAGACGCTCTAAGTATGTGTCGACACTGCATGTAGTAACTGCTTTTATTGCATGAAATAAATCTAACGGAGCAGTGCCTCTTCATGTGCACCTCTGAGGCYTTCTGGGATGCTGATAACTGATGGAAGTCTGCCCGAGGAGTATTTTGGACAAATTCTATAAAGGTTTTGGAATTAGGGTTGCGGCTTGAGGGATTTGTGAGAGGGAGAGGAAGCGAAAGGCTGTTCAGTCAGAGAAAAGCAACCATTTAATAATATGTAAAAACAAAAGGTTGGCTTAGTGAGAGTATCCTGGACTTTAGAGGGAATGGCAAACATCTGTGTGCATGGATCTGCCTCCCCCTGCACTCTCTCCTCCCAACAGTGGGCTGATAAATCATTTTGAAGTTGAGTGCCAGGTACATGACAGAAGTTTTGGGAAGAATTAAACACAGCGCTTTACAGCGAGGAAGGAAGACTGAAACCCTTTTGTGCATGTCTGACAAGTGCCATCTTTAGCAGCCCTGTCTAACCCAATAACACTTCATGTCTTCCCTGTTTCATGTGAGAAACTAAATCCAGGCTTTGCTGTGGTACAGCAAGTGATTGCTGCTTGTGTTMTGTTCTGACAAACACCCGCTGCAGACATGAGACAGAGCAGTTTCAGTTTTGGCTTCCTAAGTTGAAATTGGCTCTCTGTTGGATTACTGCTTTGCAAATGAGCATTTTTTTTTCTTTTTTCTTTCTTTCCTTTTTTTTTTTTTTTTTATTTTTTTTTTCTTACTGCAGTCTCTTTGCCTAAT
>NW_026623424.1:867274-877466 GCF_030028575.1 Malurus melanocephalus
ACATTTCTGAAATGGAAACTCAATGAATTAGATCATTTTTCCTCGGCCTTTACCCCTTGGGATATCTAACCTATGTTGCTTGTTTTAATTAAATTACCACATTTTCCATATGATTAAATGCCTGAATAATGAAAACTTATGGGATTCAGTTTTAATACACCATGTATGGATATGAGCAATGAGGGGAAACATATGATTTTACTCAAGGTGAAACCTTTTAGTAGCAAGCTTCATCTCTTTTCAGATCAAATGAAAGTTGTAGAACAGTGAAATAGAAAATGTGTTTTCAGACAGTGATGTTCAATGGATGGGTGAACAGATCTGCAGGATCTCAAACCACCCTTTTACCTTCTGTCTGCCCTAACTGCACCCACGATATTTCCTCCTCTGTCTCCAGAAGGTTACTGAATATTCTGTCTACTCCCAGGCTACTGAATGTTTTTCTTAAAAAGTATTTTCCCTGAATGAGTTTGGTACCAGTTACTTTCAACCCATTTGTTCTTTCAACTTCRCTATATTGTAGTGTAGTTCATTCTTGGACTGACCTGATTTTATCTCTCACACTGGCCTCCAAATGAGAATTCTCTCTACTTTTCAGTCATTAGCATGTTCTTGTTTTGAAACCAGCTATAACTGATGATAGTTTTTGCATCTATCTCTAACCTTGAGAAATTTAATTTCCAAATTTTGATCAAATCAAGATTATTTAGCACTACATCTAAGTGACATCTCATTTTAACCATTTCTTCATGTACTTTCCTATTTCTGCAATCTTCCCTGTTTTTCCTCTTTGAACTTGTCCTGTGACGTGCTCTCATTAATTGGAGGATTGATTAGATTACTACAGAAAGTTCTCTCTTATACTGACTGTTGTTAGTAGACACATGTTGTATTTGATGGAATCTTCCAACTATTTGTCTGTTTTGAGTGTGCTCTGTCCTTGATTTACTTTTTTTTTTCTATTTAAATCTTGCTCACTGTCAAAACCAGGCTCATATGGTTTATAGGTTTATTCCTTCTCTGTCCTTTTTAGCTGTAATCACTCCACTGGTTGTTTACAGGTGTGATTTCACTGATCCTGGGTAATTTTACTGGATGTAAGATTTCCACTTCTCCAATCTTTAAAGGAGTTGAAGGCAGCAAGAATTTGAGAGGATTGGGTAAAAGAGAAATGGATGAAGAGATGTGGCATTGTTTTTTAAATCTGAGAGGAACTGTTGCTTCAAAACCTTGCCATTTCAAATCTTCCCTGGCAAGAATTGAAAAAAAAAACTGGCGATGGCTAGGCACGTACTGAGTGAAACTGTTTAAATAATTTCTCCAAAAATCACCCCATATTTTTGTTCTTATTTTACTGTGATGGTTCTTTGAGATGGTTTCTTGTAGTTATTTTTCAACAGGGGTTGAATGCCTTCTCTTTGAGTGTCAGTGATGACAAAAAGTGGGCAGATTATTTTTTTATTCTGCTGTGGCATATCCTGAGAGTTTTGCTTTAATTCCTGCAGTAGCCTTATAATTAGGATCAGGAAAGGTTGCTTATTTTCTCCTTCTAAATTAATATTCAGTGTTTGATTCATGTTCTGTGARTGTTGTAAAGTGTTATAACTGTTCTAAACTGCCTTTCTCTGCTGTGGTGGGGAGAATTGCTGCTGTTGCAGTACTTTATTGGGATCAAGTTCCTKGTAGGACATCACTATTGTGCCATGGTGGGGTGTGCTAGGAGAGGCCACTTTTCATGTTCTGCCCTCCACTTGCCATTTACAGGTTTGTTGGGTTAGTCCCTCTCCTTTTCTTGTTCTTGCTCTCTTTCCGTACAGCTCACATTTTCCTTCCCACAATCTGTCATTCTACTTTCCTACCAAACAGCAAAGGTCCATTTATTATATATTTTCAAAATAAATGTTAAACAACCAGGAGTAAAGAAAATTAACAGGCAGCCAAATAGTTTTCACTGATGATCTTTCCTGCTCTCTGTCCCACTGCATAAATAAAGGAATAACTAAATTACCACCACATTCAGAGATGAGCAAAATGCATATGTGAATGTTTATTAGCTTTCCATGTCGGAGATTTATTTCCCCGCTTGTTTAAATATTTTGAGAAACACGCTGCAGCATTTAAACATGAAAAGTATACATTTCATATAGCTTTCCAGTTTCTGCTCTTCTATGGATGAAATTAAAAGTATGTTGGCCTCAAAGCAGCAGCATTTCCAGCCTGACCTCTGGATGCCTACCTAGAACTAGTGAAAGAATTTTGAGGAGAAAAAAGCRTGTTTCAGACTTTATTTAATCAGGAGACATTGCTGTCCTCCAGCTTTCTGCTTCTCCACAAATACTTATTTCAAGGCCAAATTTTAGACATTCCTTCTGCAGGTAATCACTGAGTCAAAAGTTATTGTTGATTATTTAAAGTCGAGGACAACATGAAAAGCTGATCATGGAAGATAACTTGGGTCTAAGTTGTTTCTGGGTGACTCAGTTTGATTTCTGTGTAAGGGTTTACTGAAACAGGTGAGTGATGAGAGCAGTTGAGAGAGACTTAAAAGTCTTCTTGACTTTTGAAGAACTTAGGAACCCAAACTTAATGAGAAGAAGACAGCTGGTAAAGACTTTACTGGAAGGTTTCTKTCATGATGGAGGTGGAGGCAAAATGCAAAGCTCAGACCGGTGAGAGCTGGGCATCTTTCAYCCAGGATGGTGAAGGAAATATTGGGAAAATGAAGTCTCAGGTCCAGATTGCCAGAATTTTTCATAAATCTCAGTAATTAAAGCAACTCAACATTTGCAACTTCACTGTCTGCCCTATAGAAAATTAAAATGAATACCTAAGTGTTATTCTGCTCTCAGTAGTAAGCATCACTATAGTCTTTCACCTCCCTTCACATATTGATTTTGAGCAGAAAGGAAACCTTTCTAGCTTCTTCTGGATAACTGTGTAAAACTGACTTTTTATCTGTGGTTTTTGTTTTTTGGTTTTTTTTTTTGTGAGAAAGACAAAAGCAAGATCACTGTCTATAAAATAGGTTATTTGGAATGACGGATATGAAACCAGCAATTATTGGGTTTGGGAAAGGAAATGAAAGATCAGAGGGAAATTGGTTGTTAGAGCTCTTCCTGCAGTCAGTTTTGGACATCTTAAAAAAACCCCAAAAACACAGTTGGAAGGACTCAAAACACGAAAGAAGAACAAAATAGGGGAACTAGAAAGTCAGGGTTTTTTTGACTGGAGCTTGTCTTGTTTGCTGTGGCAAGCAATGACCGAAAGCAATAATGAATTCTCAGTATTGGAGCTTAAAATATTTCTTCCTATAAGAAAAGAAATGATTTTGTCCATAAACAAATTCAAACAAGAAATGAGAAGATTATCATCATCACGGAGAGATTTCTCTGTACAAACCCTTAGGTTCAGGCAAGGTTTGTGCGCAGAGTTTGAATCGCGTGAGATTGTGGAGGCTGAACTCTGTGACCCGAATCATAGGACAAGCTGAGGTCTTCACTGTTTGGGGATTTTTTAATGTATCTGGAGTCTGATGGTGTTTGGGGATTTTTTAATGTATCTGGAGTCTGATGTTGTTGGCATGTCTGCCCTTTCTCGTGATTCATTTCTGTCTTTTGCTGTGTTTACATCATTGACTCGTTTGGGTTTGAATTTTTTGTTGCTGTTGTTGAACAGGATATTTTCCAATGTATTGTGTGGAGGAGGTATTAGAATTACTGAATGTGATATTTTTGGGGATTACCTCCCAAGATATGAATGGACTGGCAAAAATGTAGGTACTTGAGGAACACAGTTGTGGTTAGTGCGTCGCTTTTCCCAAACAGACACTTCGGTCCTGACCTTCCARTGTAAACAGCCAGAAGAACTGTAATCTGTTATTTTGGAAAAAGCTMTGTCCTGCAAACATTTATCCTCCACAATAAACTCTCCCAGAGATGAAATAGCAGCATGAACACGTAAGGTATATCAACATCAGGCTTCTGAAATTCCCACCAGCAAAATATTTTAATACAAGTAAATGTCTAATATTCTTAATTTATTGTTTTCTTCTTTTAATACTCATGACTCAAGACTTCTCTCTTACTGAGAAGGAAAGATTTTTTGCACATACTTACAGTAGAAATATCTGTGGGGTTTTCTTTTGTTGGGGTTTTTTGTTGGTTTTTTTTTCCTTTTTTGTTTTTTTTTCCCCCTGAAGTAGGGGATTTTTGCTGTATTTTACCTATGAATTTGTACTGATGCAAGGTAAGAACAACTCTGCTGATCTCAGTGGGGTGTTTGATAGAAGAGAGAAGGCTAAATGGTTGTTTACAGATAGAAAATGTGATACCTGCTAYGCCTGAATATTTCAAACAACATATGTTGCCTTTTCTGATTGAAAAGCCTGGGAATTGCTACAGGACTGGAATAATGCTTTCAAAGAAAAYAAACCAATCAAACAAGAACAACTTTTACACAAACTGTCTAAACATATCAAAATCAACCTGAAAAACATCTCCTGAGCTGTCTGCTAAGCTCCTTGTACTTCACCGGTGGGATTTGTAGGACTACAATAATATGGGAAGAGGAACATAAGCATGARTTACTTTGCCTCAGGCAGGCCTACTTAATTTTACTGTTTTACTCCCAGTTTCAGGCATTCTGCCAGATGGGTGCCCTGACATCTCTCGTTCTATACCCACATGAAAAAAACTACTGCAGGTTTTTAAAATATGAATAATCTGGGGGTGGTGGAGAAAAACAGAATGGTATTTCAGAACATGGGTATTCTTTCGGATGTTTAAAGTATGTTACTCATAAATATTTGCTCCAAAAGGAATAACATATCTTCATCAACTGTTCTATGGGAAAAGAGGGAGAGCAGGACTGAAAATTATTGTGTCTGGATATTTGCTTGAGGTATTTGGAGCAAAGAGAATAATACTAAAACTTCCTGTGCCCTTTGTCAAGCGTGACTCGTATTTATTTTGATCAAGGCCTTTTTTTGTTTCTGTCTCCATTGACTTTGGTCAGTAAAGTTGTATTTTTGCATATCTTTGGTCTGCTGTAAAGTGACCTCATCAGACAGTTATTTAATTTTGGTTGGTTTTTTATTCCTTGTGATTGCGTGTGTTTCATATTCCTTTTGTTTGTGAAAGTGGGGATAGTACTTAATATGTCCTTAATATATGTCCTTTCTAGGTAGCTTTGTGAAGCAAATCCAGGTAACAGTAAATTGGCAAAGCACTGTTTTGTGAAGTGAACTTCATCAATTGGTGGCATTTGCYATATGACTTGTCTTTAAACAGTAGATGTGAGTGCTGAAAATCTTGGGAAGAAAAAATTAGATTAGTGCTGTGGAGCCCAAAGCAAATAAAACCACTTAAAATTATGCTTCTTGAGTATGTGTACAATTTTGTGCTTATGAATAAATGTTTTAGGGATCATGAGTTAGCCTAGTCAAAGCAGCCTGGATGTATCAATTTAGTAAGAGCTGGAGATAAATGCAATGTTTAGCTGTTAACTCCCAGCAGGAGTGTTCTGAAATAGTCTTATGTTAGAGCTGCTCACAGTATTTGGACACGCTGGTGTATTTTTACCATACATTTTCAGTGTGTTTTAGCTGAAAGGGCAGAATGTTGCCTGGGATTTTCCAGTGTAGGAGACTGGTGATTCAGAGACTTTTCTGTCACTGGTGTCTCTGGGAAGAAAGCACCTTGGTCAAGTATTAAAATGTGGTTTAATGCACATCTTGGAAGTCACTGTCTTCCAATGTGACTGATGGATTTGTGTATTTCCTGGATTTATATCACTCTCCAAGCAAGACAAGGAGGGTGTTGCTTCACCAGGGGAAAACCAGGCTTGTGGTTAAGTTTCCACTTTTTCTTTATGTGTTGTTGGTGTAAATTTATTAAAGGTATTGAGATCTTGGGTAGTTTTGGCATCTAATTCCTTCTTAAAACTCCTGCCCTGTTTGATGCCCTTGTTTTTTCCCCTGCAATGAAGACATGCCAAGGATGCTTACAGTACAATGGGCTCCAGTGTGAATGAAGCCCTGAGACTGTGACATGGCAGTGGTGCTGCTTGCCTCCCAAAAACACTGCCAGAAATGCAGCTTTCACTAGGCTCCACATGGAAAAGAGCCAAGGGAGAAAATGCTGCTAAGTGAATATAATGCTATAAATATATATATAGACACACACACACRATTTTGGCATGAAATTGGCCGAGGAGAAAGCAGCTGAAGCCAAGGGGCAATATCAAAAGAGGAAAGGCATTCTGCTGTGACCAAGACAGACAGTGGATCAAACCCCTGGGACCTGCTGCTCACCTCCCTCCTGCCACAGCTTAGCAGGGAGGGGATTTCAAGCAGCCAGAAAGATGAAAAGCAAAACAGCAGCTTTGTGCAAGAGGAAGATAGACCTGGGCAATTATTTTCTGGCTGCACAGCTCTTTAAGCTACAAAGCAATGCTGGGTTGGGGCTGCTGCTGTTCATCTGCTGATTGAGGCTGGGATTGAGGGGTATGATCTCCCAGCAGAAGTGGATCATGCCACTCCCTGCTGAATTAAYAGCTAAGCCTTTTCCAGAGGGCTTAGACACTGCTTTCTGAATTCCACAGCAAGACAGTCAAGAGCCTTCAAATAGGTTCAGCAAAATTTTATGTTCAGTTAGGGGCAGGCAAGGAGGTACTGTGCCAAAGCCACTCGGAATCAAGGATGAGAGAAAAGGATTGTTGTTATTTCTTACCTCTGCAAGGCTCAGGAAAGACAGGACATTGTTAAACATCAGAGGGAACCAGAACAGACAAAACTCCCTAACRATTGCTGTTAATGTGCTGCACAGGAAATACCCCATCCTACTTGAATTGGTTTGCCATGGAAATGGGATTGGGGAATAAATGGAGGAAATTATCCTCAAAAGTATCATTGGAAAGCTCCATGACAGGGAAAGTTGTCTGTAGGAAAGAAGACAGAGAGGAGGAAAAAATTGTCATGCAAAATACAGAAGATCAGTGAGAAAACATATAGCTCCTATGCGGTGTTCTCTTCTTAATTCTAGATTTTTTTTTGGTTTTTGGAGAGTGAATCTGTGGTAATTCAAGGCTGTTTTTCAGTAATATTAATGGGGGTTTTATAATTTAAAATGCATTCCTGAGTTCTGCAGTTTTAATGGTTTCTAGGAATTGGGGCTATAAGCCTGTTCCTGTGCTCATATGGAGAGTGCCAAATTTAAATTTAATTTAAGTGTGTAATGTCTGAGTGAGAGGATTCCTGAAAATCTGTACACTTGTTACATCTGTGGACAGTCACTGATTTTAAAACTTTTTTCATGGCCTTCCTACAGCAGCTTTCATCAGCTGTATGCAGAAAGAATTTACTGTCAATGCAGATGGATTCAATTTTGCATAYATTTCTTTTATTTAGATCTGTGCTCTTTTTTATTGAGACCTTGAGAAAATACAGTTATTGAGAAATTACTTTAGGTTTCATTTACAGAATTTCTGTGGTGCTGTCCCACATCACCTGTCAGGCAGAGGCACAATGAAGTATTTTTTGGTGAATGCTGTATACACGTGTATCTTTATGAGCTGTATCTGGCTCCAGATATAGCACCCATTGCTTGTGCACTGGAAGGATCCCAGAGCTGGTTTATCTGTGATTTTGGCATGCCAAACTTTGCCTCCTTTTAGGATATTATGGCACTTGAAATAGGGACCTGTCTCTCTCATAAAACAAAAAAAAAGTAAGGGAAGGATCTGTGCTTGGAAATGGCTTTGCCATGATTCTCATCCTTCAGCATTTCATTAGCTTTCCATTTCTCTTTTATGATCAAGGCATGTGAGATTAAGAAGCCATTCCTGTGTTTTCCACATTAGCTTTGCATCAATATGCCACCCTTGTTTTTATGTGATGAAGCATGAACATTTTTCTCGCATGTTTTACTTTGAAAGTCTATATAAACACATTTACAGGATTGCATTTTCCCTTCACTTACTGACATTAATGAAGTTTCAAGATATTTAGGACACATTTTTAGGGGGAAAATAAAGCCCCCTTTCCTTTTATGTTTAGTTGAGATTTGTTTTTGTTTCACCTAAAGTTGATAAATTTAACAATCTCTGCTTTTAAAGAAAAATACACAGTCTCTGTTTGCTTTTGTTGGAAGATCAAACTGCAGAACGTAGACCTCTATAAAGAGAGAGGATAAAATTCTTCCAGAAGCTCAGAGAATCTCTGATCAAATCAGACAAACTGAAAAACAATTCCCATGTGGTTCCAGCATTCTGTGGTCCTGATCAGACTGGTTCTCTTGACTGACAACTGACAGTCACAGTCAATTTATTACATCTGTACCCCAGTTCCATTGAGTCTGAGGCAGTAACCAAAAATGAAAATCGGGTAACTGCTACTGCTGGGAAGGAGAGGGGAAAAGCAAAAAGAGCATTTGGCTGACTTATGATGATTTCCATGGTGGTTTCCAATTGGAACTTCTTTGAGAATGACATTTAGAGTAAATAGATCAGGATGAACAGAGGATATTGGCATGAAGCTGTTCTAGGTGTTTCACAGAAGAGAACTCCATTGCCTGCCAATTCACCTGGTTTTCTGGTACATCATTTTCTCTGCTRTTTGGCCCTGCACCATTGCTCCTCAATCCCACACTTTGCACATTCCTGCCCTGCAGCTGGAAGRAAGGCTGTACTACTTCCTTCTCCCATAAAAGCATTCCCCTCAGTACTTCAGAAAATGATGGCTTTTTCTCTCATCTCAAACTCAAACAATGCAAAATCCAGACTGTTTAATCTTTATTTTTACCTATGTGTGAGARCTATGGATAATACACATGGAGAAAAACAGATACATGATCTCTGGCAACTGTCTGAGTTGCTTTTTTCATGTATTTTCCATAATAGCAGTGTAACAAATAACTTAGGAGACCTTAAAAGGTTCTATATATGGTTCTATTTTATTTTTCTTATGAGGAGTTTCTAGGTGCAGTTGTGGAAATTACTGGGGCAACACCTTTAATAAGGTTCTCATGCAGCTACAAAGAAGATGTCAGGGGCAGGGTGCTGCAATGCAATTTCCCATGCAGGCTCTTGATAGTAACAGAATCAGATCTGGATGGATTACCTGGTGGTTCCTGGATCCTTCCACCATCCAACCCAGTTCTCTGCTGGAAGTTTTCCTGCCTGGCTGTGTCTGACTGTTATTCTGGTGGCATTTCTATAGCTGTGTAGCATCTAGGTTCCTGATCCTGAAAGCTCTCACCCCTTTGCTTTTGCCTGTGGTTTAAATATTTTCTTTTCCTTTGCATATAAGCCACCACTGCTTCCTTCAGGCTTGGAAGTGGGCTGCTTTTCAGTAGGCTAAGGGCACATAGCTGTCAGGTCCTTTTGTGTGTGGAACAGAGCTTTTGAACATGACCTGGGATGTCTGGAGGAGGAGAGTCTCCTCCTAAGGTGGGACTCTGTATGGAAGGGATGTGAAAGCCATTGAGGTCCCAGGGCTGAGCTCCCAGCCCTCATTCACCTGTCACTGCAGAAAATGTCCTAAGGAATGACAAAATCAATGCCACCCCCATCCTCATAAGCTCTGGAGAGAAAAGGAAAAGGGGGCTGGAAATCTTCCTGTCCTAGCAGCACCTGTGTGTGGGCTGTGTGCTGTTTCTGCACATCCTGCAGCTCAACACAGTGACCCCACAGGTGCAGGGTTGGGAACGACAGAGAGGGGGATGCCAGACATTCCCAAAGTGGCTTTTTGAACCACCAGAAGCAGCACTTCCAATGTCTGGGCTGTTGAGTCCATCAGATACAGTCTGTGAGTAGTGCCTGGACACTGAACTGGAACAATGAGATAACAGAGAATGAACTAGACCATGGAAAATATAACTGGAGAATACTGGCTAGATCACCTAATTCATCAGCCTTTCAAAGCAGGATTGTTCTCCAACGCCTTTTCTGGTGCATTGTCCAGTTTTGTTTTAAAGGAGCCCRTTAAAAAGTTTAAACTGAATACTACTTTAGCTTGGAGCGAATGTGTGCTGCATGATCTCTGTGACACYGCTGCATAATTTAGAATTCTTGCCATGCTATTAATAAACCTAGACAAAGACCAGATGCAAGCAAGCTGTAGCTGAACTCAAGAATCTGCAAAAGCTGGGTTAACCTCTTTAACAGCAGAACATATGGCTGTAACATTAACAGCCAC